>NC_047517.1:13504170-13831670 GCF_902827115.2 Pseudochaenichthys georgianus | reverse complement strand
GCTTTAAACTCCGCACACTGAGCTCTGATTGGTCAGCAGGCGGTGCTTTCACTGAGTTGAGCTCTTAGCCTGCAACCTAACCTGGTCCCGACCAGGTTAGCTGCTTAGCATATATTACCATGGAGATCTAGCCTGCTAAAAAGAGAACCAGCTTCGGATGACCGGAAAGCCGGAGTTTTCCCTGAATTTAGCCGGCTAAGCGAAAATCCTGCTTCGCAGTATACCCCCCAGGGCTCCGTAATAATCAATTCAATAATATAAATAATATAAATACTATAATATTTTATTATACTATAGTTATAATATAGTCAAGACAACACATGCTTATGACATGCTCAAAACCTGATGTTTCTTAAATCTGTATTCAAATGTAGTTCCCTCTGTCAGCAATGTATCAACAACTACACACACATTTCTCTCAGTATTTCTCTGTGTTGTGGTTGACATGATGATGACTGTTAGGAGTTAAGGGGAGAGGCTGAGCATCACCATGATGATGACTGTTAGGAGTTAAGGGGAGAGGCTGAGCGTCACCATGAAATGTGTAAATTGACATAAAAATGAATAAAAGCGGAAAAAATGCTCCATGTTTTTTAGGCTGTAACTTTAAGTAAGCCAACTAGACAGACAGTGTATCTCTCTTCCTCCTGCACATTATCAGATCAAAGGCTCGCATCACATACTTGAATGAATGTTAAATAAATAATGCAGGCTGCATCTCCATTAGCCTGTATGCTCTGGAGAGCAGGGGCGGACTGGCCATCGGGACGTTCGGGACGAATCCCGATGGGCCGGGCCCGGTACTGAAGTGGGCCGGTCGGACGATGTGGGCCGGTCGGTAACCGGCAGGGCTCGATATTAAATGGCCCGCTGGCCCGGAAGCACTATTTAGACACCCCGGGCCAGCATAACGTACTTTCCACTTGCCCGCTCGAGCCACTAAAAATATTGCTTTAAAAATGTTTTCCTGTGGTATTTGTATTTTGACTAGCAATTTAGTTAAATTGTTTCGTATATCAACGCTACAACATAGCGTTCCGTGAGTCGGTTGTCGTTGTTGGGTGAAAAGCAAACAGCTGTTTGCTGCGGAGTGCAGCGCGAGCAGGCTCCCGTGAGCGGCAGCGCGCTCCTTCACTATTTCGCCAAAATGTTTTTAATACCAGCGGTAACCGGCCAAGCGCCGGGCAAAAAACAATCTTCAAATAAAAGAAAGTCACCGGAGGAGATTATCCGGCTGAACAAAACGTGCATTTATCAAACAGGTTTGTTTTCCACATACCTTATTTCCAGCTATTTTCCAAAACCCTTGTCGAGGGAACCAGCAGCTTACTTCCTGGTTTTAGGACGCGTCACTGGCTGCACATCTCTATAGAGAGGCGAAGTCACGCCCATCTACTTCCGGCCCATGGGACCCCGGAAGCGAAAAATTAACATTGAATTCAATGGAGAGAGAACACGTATCTTTTGATCCCGTTTGAATTGTGCCACGAACTACACATATGTTGTTTGTCAATCTTAAACAATAAGTTCCATGTCAAAAAAGTCACATTTTGTCGTAAAACTGTTGAAATATAAGACTATGAAAAATACGCGACTACAAAGACTACAAATCCCATTCTGGCTCGCGTAAGTGATGTCACAGGCGATAATTCTCCAAGTGGTTGCGACTCGTAATTAAAGCGAAGAAGAAGAAGAAGATCTCATAACCGATTTATTCCCTCCAATAAATAAGAGATTGCTAAAAATAAATTCACTTTTACAAGATGCCTGTGTGCTTTGTACCAGGTTGTAATCACATAAGTGATCAAACCACTTGCTCGTTCTATCGATTCCCGTTTGATGAAAGGACCAGGAGTCGCCGGATCAGACATATCAGGTAATATACATGTTGTGCATGGAACACAGTCAAGTTAGCTACCTAGTAGCGACGAGTAGCGAGCACGTTAGTTAGCATTACATTACGTAGCCTTGTCATTTTTAGTAGCCTTACCATGAAGTTATTATTTTATTACATGAAGTAAGAGTAAGAGTAGATGGTAAGTATTTCGTGAAACATTTGAAGAGTAGCCTATACTGCGCCATCCACCGGGTGCTATGGAAGCAGTCAGGGAGAGTCGAAGGCAGGCAGGGAGCTTTGCATGACAGATTCTTCTGGACGTGTTTCATTGTGATGACAGTAAGGGTGAGTCAATCTGTTTGTTGGAAAGACAGTAGTTGAGTGATTACTGAGAGAAAATTATTAGAAGAGATAATTATTCAAAGTGTTACTGTTGTGTTACTTTAAAGTGTTGTTACTGACCTTTTTCTCTTGTATTTCCTTTCCCTCACCTGTAACTGCTGAGACCCTGAGGAACATGCACACTGACCTGCTCTGGCAACCTGATTTCCACTGTACGTAATAGTATTTGGTTATGGTATATTATTTATATACATCAAAGGCACAATGCACCCCCCAGAGACACACATGTATTGAGTGTGATATTTTGCATAGGTCAAGTGAAATCATCTTTACACACTAGAAAACTGTAGGAGCGGCAACTTGTTTTGAAATTGAATTTTTAATATCCGAAAATGAAGTTGATCTGTTTTCTTTATTCTTCTCTCTTCCCAGCTCCATCCATCACCATGCTCTGTTCCTGCAGGTCCTGCTTGCTAATCATTATGCTCATATGTTTTCACACAATTACAAATAAAGTCAATGTATTGTATGACATGAAGTTGTGCTTCATTCGGAGTCAATAATACATTCATTCTGCCTTCATCCATTCTGCCTTCAACTGCACAATGACTGTGGACTGCACCGACATCCATGTAGCTGCCCCCAGTAAGATGAACCAAGCAAAGAGGGTCGCCATCATGCCCAAGGACATCCAGCTGCATCCGCGGAGAGAGGGCTTAGACTGACCCGAGACCAGCACACCCAAACACAACGGCTCTTTTAAGAGCCACCTACAGTTTCAAAGAGTTGCAATCCTACGTTATTATAATTATTAAACTGGTTCATGTGTCACTTAGTTTACTGAACCGTGATGAATGAAAGAAATTAGTGAGGTAGTGGTTTACTGAAGTTACAAAGACATTACTATATGAGTAACAGGTCAGTGTAAACACAAGCTTCTGTCAATTATGGATCATTCAAACTATATACAAATAATATGTAATAAAGTTCTAAAATAAGTATTCGGTATATTCCTTGATAGCTTTTGGAGAAGGTTGTTTTTAAGTTTACTAAAAATCTATCGTTTCAACTGTTTCACTTTATAAAAAGGAACAGGTGAGTAGAGCATCATTGAGTTTCTTATTCTGTCAGTAAATTATCCAAATGAAATGTTTATCATTATTTTAGTCAACCCTAAACAAATTGATTGTACCTTTTTAATAATGACCTTACATGGTTAAGTTAAATTAACTTCAGAAAATCAAATCTGTTCTGAGAAAAAACTAATAAATGTTTAAAGATAGCAACTTGCCATCCCACTGAAAAACAGTCCGTAGAGATTTAAAGGCGTAGTTGTAGTTCAGTCCAACGTTTCATTTGGATTCATTTCTCCAACAGTCAACTATTTTCATAAAGAATATATATATTTTTCAAAGTCAAATTTATTGTCAATCTTACTCATTTTGTGTTTATAGACAGAGAGATCAAAAAGACGTTTCCAACAATCCCAAATACGAAAAATTAAATTATACAATTTACAGATATGTAATGTATACAAATATATATATCCTATATACACCATCATGTATAATGATGGTGTATGATGTAGAAGGAAGTGTGGTAGATAACAAGTAAATATACATACAGATCCATGTTACAGCAAAAGATGGAATAACTAAGAAGCACGCAGTATAATAATAATTACATGCAACAATTAAATAACTGCTCAGCGTCTCCACCACAATCCCAATCTGCTGTGTCCTGTTTTCCTCCCCTCTGCATTACTGAGGTTACGTACTGTAACCCAGCTTCTATGAGTATAGGCGCAGCCCTCTAAGGCTATCGCTATATTGGGTAATCCCACTGCACGTGTGCAGCACTGACAGACTTAATCCACGCCCACCTATGACGTGGGCCCCACCTCCGGGCTCACTTCCGTATAAATAGGAAGAAGGCCCGTCCAACTGCTCCCACACAAACAGCTTTTCTTCAGCTATTCGCGGAGCCAGTGGGGCCCGAACCTTAGAGGGCTGCGCCTATACTCATAGAAGCTGGGTTACAGTACGTAACCTCAGTTCTATTTCGTATGAGGCTTCGCCCTCTAAGGCTATCGCTATTGGGTTAAGGGCGAAGCAGGATGTAGTCCACGCCCCACTGGTCCGTCCGTAACCAGAAGTACAAAAACCCATCTACTCAATTAATAACCCCTGCGACAATATAGCATTATACCAAATGAATATTCTCTTTAAGGGAATGAAGGTGAATACCCGTAGTTTTAAAACAAAAAAGTAGAGATAACAACTCCTACTTGTTAAAACTATAAAAGAGGGGCAAAAGGGGCAGCTCTCTGAATGCCGATAGGCAGGAGAGAGGGCACGCCGTTTAGTCCCTGACATTACTCAATCTGACAGAACACTCAGTACTGAATGTGTCAGAGAGGAATGGGAGACATCCCTCAAATAAAAACGAATAAAAGAACAGGGGGAAGACCAAGATGCAGCAGTGCAAATGTCTTCTACTGTCATTCCTCCATGCAACGCCATAGAGGTTGAAATTCCTCTGGTGCTGTGCGCTTTGATGTTTTCTGGGGGATCCACCCCAGAGTAAACATACGCCTGTGACACAGCCTCACACAACCAGTGTGACAGCCGCTGTGCAGACAGAGGCTGCCCTATTGAGTGCTCTCTGTAATGCACAAACAGGCGCTGAGACTTGCGCAACGTGGCTGTGCGTGCAATGTAACATGACAGCGCACGTACGGGACAGAGGAGATGAGATGTGGCTTCCTCCTCTGATGTGTGAGGAGGAGGGAAGAAACCATCCAAAGTGATCCCTCTCGATTTAAAAGAGCTTGTAATCACCTTTGGCATAAAAGCCGGGTTAGGGCGCAAAACAGCTGAGCTGCCATCTCCTTGGATCTGGAGACATGACGGAGCCACAGAGAGAGCAGACACATCACTCACCCTTTAGCTGATGTGAGAGCCAAGAGCAGAGCTACTTTGGCTGACAAGAACTTTAGGGGAACCTGATCCAAAGGTTCGAATGGAGCTTTACTCAGGGCGCATAACACCAACGCCAAATCCCATTGAGGCGTTAAAGCGCGTGACACCGGTCTGAGTCTCTGTACTCCCCGTAGAAACCGTTTTGTCAGGGGGTGACTAAACACCGTGCTGACCCCAAACCCTACGTGGCAAGATGAAATGGCAGCAGCGTACGTTCTTACTGTGCTATAAGCCAAATTCCTGTCCAGTAATGTCTGGAGAAACGACAGTACTTGAGGCAGGGGGCACCTAACGGGGTCCAGGCTTTTCCCTACACACCAGCGCTGGAACGCTGTCCATTTGGTGGACGCCGCTCTTGAACCCTGAATGGTACTGATAACACTTTTTAGAGAGGCCCAGCCCTTCTAAATGTTCCCGTTCAGGGGCCATGCCCACAAACGTTGGCCCAATACTGGTTGACTGCTGATCGCTCCCTCCACCTGGGAGAGAGCGTCCCTGCGCCACGGCATTTCCCACGGTCTCCCTGACAGCATCTGCTGTAGGCATGGAAACCAGGACGCTCCTGTACGTTCCGGGGCTATTAAAATTGCTGTCAATCTCTCCTCCTGCACTCGGTCCAGGAACCGAGGGATCAGAGGGACTGGTGGGAAAGCGTATAGCAACCCCTTGGGCCACGGCCTGTGTGCGAACGCGTCCACGCCCAGGGGGGGGGTGGTCCTGCGTTCTCAGGGAGAACCAGAGGGCACACTGCGCGTTCTCGCGTGCAGCGACCAGATCCACCTCCGCTCTCCCGAACCTGCTCCATACCTGGGAGACCAGTTCGGGGTGGAGGCTCCAGTCCCCTTGGTAAGGACCTCCTCTGGACATTAGGTCCGCCCCCCTGTTCAACACGCCGGGAATATACACCGCTCTGATAGAGAGTACGTGTGTTTGCGCCCAACACAGCAGCCGTCTGGCTGTGTTCAGCCAACACATCCTCACTCCCAGGTCGGCCTATGTTGACGTTATGTCAAGTCCCCTGCCGGCTTTTTCCAACGCAAGGGGGGGGGCCTTAGCGTCCATTTTCAACGCAAGGGGGGGGGCCTTAGCGTCCATTTTCAACGCAAGGGGGGGGGCCTTAGCGTCCATTTTCAGCTTTCCGGGATGTCCATGTGCTTCTATGGACGCTCATGGAAGCACGGCATTCATTTGTGTCGACTGCCCTTAAAGGCAATGTGAGCATCCATTCTCATTGGATAGCGGAGAATTGTACACCCGGAAGTAAATATTCCCCTTACTGACGATTGATTTTACAGTGATATCTGCACTACTCATCGACTAAAAAACACCAGATTATCCTTGTTAATTACACAACATTGATTGGTTTAAATTGTGTGCAATGCTTTTGTATTTTTCCCCTTCGATTCGGAGAAACAAATCTTTTTTCGGAGTAAATGATGGCAGAAGACACTACACTACCCAGAATCCCCAGCTATCATTTCTCCCTGCAGAAAAAGAAAACATGGCCGAACTTCGTTTTATTCTGGGTGTAAAATGCCTATTTTAAAGTTAGTTTGGCTATTAAAATGCGTTTTGATGTCATTTGATGCGAGGAATATGAGTTGTTATTTCAGATTATGTGTGCAGTGGATGTACATGATCTTTAGTTTGCTAGTTATTACGAAGATTACTTCAGGAAATTGCGTCCAACGTTTTCATTGTTACCAAGGTGGTTGCTAGGGACGCTGCTATCGATATTATTTCTGTTATGTTGTGTAACTGTTTAATGGTGTTATCTTTATTGCTACCCCCTTCCCCGTCAATGTATAGTGTTGGTCCACAGCGCAAACATATTAGTTAACAAAATCCGCATCTAAAGATACGTTATTTCCCCCTGTGCAATTCCAGTCTCACATCTCACAGCACATCGTCATTAGCAAATACCGGAAACAGACCGAAAACGTTTAAAGAAAAGAAAATAATACCTTATTCCGAGTGTGCTTGCTTTTCTCTTTGAAAGTCATCACATAACGGCATTGTAATACACGGTTCGGCTGCATTAAATATTACATATCTGCCGTAGTTCTGTATTTATAGAGCCCTGATGAGAAGACAAACATGAGGAACTGAAAACGTGACGTGGATCATAAATATATCAGCCATTAAACAACATCTTACATTTCTTTTCACACAATACGTCTCTTTGCCGTATCAACACTAATTCGGCTCACTTTTATATTTGATCCAATTGGTAGATAGGCTGTATTTACACCATAAAGGTGCACAGATGATATAAAGAGACACCTGGTGGTTAAAGCATGTTATTGAATTTCATTATTTTTATTATTAGATATTAATAGGATCCCTATAAAGTATATTCATTACTCGTTATTCTCTACTAATAGTTAATTAAAGACTGTATATAATGACTATTTTGCACATCCCGTTCAAGATTTCAAGATTTTCTAAGGTTTATTGACAGATCATATAGGCCTACACAACTATGGTGTAGTTCTGCATTGAATGAAAAACTTGGGTCGCAGGTTCCTCAATAGTGCATTACAAGACATCTATCAATATTTGTGCATACCTCCAGCAATGTTAACTATGTTGAAGCACTTATTTTAACTGATATTATACATAATGTATTATGCTCTTATAAGATGTATGCAGATATTTCATCTCCGGCCTTGTCAGGTATTGAACAATCAATAAATAAAGAACACAGAATTGTTAAATATAAAACACAGAATTTGTGTGATTATACTAAATGATTTTCAAATAAACACCACTGCAGATTTAACTGTTACACATGCTGATGTAACGCAAATGTTCCAACTTGGGATCAATAAAGTATATCTTATCTTAAGCTGATCGATGGCTACTGCCATATTTGCAAAATGTGCCTATGAACCTTGACAAGTGCATGTTTCAGGCTTATCAATTAATGTAATGTAATGTTATCACAGGGGTCACACACATAAGACCAGCTGTTAAATAAAGCTCTTCTGACCTTAGCTGGCGTGTGGGTATATATATTAATACTGCCCATTATGGGCACCAGCAATTTTCACCCATTTATTAATTATATGTTTTAAATGTGAGTGTTTCCTGTCCCCTAAACCTCCAGGGATGTACACAGTTTAATACTGGCAACTTCTTATTATGGGAAATACGAAAACGTCTTTTAAAACTACAACTCCCAGTAGAGACGTGCCATAGAGAACATGTTGCGAAACAGAATAGCCAGCATGTGTAGTTCTGGGGACGGGGTGGGGGAGGGGGGGGGGGCGCGGTGGACCCGTTCAAATCCAGTTTTGAACAGTCTGCCGTGGTTCCATCCCATTTCAAGTGCTGTTCGAGGCTCGGTAACCCTCGGAGCACACTCTCCAATCACAGAGCTTGAGGACTATCACGGGGTTTGTTAAACAGAGCACATGGTGTAGTCCAAACGATAGCTGGGGATTCTGGGTAGTGTAGTGTCTTCATTGCCTTTAAGGGCAGTTGACACAAACGAATGCCGTGCTTCCATGAGCGTCCATAGAAGCACATGGACATCCCGGAAAGCTGAAAATGGACGCTAAGGGCCCCCCCCTTGCGTTGAAAATGGACGCTAAGGCCCCCCCCCTCGCGTTGAAAATGGACGCTAAGGCCCCCCCCCCTTGCGTTGGAAAAAGCCGGCAGGGGACTTGACATAACGTCAACATAGGCCGACCTGGGAGTGAGGATGTGTTGGTTCAGCAGCTGCGCTGATCGTACGCCTCCCTGGCGATTTATGTATGCTGCCGCTGCTTTGTTGTCTGTCCGAATCAACACATGCTGATTGAACAGCAACGGGGCGAAGTGTTGGATTACTCTCCATACAGAGATTAATTCCAGCACGTTGATGTGGAGAGACATGTGAGCCGGCCACTGTCCCCCCACTGCCTGGGACATGCACGTCCCTCCCCAGCCTGTGAGAGATGCGTCTGTAAACACCGCTGTGTGTGACGTCACTCTGCCCAGGGGAACCCCCACTGACAGGACGTGGAGATTTTTCCAATAAATTAAATCCGGACCCACGGAAGGGGGAACGTACACCATGCGTCTCTTCTGACGCACGGGGTCGATACGCAGGCGAATAAACCACCTCTGGATTCTCCTCATGTGAAGGAGTCCCAGAGGGACCACCGCGTGACCAGCTGCCATCATACCTAACAGTTGCATCACGGAAAGGGCTGTCACCACCCTGCGGGGTGTGACGCGCCGGAGGAGAGCTGTCACTTTCTCCACTCTCTGCTGTGAGAGTCGCGCTCTCATGCGGGCTGCGTTCAATTCCACTCCCAGATAAACAATAACCTGGGATGGAAGCGGACAGCTCTTCTTCCAATTGACGATGAAACCCAGACTTGACAGATGAGATACGAGCCGTACCGTCTGTAAAGCAGCCTCCTCCTTGGAGCGAGCCAGCAACAGCAGGTCGTCCAGATAAAATAATACCCTCACCCCTCCTCTGTGAACCTTTGAAAAGGTGCGAGGAGCCAGGGAATATCCGAACGGCAGTCGATTGAACTGGTACGATATTCCCTGGAATGAGAAACGCAGGAATTTCCTGTGTTCCGGGATTATGGATATGTGGAAGTAGGCATCCTTCAGGTCTATTGACGTAAACCAGTCCCCCTGGTGAACGTACTCCAGCACCTGTTTGATTGTCAGCATATGAAAAGGTCTTTTCATTATCACCCTGTTGAAAGCTGACAGATCTAGGATGGGTCTCACTCCCCCTGTCTTTTTCGGGATAAGAAAATAACGGGAGTAAAAACCCCGATTTTCTTCCCCCTGAGGAACCCTGGAAATCGCACTTTTTTCCAGGAGTTCCTGCAGCTCCGCCTGGAGCGCAAGACACTGTTTTTGGGATAACAGAAGTGTTTCCTGAATCCCATTGAACTGCGGGGGGGGGGGAGGCAAATTGCAGAGAGTACCCTCTGCTGATCAGCCTGCTCATCCATCTGTCCATCAAACATATCCGCCGCCACTCTGAGCAATGCTCCGAGAGCGGGCAAACCTGTTGTTGCTGTACTGTGGTAGTCATGGTGACGAGTCATGCCAGAGCCCTTGCCGCTGTTGCTTGTAAAGCAACCCAAGGGGGGCCCTGCCCGAAAGGGCTGCGACGGGGTCTCCACACACTGCCTCTCACCCCGGCCTGAGGGATGAGCGGGGTTGTGTGCAGTGCTATTCACACGGCGCGTAATAACAGCCCTTGGCTCATTACTACCGTGTGAAGTAGGTACACCTGGGACAGAGGAAAAACCGTGTTGCCTGCTAACCGACAGGCCAGAGGCAACAGGTTTACACGTCAAGCCCCGCTGTCTAATAACCGCCTGGTTATATACAGCTGGCTTGTGCAGCGAGCCCTGCCGCCTGCTAACCAATAGGTCAGAGGCAGCCTGCTCAAACGGCGAGCCCAGCTGTCTGTTAACCGACAGGTTACAAACAGCTGGCTTATGCAGCGAACCTTGCTGTCTGTTAATCGACTGATTAACAACAACCGGCCTGACTAGTGTGGGGGAAATGTGAGAAACAGCTGCTACAGACACACTGTTGTAATTTTCAACCTTTTTATTGAAAGTATACTCCCGCACATCCCCCCCAAAAAGTCCCTTTCGGCTCTGCTTCCTCGGAGGCTCTCTCGGAGGAGCAGACCAGGAGCGGGGGTACTTCGTTCCTCTCCTACTCACCGCCTGTTGTGGCGGAGGAGCGGAGGTATGGGATGGTGCCCCCGCAGCCGCCGAAGGGCGATTCTGGCGCCGCTGCTGATCTCGCCGCTGCCCGCGCTGCCCCTGCTGAGACTGTTGCAGGTGCTGCGGGCGCTGCTGTTGCTGGGGACGTTTGACCGGCTGAAGCCAGCCGACGTGACGTCGTATGTCGTCTGCTTGCTCCGATGCAGACTTCATTGACTCCACCATGGTGTGGAACTGAGGTCCAAACAATCCGTCCGGACTGATTGGAGCCTCTATCAGCTCCTTCCCTGCACCCTCCGGTATAGCTCCCTGCTGCAGCCAGAGGAACCGGTGGACCTGAGTCGCCCATGTCGCAATCCACGCCTGCGAAACTGCGACTGCCGCGCTCAGGGTGAGTGCAGTGCTGGCAGCCTTACCGATCTCCTCAGCCTCCACTGAGGACATGGTATCGGACTGCTCAGTTAAACGCACCATGGAATTCACCAGCAATGCAATGTTGTTTGCCGCCGCTGACGCCTGGTAAGCACACTGGTGCATCCTGTCGGTCTGTCGGGCGACAAACTGATCCCTGGAGGCAGTCAACATGGGTCGCCGTCCGGCAACCGTGCTGGCCTGCTTAGCTCCAAAAAATGTCGTGAGACTCGGCTCAAGAGGAGGCACGGGCGGAAAACCCTTATCCGTAAATCCGTCTACCCTTGTAAGGGGAGTGTAGGTGGATACAGGGGCCCTCAATGTCCTGGGGTTCGCTGCCGCTCCCTCCTGGTATTTCCTGATGGGCGGGAAGCGTGGCCAGATCGGATCACTCTTGATCCTCTGATCCTGGGAGAGGAACACCCCGAACATATCATCCGAATACGTGCTCTCCTGAGCTGGGGGAACGGGGAGATCTCGCCAGGCGGCCGCCTTAGCGATAATCTCCGGAAGTTCCTGGAGAATTCCGCCAATCGACGGCAGAGCCGTGACCGCGGAGAGAGAGACCACTGGTCCTTGTGCCGGACCTAGACCGGGACCCCGTTCTGCCTCCTCCGTCCGGAGGAGGGAGATGATGGGGGAACCACCTGGTGATCCATGAATGGAGGGGGCGTAGTCATCCGACTCGTGCCCTTCACACGGATCCAGGAAATCCAGGGCCTCGTCCACGGAGTAAGCCTCCTGGACTGCCCAATCATCCCCGACCTCAGCTGCAGCGAGAGCGTCCGCTCTCTGCTGTCTGAGGGCCAAAGGGAGCCGGGCACATAATGAGCATGACACCTGTGGGGAGAGAGCAGCTCTCGCATGCTTTAACCCCAAGCAGGACTCACACTGTGAGTGTTTGTCAAAACTCATTATGTAACCCGCCTCACATGAAAGGCAATTCCAGACGCAGCCCTGATTTACCTGCCCCATCTCCATCTTTCCACTAGAACCAAAGCTTTTTACGGGAGGAATCTTTGCTTCTAATGTGCCTGCTACAGTGCTTCTGCTACTACGGAGTGCTGAAGAAAAGTGGGAGCAGTTGGACGGGCCTTCTTCCTATTTATACGGAAGTGAGCCCGGAGGTGGGGCCCACGTCATAGGTGGGCGTGGATTAAGTCTGTCAGTGCTGCACACGTGCAGTGGGATTACCCAATAGCGATAGCCTTAGAGGGCGAAGCCTCATACGAAATAGAATACCCCATCACACATACGGAACACAACGCAGAGTCTGAGGGTGTTAAGAGTATGTTTATTTAAATGTCCTCCTCTTACACAGGGAGCATATGCTGGGTGTAGAATTGTTCCAGGAGGAGGAGATTTCCATGCCATGCAGGGTCTTTGGGGATGGGGATGATGATCGCCTCCTTCGTGGTCCACACAACAAAGTAGCAGAGACTCCGGTCTGTGATGTGCAGCTGCCCTTGGACCAGGTGCCAGTGTGGGTGATATATGACCCACCCTCCTCACGGAGACAGAAGGATGGTAACTGGACTGCCTCCGCGATGGTCATGTTCATGTCACCAAAATCCTTGAATCTACACACAGCAAATAAACTCAAATGACACAACGAGATGTAAAAGGAGATCACACATACAGTATAGAATATCCAGTATAGTCGATATAAAACTGGCCGCTTCAATCTGAAGAGCAACTAAAACAAAACACGGGAGTGTACCTTGTTCTTGTGAACACTAATGTTATCCACAGCATACACAGAGACCACGAAGTTCTTAAGGAGAAAAGTAGTTACTAAAACAAAACACGTTAGTGTACCTTGTTAGCTAATGTTAGCTAGCTGACATTAACGTTACACATTGCACTCATATTACTCACCAACATCTTGTAAAGCCGGTCCCGCTGCTCTTACAGAACCGACTAACTCCCCTTTCGTGTATGTCCAGCTCTCAACGTGTCCAGACTTGTAGTGATTTTCACCTCATTTTATACTTTTATTCTCATTCTGAAAGAAACAGGTGAAATTTGCTAACGTGACGGCCGTCTTTGTGATGGTGACGCATATTGTGCGAGACCAAGAGACCTGTAGTTCACTCAGCGGTTTCACACAAAAAAATGTGTAACTTCACAGTTTTACGACACATTTTTATTTTTTTGACTTGCAAAATATTCTTTTAAATTGACAAACATCATATGTGTCATTCGTGGCACAATTCAAACGGGATCAAAAGATAACCTTTCTCTCTCCATTGACTTCAATGTATAATTTTACGCTTCCGGGGTCCCATGGAGGCTCCCGGAAAGGGAGGGACTTCGCCTCTCTATATGATGCCAATATAAACAAGGTCTTCTGTCGGCTCTGTACATCAATGCCGACCTATGCTGACAAGTAAGTAAAGAGTAGACAATATAAAGGTATTGGCGAAATGTCCCAGCAGTTTAGGATAATGAAGGATCTAATCTATAGCCATTACATGTCTAATTCCTAATGACAGGAAGGCAGAAAGTGCATTATACAAATAATAATCTCATAATAATTGCAGACATTTTTTAACAATGACCACAATATCATTATTTTAATAAACCAAATATGAACAATTGAGGAAAATGAGGAAGAACTGATGATTCAAATGTTGTAGTACAAGTAGTAATGTAGTTAGTGCATAAATTACTATTGCAACAAATGTGTTAATTTTCTTCATTATTAGTCGATTTGTTTTTGGACGAATGCTCCGGGCCAGTGGTTACAATGGTGGGGCCAGTGATAATACAATTCAATTTTACCCTTAATGTCTACCTCTGCGGTAAGTCACTAGCACCCCCCCCCCCCCCCCCCCCCCCGTCGACAATTTACTAGCGGTATTTACTTGCGGCACCGTGTGGGCCGGCGGTACCGAAGTGGGCCGGTCGAGAGTCCCGGGCTGATTTAAAAACAGTAAAAGATAATAAAAGAAACATTAAAAGAAAAAATACATGAATAAAAAGTTACAGTGCAGTTTAAGATATGAATAGTTCACACAGAAGTTCCACTTTACTGATGAACATAACAGCTCAGTTTAAATTAAAAGCAGCGACAAAAAGATAAACCACACTAATTCAATACCCTTATATGTATACAGAACATGACTAAAAATTATCCTAAGATGTAACGTTAACCCTTCATACCTCAGTCTACTTTTAAGACACTAAAATAACGTATTCCAATTTTTATTTTGTTTTCGCGCGCTGAATTATACCGGCTCTCGTTTCAGTACACATAACAACGGAACCATAGCAACGGAACTGACAGGCAATGGAACTGACAGGCAACACTCTGAATCCGATTGGCTGTGACTGCATCCACTCAGAGTGCCCGATTCAGAAACGTGACTCTTACACTCTTTACGTCACAAACAAAGATGGTGGATGAGAATAGATCTATAAAACGATAAGCAATGCGCAGTGGATCGGAAGAGGACGGTGTGTCGGCGTTGTTCGATAGCGGTGCGGTATGCTAATGGGAACACACGCCAAACATGCTAAATCACATCAGAAGGCATCACCCAGATTTGCCAATCACCGGAGCCCGGCAAAAGACAACAGCAGTTCAACAGCTGATGCCCGCTGTTTTGAATAAACCAATAGACATGACAGACCAAAATAAATAACGGAAGCTTTTGGCATATTTTTTCAACGACTTTGTACTCTGGAAACACTTTCTTATTATTTATGATGTCATATTTTCAAGACATTCTTTTTAGTTTTACAGCTTGATGAAACCTTTTTGTTTGACATCAGCCATTATAGATAATATGGCCATCTGAGTGTGTGTGGTGCTGTTTGTGGTTTGTTTTTAACTGTTTAATACAGTTAATTATTCAAAATGTCAGAGTTCCTTATTTTTAAACTGAAACTTGCACTACTGTTCAAAAGTAAATAACAACAAACCTGGAATTATGCATTTGGGACTTTTATTTGCTTTTTCTTGTTGTACCGAACCGTACCGAACCGTGACCCCCAAACCGAGGTACGAACCGCACCGTGACTTCTGTGAACCGTTACACCTCTAGTCCCCGGTGTTCCAGGGAACTCACCAAGTGTCAGAAAACACAACCCTCTCTCTTTTCCTCCATACCCAAATCTCTAAAAACGGGGCTGCAACGGATCTGATACAGACTGATCTTGAATTATTTTCTACGTCACAGAAGTGGTGCTCCGCTTATTGGTCAATTCAGGGGAATGTGGGGTTGGACCACGGCCGGCCATTGCGCTGGAGACGCTGTAATACATATTCCTCCGCTTATGGCACGTCAAACACCGTGTGTCTTCCGTTAGCTTTCATCAGTCAAATGGGAGGGTGGAAGTTGCGGTTAAGACTGCTAAGCGCCTCCTGATGTCCAACACCGGCCCGTCGGGCGGCCTTGATCAGGACCGCTTCCTGCGTGCTATGCTGCAGTTGCGAAACACGCCTGACCCCGACTGCAACCTCTTGCCGGCGCAGATCATCTTCGGCCGCCCCCTTCGTGGCTCGCTCTCCTTCGTGGCTCGCTCTCCTTCGTGAACCGCCTCGAAAAGTTCTCGAACCCGCATATCCGCCTGCTATGGCAGGAGGCATGGGCGGCGAAGGAGGACGCCCTTCGGACCCGTATGTCCCGTACCACCGAGTCTCTGGGGACTCACTCAAGACCGCTCCGCCCATTGGCACTCGGCGAAAGGGTATTCCTCCAGAACCAGCAAGGCCCGAGCCCCCACAAATGGGACAGGTCAGGGATCGTGGTGGAGTCGCCGGGCCACGACCAGTATCGGGTCAGGGTTGACGGTTCGGGACGTTTGACACTGCGCAACCGGCGTTTCCTCCGTGCCTACACGCCGGCCACACCCTGCGCCCGTGAGCAGTCGGCTGCGCCGTTGTCGCCACCCGCTGCTCTGGGCCATCAGCCCCCACCTAACCACCCGGGCTGGGCGACGCCCCAGGGGATTGCTCAGCGGCCGGCTGTTGGAGCCCGCGACTCGGCTATGGGCGCTTCCCCACCGGCACCTGCTGGTGAGGCGTCCTCTGACCTCACCGTTCCTACGGGTGCCTTCCTGGGCGCTCCCGGTGGTGCAGTCTCCGCTGCCGCAGTCTCCGCTGCCCCAGCCTACTCGGCCAGGCCGCGTGAGGAGGCCGCCTGCACGTTACGAGCCCGGCAGCTGGATTTAGACCGTTAATCTATTCCGGCCCATAGTTTTCCGGTCTGGGGGGGATGAAGAGTTTATCGCCGGCCACTAGAGGGCAGCGTCACTGCTGTCGCTGTCCGGATATGCCGTGCTCTGACCCGGTAATGCCGAGCGGCCATTTTAGTTCAAATATTGTTCATTCACTCCACCTCGAGTTGAGACGTTCATCCACTCATTCATGTAAGATTGTTTCCACTATTATTTGGTGTGTCTTTACTCATTCTATGTAATTGAATATATGTGTATTGGTCATGACATGCATGTATGTAGTACTTTGTCAGCTTATCTTATCTAGTATCTATCTAGTACTTTGTCAGCTTATCTTGCTGCATTGCTCTGTTTCAGGGTGTCGTCATCCTTGTCATTAAAGTACCGAAACTGACATTGAGGAGTGTGTTTCTTCAAACATGTCCGTTAAAGTTTAAATCTTCCGGACACAATTTGAAAAGTGCCGGTCAAAGGTCTTCTTTGTTATTTATTGAGCTTTAAAACAAATTGATATGATTCGATATTAAACAAATAGATAAACTACATTATTCAAAAGTGTTCAGTAATTTACAATAACACGGGAATAATAAACAGAGCTCCTTCTCCTGACAGCCCGTCAGTATCATGCGGCTTGCGGATCAGTAATGAGTGACCCAACAGTAGAACTAAACATATCTATAACTAGTTTAGGTAGTTTGAGAGGTAATTAAAATAGCTACTAAAGCAAACAGATATTGTTCTAAACTGTATTAAAGTAAACAGGTATTATCTTGAACTGTATTGAAGTGAACATGTATTATTTGGGACTGTTTTAAAGTAATCCTATATATATAAACCTTCTTACTTACACTCCATGACCCAGACACCCTGACACACGCACAATACACTCCCTGACCTAGATATCAACATACACACACACATACACTTCCTCTCACAAACACACACACATGTTCTTTTTCAAGGTTCTTTCTGGGGCCAATATTATCTCAAGCACCAATATATCTGTGTACAATGTTTGATACCAATATATCTGTGTACAATGTTTGATTGTTTGAGAAAGAATAGTTTGTGTGAAAGCTTCCTTGGGAAATTAAAGGAGTAGAGTCCGGTGGAAGATAAGCAGTGACTCTCCGCCCCAAATATGTCCATATATACTGTTGTTTATTCATGCCAAATGCCCCCTGTTTTTGACTGGCTGGTCCCGATATCTGTATCGCACGGCAGTAGAGCGGGGAGCCCGGAGTGCTCTGTTACAGGGCACTCTGTATTTTCGTATTGTGTTTTTTTTACCATTAAAATCAGATTATTGTTATAACTTTTATGCCGGTGTTTTGAACTCCTTCTTTTATTAATCTGACCAGGCTCATCTAACGGACGGCGCGGAGCAGAGCTGGGCTTTAAGCCACCACTACTGTGTTTGCTACAACACTACGTGTGATATTCTAACCTGAAGTGTGTGTTTTGTCCGCTCACCACTGCATGTGATCATGCAGTGCTGTGTGTCGACTCGTCAGCAGCAGCTGATCTCTCTCTCTCCTGTCAGATTAGACTTCACTCGCGTTTATGTCCATATCGATCAGATCTATAGCTAGTTATAGCTATAATGATAGGACTACCTGCTTATTAAAAGACACCTAAACAATAAGCGTCGCTATGCAACCGGGTGAGGCCACAAAGTATGGCGCAGCATTATGCATTTGTTTACATGCCCACCGGAACCCCGAGGCAATACCAACAGATCAACGCACAATCAACCCATACAGGACATCTCTTTCTCCACATTAAGTGTTAGACATTAGAATTGACTATTCTTGTCTGTCATGTCTTTCACACACACATACGGGTATTGGGCCGAGGGCGACACTGTACTTCCGGTATCCGCCGTTTTACGCGAGGTGCAAGCAGGCCAAGGGTTTAGCCGTACACAGTCTAGGTGTTGCTAAGCTTCCTGTACTGAATATCATAGTCTATGGCCTTAATCAATATATAGTCAACTCTAAAATACCACATGCAATGGCATGATAATATTATTGTGACAAGTGGGGTATTCACCTGGTGTTTCCAGAAATTAGACGTAGATGCAGCCAAAATCGACGAAGGCCACTTTCGACAACCCACACAGCTCTAGTTTACGCTGGTAACGACCTAGAGCACACCCCTCAAGTCCAGAGATGTAATCCGAAGACATGTAGCGATTTCTTCGGTCAATTCAGAAAAAAAACCTAGTGCCCTCTGCCTTGTTACGTTAGCTAGCTGTTTATATGTGCACTTCCAGGATATTTGCACCTCCATGAAAATGGCATATATATATATATATATGGCGCGTGTTGCATTGTGGGTAGCTCGTGACGTTACTGTGTGTGAAAGAATAAGTGGCGCAAGTTGCGCAACTGATGCGGTGTTGCGCTAAGGGGAAATATATGTTGACCGGACGCTTTGACTAGAGAGATTTAGATTTGCCGGTCTTCAGCATATTTTGGTCGGTCGTAGTCCGGTAATTACCGGCTAACGGGAACTCTGGTTCCGACCTCTAAATAAGTGAGGGTCTGAGCAGGGTGCGAACTGGAGGGGAGCAGGGGGAGCTATAGCTCCCCTAGTGGTGACATGAGCTCCCCTGGGAACATGGTTTGTGAAATTTGGGGGGAGCTCTCTAAAATACTGATATGATGACCAAATAAATTCCATTTTGGGCATGTTTTTTTTCAAAGGTGTAAAATAAGTGAAATAAAATTATATTTAGAGTTTATGATTCATGAAAAAAGTGTCGCCTGCTTGCACGCTGCCCGCAGCTCCACCCACTACCCACTCACTCACAAGCTCGTTTAGTTAGCACTGCATGTTTACCAGGAATTGTTGCTGCTGCTGACATGTCGAAAAGAAAAAAACAACTTAGGCAATTTCTTTAAAAAGACGGCCAAACAACCTGATCAAGAAGACCAACCGAATGTAGCTGGTGGTAGCACATCGTACGTTGTGACTGCTGCTACAACAGAACCGAGAGAGGAGGGAGCTAACGTCAGTGCTAGTGCTAATTTGACAGCTAACGTTAACTTGGGGGCTGAAGAGACACAAGAAGACGAGCCAAGAGAAGCTAACTTGATGACTACAACTACCATACAGTAGTAGAGATCGAAGGAGATGTGGAAGAAGATGATGATGCTGCTGATGACCACCCCACCTGTTCTTCCTCTTCCTCCCTGCCTGCTGTTCGAGATGGGGGGCGAAGTTGCTGCGGTTGTCCCGTGGCCGCCGGCTGGCTGGACCAGCCAACAGTGTAGTGAGTGGATCACATTTGAGTCATTTTAAGTTGATTAATTAATTAATTAATTAATTAATTAAACAGTCAAACGTTACATTGGTGGTCCGTGGATTATTTATTATCAAGTTGATTGAAGTTTGCGTAGCCCATACATGCTCGGGAAATCTGTTGACATTTACATGATCCATCGGGACGTTTCATGTAAATGTAGACCTGTGGCACCACCCCGTGTGCAACAGATTTTCTCTTTATAATAGGCCTATGTCTGTGCTGTTGCTATTAATGCACGGATCAGCATTTACCCCCCCCCCCCGCAACAAAAAAAAAATCCCGGCTCCCCCGGAGACCGTGGTATAGTTCGCACACTGGGTCTGAGCTCTCTTAATTACATCGTGTCACCACCTCACATTTTGCGACAGTACTAGTTTCTTTACGTTAGTTCACCACAACATCAGACATCATGGCCTCCGGCTCCGCAGCTCCGGAGGATTTACCGGAGAACCAGGAGGGTTTAGCGGCCTCAGGAGACACTGGGACACCGGGGACTGTTGCCCTAGACAAACAGGTGTGTCTGATTGTGCTGGGGATGGTGGGATCCGGGAAAACAACCTTCGTTCAGGTGAGTTAGCATCAGGAGCTAACGGGAGCTAGCTTCTTCTGCTAGGGGTAGAAAACAGTATTAAAAGGGTGTAAAATAGATTCTTAAAAACGGTATGTAAACAGTATTAATATAGTATTTAAAACAGTATAAAAACAACTTCAATACACTATTCAAAACGGTATTAAAATAGTATTAAACACGGTATCAATACAGTATTAAAAACAGTATCAATATATCATTAAAAACAGTATAACAACACTGTCAAAAACGGTATTAAAACTAGGGATCGACCGATATGGCTTTTTCAAGGCCGATACTGATTCAGATTACTAGTAATCAAGGAGACCGATAACCGATATTTGGAACCAATATACATTTGCAGTAAAATCAGAAAATATTGGTGTCAAAATGTAGAATAACACAAACTCCAGCACAACTTCGTTGAAATGCCTTTAAGCATATGTTTAATGAACTTTTCGACATCTTAAAACAAGAAGTGCAGGGAGCTTCCAGCAGCATTTCTTATGAAGCTATAGTTTCTCTCATTAACTGATAGGACTCATTTTAATCTGTGAGACATGTGTATCTTTTTTTGTAACATGTTTATATTGCTTTCATTAATAAATGCTCACTGTTGACAGATAATTGTGTTAGAGATGTCAAAGTTTCCAAATATAACTGGTTTCCTCACTGTGACCCTGAGTAAAGTAAATACAGATGCTGTGCATGTAATAGACCCTCCAGAAAAACGCGGGCAAAAATCCTTGATTATGTGGGCTCAAATCCTTGATTATGCGATCAAACATGCGGGGTTTTATGTGATTGTATGCGGTGAAATTGCGGGAAGTTGTGAAATATGCGGGTAAAATAAATATTGGGCTGTCTTATTTATTTATTCTCTCTCACACACAACCTGCCACTAACGTTAAACCCCTTTACTATTCAATTAAACACATTCAATGTTTATTTATTGTAAAAGCAATTGGGCTATTTTAATCACACTCTCTCTCTCTCTCTCTCGCTCACACACACACACACACACACACACACACACACACACACACACACACACACACACACACACACACACACACACACACACACACACACACACACACACACACACACACACACACACACACACACACACACACACACACACACACACACACACACACACACACACACACACACACACACACACACACACACACACACACACACACACACACATTTCTCCGCCTCATTCTGTTTTGATTTACTTGTTCGTTATCTGACCAGCTTCAATCTTGTAGGCTACTCACCTCGTTTCTTGTAGCCCTCGAAAGGGTTTTGGAGGTTGATGAGTTGTTTGGCTTTCTTGTCCACAGCAGCAGAAAGAATTTTCGAATGTTGGAATGAATCAAAGTGGGTCGTCACCGTCGATGTTCTCTTATGCTCCAACACACAGTTGCACGGGGTGCAGAATAGTTTCCCCCCACTTTCGTGCAAGACATCGGGGTACTGCTTTGCCCGGTCTTTAGTAGAAATGTTCGTCGGTAAATGAGATGGATTAGATTTTTTCATCTTGGTGAAGAGAAACTCTCGTGTGAGCTCCACACGTTCACTCTACGGTGTTGTTTACCTTCTGTGATGCGCGAGCTGATGACGTCGCGCATCATCATCACTTCACGTCAAGACGAGTTAACTTTTTTTTTCTCAACTTTGTGTGGAAAAATGCGGGGATTATGCGGCCTTTTGATAAATATGCGGCTTTTTAAAAATATGCGCCATTTTGCTGATTATGCGGTAAATTCTGCGATCGCAGAATCACGTTTTTCTGGAGGGTCTAATTTAAGAAAAAAACACCTAATATTCAACACCAGAAAATACCAATATTTGTTCTCTGGTCTGTGGGCTAATTTTTGATTTAGGAGACTCATTTGGATTGGACAGATAGCTTATTTATTAGAAAAATTATTGTCCACAGTAGAGATAATAATCTTGTGCTCTCTATATCCAATGATCTCAACTCTACTTATGGTATTCTAAATCAGCCCACAGAGTGAACAGATATGGCCAATTTCTAGGGCTGCCCTCGACTAAAAAAATGTATAGTCAATTAAGGCGATTAGTCGACTAATCGTCGCACGTTTATGATACATTATGATTATAAATATATTAGGGCAGTCAAACGATTACAATTTTTAATCAGATTAATCACAGTTTAAAAATTAATTAATCATGATTAATCACCATTCGAACTATGTCCAAAATGTGCCATTTCTTTATGTATATTGTTGTGGGAATGGAAAGATAAATGAAAGAAGGCGGATATATCCATTTAACATACAGTATCTATGTTTATTATAAAAATGTTCTGCGTGTCAAAATGAAACCCACACACCTATCAATCATCAAACCGTGGGGTCTTAATTCATTACGTGTTGATTTCTATCAACCCGGAAGTACTTCAGGAAAGTCGACAGAGGGGGGGGGCGGCGGCGGCTAGTGGAGTACTTCGTGACCACTAGTGCTGTAGCGACGCGTCGACTTCAAAATATCGTCGACGACATATTTCCGCGTCGACGCGTCGCTACACACACGTGGGTGTGTAAACAAAGCAACAAGCAGTTCGCAATCGCACTTCAAACACAATGGAGACTGAAACGGCTACCACCTCCTCCTCACAGGATTGCGCACGAAGCCCTCAAACGAAAACATCTCGCCCTAGGTCTTCAAAAGCATGGGAATATTTTAAAGTTAGTCCAAAACGCAAAGATATTGTCATTTGCAGTCTTTGCCAAATGGAGTTGGCATATCACACAAGCACAACGGCTATGTTGGAACATTTAAAGCGGCAGCTAGCTGTGGTGGCTACCATTAGCAGCTAGCATTTGCTCTCCGATTTTTACATAAAAATGGAATTATGGATTATAAATTCAATCATTTTTTTATACATAGACGTTAAAAACCTATGGATTAACCGATTCAGCTGCGTTTTTTCTCATTTTAATGCCATTGAACACGTATTTTGATAAGATTGACAGCTACAGTGGTGAGACGATCTCCCTAGAAGCTCTGTAAAGGTACGTGTTGTGATGACTGTATTTGCTTCTCCTGTCGCGAGTCCGGATCACTCAGTGATGATACTATATACCTACATAATCTGTGGAGTCTCAGCTTTAATCGGATATCTTGTATGTGCAGCTACGATAAGTAATAAGGGTACTTTTATCTTGAGTTCTGTGCCAATGTCCGTTAGCATTTTTCGCTCATGGGTCATTTAGATGCTTCTTATGAGACTTGTGTTTTGTTTTGGTAAACATGGTTTGTATCGTCAGTTAGCTGAGATTATTCCTGTTAATCTGGTATAACACATTAATAGGTTATTAAATATTAAGATCCCCAGAGACACAGTATCGTGGAAAAAAAAATGTTTACATTACGTTTTTTTTACATTACGTTTTTTATGAATTGAACAACAGAAAAATAATCGTTAGATTAGTCGACTAATCGATCAAATAATCGCCCGATTAATCGTTTTCGAAATAATCGTTTCCCCCCAGCACTAGTGACCACAGAGTGTGAACGTTGTGATCAGCTGTTTTAGCGCAGTTCTCCAGTGAAGGGGGGGGGGGGAGTCTCCCTCCGCAGCCGGTTGGCGTAGTTTTGGCACAAGTCCGTTGTACAGACCGACGTTAACAGCTCCCTGTCTGTGCACCGACTCTGTCGTCCGGTGATCTAACCGCATTCTGGAAAAGCTTCACAAGTACGTCGGTACGCAAATGCGCTGTGTGACACAAGTCAGAGCCATATAATAGAAGAGTTACGACAACGGAAGTCCAAAAACGGTTATCGTCACATGGTTCATGTAGACGAGGATCGTTCCCCGGAAGTTCATGGCGGGCAATGTGAATGCAATGATAACAAGAGATAGAACTACGATTTTTGGTAATTATTAGTGAATAAAGGTTTTGATTTGCAATATTTATACAACAAATCGATATGTGTATGTATTTACATCAATATGTTTTTAAAAATAAAATAGAATTTGCTAATATTAAGTGATAATATTAGGATTAGTGTGAACAACTAGTTTACATGTTACTAACAGTGCCTTGGTTAAAGAGCCTGTTGTTGTTTATTTATAGCTTTGAATTCTTTAAAACCAATATTATCTTCAAAAACCCCCGAAGCTACTTTACATTTTTATGCGGATGATACTGTGATGTATTGTGCAGGTCCCACCATTAAGGAGGCTGTTGTTAAATTACAGGCTGTTTTTAACATTATTCAGACTCAGTTCTCTGAATTAAAGCTTCTTTTAAATGTGGATTAAACCAAGGTATTGCTCTTTTCAAAAGCAAAAAAGACACCAGAGCCTGTTTTAGATATTGTAACTACGCAAGGAACAAAACTTGAAGTTGTTGCCTGTTACAAATACCTAGGTATCTGGCTTGATGATTGTCTCTCTTTTAAACTTCATGTCAATAACCTGCTAAAAAAACCGAGGGTTAGGCTAGGGTTCTTTTTCAGAAACAAGTCCTGCTTCTCGCTTGAGGCCAGGAAAAGGCTAGTCACTGTGACCTTTTTACCTGTGCTGGACTATGGTGATCTGGTTTATATGAATGCACCTGCCAATTGCCTGGTCAAGTTAGATGCTGCGTATCACAGTGCACTGATATTTGTGACAAACTGTAAAGCATTAACCCATCACTGTACCCTGTATGCAAGGGCTGGTTTGCTTTCACTAACTGTACGGAGGCTCAGTCACTGGTACATTTTTATATACAAAGCCATGCTAGGGAAACTTCCATCTTATATCTGCTCCCTGATCTCACGGAAAATTGTAAGTGGCTACTGCCTGAGATCGAATGCTGTGGTTTTATTAAATGTGCCAACTGCTAGGACTGTCTTAGGGAAGATAGCTTTTAGATGCGCAGCTCCTCTGTCTTGGAATAGTCTGCAAATTAAATGGAAACTGAACAATCTGGTGCCACTAAATGTTTTTAAAGCTCGGTTGGATGCTAGTCAATCAGAAGCTATTGGTACCTGTTTATGTGGATAATTATGTAAATGTGCTGTATGATGTCCTTTTGTTGTTCTGTTTATGCTTTTATGTTTCATGTGGAACTACTTGAATAGGTCTCCCTTGAAAAAGAGATCAATGATCTCAATGGGATTTTATCTGTATAAATAAAGGTTTGAAATGAAATGAAATGGTAGTCAGGAGCATCACTTTCTAATGTTTATTGATATATTTAGCGGGAGGGGATCTAAAGTAATGCTTTAAAATTCAGATTAGATTAATTTCTACCATTTTCTTAAATTCATGGTAGTTTCAGTAATCCCCTGGTAATTGAGGACACAAGTTATCTAAATGACTAATGTCATCTTTATGGCTTTCAGAAAGGACAGGAGACCGACAGGTGACTATCAAAGGACTAGCAGCAGCAGCATGATGATGATGATGATGATGATGATGATGATGATGATGATGATGATGATGTTAAATGTGTTTTAGGAACATCCATTGCAAATACATGGAATTCAATAAACATTGAATAGCATATCATGCAGTTTGTCTGTGCCTTTTCCTCCGTGTTGTCCTGGTTTGCTGTGCTGCCTCCTAGTCGCCACCATGGTTTGCTGTGCTGCCTCGGGATGCTCCAATCGCTCAGAGAAAGGAGTACGAATGTACGGCTTCCCCACTGACACAGAGCGGAGGAAGCAGGAGCAATTTCACGACCAACAGCAAAACAATATGTGATTTATATACAAACACTGCATTTGCACTTTTTCACAAAACGAAAACCACACCATTGGGAAAGCTTAATGTTTTGTTTAATAAAAAAAAAAAACAGGGAAAGGCTTGAAAAACACAGAGTTGAGACTCAGTGTGCAGGGTGAGGGTCTCAGTGCAGGTATTCAGGCTCCATTGAATCCCCCTCTGGTTCTTGTGCTGAAAGAGGGAGTAACAGACAGGAGAAAGGGTTATTCACACCTATATAGCACACCTATTGGATGGGAAATTGGGAAAGAGGGAGTAACAGACAGGAGAAAGGGTTATTCACACCTATATAGCACACCTATTGGATGGGAAATTGCCTTGGGGAGATAAGGTGTGGTCTCTGTTCCCAACTGAAGTTATGGAACTTTATTATTTGTGAGTTTAACAAAGTATGACAAATGGCATCAGTAACAGATGTGATATGAATTTCTATAAAGTTGTCTCACATTCTTGGTCATATTTTATATACAGTATGTAATGAGTATAACATGTCCAGTAAGTATAAAGTGTTTCCTAATTCTGTGTATTCAACCACTATGGAATATGTATGTGGGCAGACACAACTGAGTTGTTCTGTGTGTGAAGTAACCTCAAGTCACTCGTTTGTCAAGACAAAAAAGGGCAAGGCTGAGAGCAGAGGCTATACCCACCATCTTCGTGCATCGCCCTGTGGTCAAAAAGAGAAGGGCCCCTGTATCTACAAAGCCCATAGCTCATGATCACAGCGATAGTGTGAAAGGTGACACAGGTATAATAAGTATGAACTCTTAGTAACAAAAGTAATATTTCTTATTTTTAAGTGGTATAATATTTTAAATGTTCGAACATTTACAGTGCCATGTCTTCTAATTACATTAGTCTCAA
Organism: Pseudochaenichthys georgianus; assembly: GCF_902827115.2. NCBI lineage: Eukaryota > Metazoa > Chordata > Actinopteri > Perciformes > Channichthyidae > Pseudochaenichthys > Pseudochaenichthys georgianus. Next base: position 13,804,719 of record NC_047517.1, on the reverse strand, counting down.
AGATTGAAGGAAGAAGGGAAGGGATCACTGCCCTCCACCTGCCAGCACCCAGCCAGAGGAGCGCAAACAACAAAAACAAGCAAGGTGTCCCGTCATGTACCTGGAAGTTTGGGTTGGCAAAATGGAGTAAGAGAGGGACTTGAAAAACCTTGGTGGCTCTCTACTCATGTTGTTACAGTTGTCTTGGTTACAGCTCTCAAGTTTTTTTTGGTGCCATTTCCACATCTTTAGAACATATGAAAAAATTGAAGTGAAATCAACCTCTTCTCTGGAGAACACACTTTGATTTCTCTGTCTTGTGAGTTTGCAGTCTTGCAGTTTTGCTCCTCCACCTGTAACATCACTGCCCCTCCACCTGCCATACAATAGGTTACTAACAAGATTACTTATATAATACAGTGATAGAATACATGTTTAGTATGCTTACTTATATAAAACAGTAGTATTAAACTTACCTTTTTAAGTTTAATACTGTTAAACTTAAAAACAGTAGTATTTAAGTTTAAATATTATCTAAATATAACAACCCAATAAATACTTCAGAGGAAACGGCAACACTGAAAATATGAGCGTCTGCAAAAATCCCTCATGAAATGAAAGCTTTATCGTTTTCTGAGGTCAGAATGATGTTTATGTTTATTAAGGATCCCCATTAGCTTTTGCTCTTGACAAAAGCTACTCTTCCTGGGGTCCGACACTTAAAACAATACAACCATAATTAGACCCTCCAGAAAAACGCGGGCTAAAATCCTTGATTATGCGGGCTAAAATCCTTGATTATGCGATCAAACATGCGGGGTTTTATGTGATTTTATGCGGTGAAATTGCGGGGAGTTGCGAAATATGCGGGGGAAAAAAATATTGGGCTGTCTTATTTATTTATTCTCTCTCACACACAACCTGCCACTAACGTTAAACCCCTTTACTATTCAATTAAACACATTCAATGTTTATTTATTGTAAAAGCAATTGGGCTATTTTAATCACACTCTCTCTCTCTCACACACACACACACACACACACTTCTCCGCCTCATTCTGTTTTCATTTACTCGTTCGTTATCTGACCAGCTTCAGTCTTGTAGGCTACTCACTTCGTTTCGTGTAGCCTTCGAAAGGGTTTTGGAGGTCGATGCCTCGGTGAACGTGAGTTGTTTGGCTTTCTTGTCCGCAGCAGCAGAAAGCATTTTCGAATGTTTGAGTGAATCAAAGTGGGTCGTCACCGTCGGTGTTCTCTTATGCTCCAACACACAGTTGCACGGGGTGCAGAATAGTTTCCCCCCAGACATCGGGGTACTGCTTTGCCCGGTCTTTAGCAGAAATGTTCGTCGGTAAATGAGATGGATTAGATTTTTTCATCTTGGTGAAGAGAAACTCTCGTGTGAGCTCCACACGTTCACTCTACGGTGTTGTTTACCTTCTGTGATGCGCGAGCTGATGACGTCGCGCATCATCATCACTTCACGTCAAGACGAGTTAACTTTTTTTTTCTCAACTTTGTGTGGAAAAATGCGGAGATTATGCGGCCTTTTGATAAATATGCGGCTTTTTAAAAATATGCGCCATTTTGCTGATTATGCGGTAATTTCTGCGATTGCAGAATCGCGTTTTTCTGGAGGGTCTACATAATACAACAACATTCAAGACATAAGTCCTGACATCATTAACAATATCACCAATATCATCAACAATCTCCAACATCATCAACAATGTCATCCACTTTCAATATCAATCTCAGCCAAGTATGAGTGCACAAGACACCCACCAGTACAAAGTATGTGATCAAATTAAATTAGGGTTCACAGCTACATGGCCATTAGTAGATGACCCTTCAATCTCTTCTTGAAAGAGGCTCTGGACTCTATTTCAGCAAGGTAGTTTGGCAATGAGTTCCATTCCTTTATAGCTCTATAAGACACAGAAGATTTCAGAAGATTTGTCCTGAGTTTAGGTGACCGTAGATGGCCTGATGTAGCTTGTCTAGTCTTATGGTCATGCTCGTCTCTTGTGTAAACTATTTGATCATAAAAATACAGTGGTTTTTTGCTAAATTGGAATTTTTTTTAGAAAAGTGATAACACGAGATTGCAGACGTTTCTCAACCGGAAGCCATGATAGGTTTCTATGCATAACTCCAATATGAGTGTACTTCGAACAGTGGAGAGCTAGTCTGGCAGCCTTGTTTTGAGCCATTTGTAATTTCTGTGTATGTGTTTTTGCTGCTGATGACCATATGACTGGACAGTACTCAAGATGTGACAAAACCAGAGACTGAATGACTTGTTTGAAAGTGGTTGGTGTTACATACTTTGTACATTTTCTCGCCACAGCTATGCTCCTTCCCATTTTAGTTATGATACTGTCAATTTGCTTTGTCCACTGTACACCAGAATCAAGAACAATGCCAAGCAACTTAGTCTCGTCTACCTGTTCCACTGGCTGACCAGCCGGTGTCAGGCTTAATTGAGGATTGCTGCTTAACATATGTTTGGATCCGAACACCATTGCTTTTGTTTTTGCAATGTTGAGTACCAGTTTGTTATTGTTGACCCAGTCTGCTATGGCTTTAATTTAACTCTATTTTAAGTCGATTGTTTAACTCACTGTATGTTGATGCTGTGCTGTACATTGTGGAATTATCAGCATACATCATTACACTGGATTTATTTAATACGTAAGGAAGCTCATTTGTGAATATAGAATACAACAAAGGCCCAAGCGAACTGGGGACCCCACACTGCAACACCTTACTTTCAGAAAAGCTCCCAATGAAATATACTCGCTGCCTTCTCCTAGTCAGGTAGCTCTCCATCCAACACATAGCCACAGAACCAAAGCCATAGCATTTGAGTTTGTTCAGCAGCAGACTATGATCGATTACATCGAAAGCTGCGCTAAAGTCTAACACCACAGCTCCTACAAGCCTCCTATCATCCATGCTCTTTAACCTGTTAAGCCCCAAGGTCCCCCTCGGCGGGTACTTTTTTTTTTAATTCACTACACTGTTTCAGGGGATCTTAATATTTAAGAACCTATTAATGTGTTATACCAGATTAACGGGAATAATCTCAGCTAATTGACGATACAAACCATTACCAAAACAAAACACAAGTCTCTTAAGAAGCATCTAAATGACCCCTGAGCGAAAAATGCTAACGCACTTTGGCACAGAACTCAAGATAAAAGATACCCTTATTATCGTAGCTGCACATACAAGATATCTGATTAAAGCTGAGGTTCCACTGATTATTTAGGTATAGTATCATCACTGAGTGATCCAAACTCGCGACAGGGGAAGCAAACAGACATCACAACACGTACCTTTACGTAGCTTTTACGGGAGATCGTCTCAACTTAGATGTCAATCTGATCAAAAGACTTGTTCAATGGCATTAAAACGAGAAAATACGTGTCTGAATTGGTTAATCCATAGGTTGATAATGTTTCTGTGGAATATATATTTTTATTTATAATCCATAATTCCATTTTTATGTAAACATCGTAAAGTAAAAGTTAGCTGCTAATGGTATCCACCAGAGTTATCGCAGCTTCCGGTTTTGGCTATGCGTCAGTCTCACACATCACCAAATAAGGAGTATGTGGGAGTTCCCCTCGATTCCATTGGCTCTGGCGGTTATAAAGAGATGTCAATCAGCTAAATTGAGCAAGGGAGGCCAGAGATAGGTCAAATGACCCCAGAAGTGGGTTTTATTTGCTAAATCTCTCTAAAAAGGTCAAACTTGTTTTGCATCAATCTTGATACAGGGTACTTATTATATGTTGTAGTTTGGATTCCTAAAGCTTTTAGTCTACCATCCCATCATTCAAGGGTGGTTCACTTTTTTTTTTTTGGACGGACACAATAATTTACATTTTTTTTACTGTGTTCAATCTGAATTTACTTTAAAATAAAAACATCTATATTGATTCTGACACTTCTACATCCAACTCACAGGTGTAACCTTGCTTTGAGAAAAAAGATTATTATTTTAACCCTTTTTAGAAGGGAAGATATGGTAATTTGTTCTGGGAATGTCCTTTTCGAGTCTGAGACCTGAAAAACAGGCTCGGGGCTTAACAGGTTAACCAGTCGTCGGTCATTTGTGCAAGTGCTGTACTTGTAGAGTGACCATCTCTATAGGCATGTTGGTAGTTCGTTGTCAGATTGTTACTTGAAAAGTAGTATTGAATTTGGGTGTATACTATTTTTTCTATTAATTTACTTAACACTGGGAGGAGACTTATAGGTCGACTATTGGAACCAGCAAAGGTTTTTATTTTATCTTTGGGTAATGGGATAACCTTGGCTTCCTTCCAGATAATAACAATGATTATATTGTAGCGTCTCGCTATAGGAACACAGGCAGGCTGTTTATGCCTTTTTATCCGGGAGTTTATTAATAACGATCACAGGTTACCGTTGGCCGTAACCACGCCAAAACAATGAAACAACTCGGTTAATTCCCCACTTTCATACACATACTACGTCAGCTCTTTCGTAGCATTACCCGGCTCTCTCTCTAGGAACCTCCCTCTTCGACACCCAACCAATCAGACGACACTCTCTCACTCACCACAAGTCACAAGAACTGTCTATCAAAACAGTGACACGTTCGCTGAAATTCTGTAAATAAACTGAACAATAAAACATTTGTCCTCAGGTTTTTTCAGAAATAATAGGTGCGTTCACACCGCAGAACTTTTCCCACTTTAGTTCCGATATAGTTCCGAAATGTTGCGTTCACACTAGGGGTTTCACCAACTAATCCACTAGTCGACTACCTCTACCACTAGTCGGCGCTGTAGGCCCTAGTCATCTAGTCGTGAACAAAATGGAGGCAAACGTGGGAGATGAGGATGCCGACATTGGCGGTGAGGTGCTGCAAAATGCTCCAGCAAAACACATCCAACATTCAGGGGTCCTCATCTTATGCGCAAATGCGCCGCATCTATGCACTCTACAGTTTCAGCCAGATAGACGACTTATTAAAGCGCTTTTCAAGGTGCGCTCCTTGAATTATATTCCACACTTTATTCATAAGCACATTTTTCCACTTCCAGTATTCGACTTTCATTTATTGCATTTCCACAACATGCGGCACAAGCCTTTTATAACTTGATAACTTAAAGGGTCATTGAATGTTTAAAAAACGTTCCTCAACGGCGTCTTTCTAGCAGGTTGTCCATCACTGTCACTTTAGAGCAGACGTCATGGTGTTAATGTTAGTGTATTAATGCACAATATGGTTAGATATAGGTTAGAAGTTGCTGTATTAGCTGTGGTTTGAACGTTGATGTATTACTGTATCAAATATAATACAAATATAATAAACACAAACGGTTACTAAAAGTAGTATTTTGTTAACTGAAGGTTTGTATTAACTGAGTTTTTATTGTGTTAACTGTATATGTATTTATGCTTTTTAGATTTACTTTCTCTCTTTCTCTGTCCATCTGTTCTAGAAACCGAAAGGAAGAGAGAGACGTCACAGCTGTCAGCAATGTGACAAATCCTTTACAATATCTGGACATTTAAAGCGCCACCTGCGTGTTCATACTGGAGAAAAACCGTACAGCTGTGAAGAGTGTGGGAAAACGTTCACTCAATCTGTTAATCTCAAAACACATCAACGTACTCACACGAGAGAAAAACCGTACAGCTGTGAAGAGTGTGGGCAAACTTTCACTACATCAAGTAATCTCAAAACACATCAGCGTATTCACACAGGAGAGAAACCATATTGGTGTGAAGAGTGTGGGGAAACTTTCACTACATCAGGTAATCTCAAAATACATCATCGTGATCACACAGGAGAGAGACCATATTGGTGTGAAGAGTGTGGGAAAACATTCACTGCATCAGGTGCTCTCAAAAAACATCACCGTATTCACACGGGAGAAAAGCCGTACAGCTGTGAAGAGTGTGGGAAAACTTTTACTCAAAATATTGTCCTCAAAACCCACCAGTTCATCCACACTGGAGAAAAACCATACAGCTGTGAAGAGTGTGGGAAAACATTCACGACATCAGGTGCTCTCAAAAGACATCAACGTATTCATACTGGAGAAAAACCGTACAGCTGTGAAGAGTGTGGGAAAACATTCACAACATCAGGTGATCTCAAATCACATCAACGTATTCATACTGGAGAAAAACCGTACAGCTGTGAAGAGTGTGGGAAAACTTTTTCTCAAAGTTCTAACCTTAAACTCCACAAGCGAATCCACACTGTATAGTTTTGAACGACTATGAGAGCCAAGCTAGCTGTTTCCTCCTCCTGATGTCCTGAGAGCTGTTTTGTTATATTTTAAGAGTCTTTCTGAATTGAAGTCTGACTTACAGTTTTTTATGTTCTAACCAGCGCTCACACTATGCCAACACAAGGCCACAGAGATGCCGTTTCTCCCGATTTAATTAATCTTTGTAATGGTTCCTGACTTATAAAGAAATGTTTTGCTATGCTGTATTTCAACCATTTTTTTATATTATATCTCAACTGCTAGCCTCGTTAGGCTGCATTGAAGGAATTTAGTTTCACTGTTCATTAATCTGCCGAGTAGTTTCTCCATTAATCTGTTTAGTTAATAAAATGTTGTGACTTAACATTTTCGATTGAGATGTTTTTGATAGTTCCTGTTGAGTTGGCAGTCTGTTCTAAAAGAAGAACAGACTGATTCTGTTCTCTTTTGTTTAAATGGTCAGACTTTACCAAAATAAAAAGGCCTTAGAAACAGACTCACATCCCTGCATATTTTTTGTGTTTTTGCAGCACATCATAAACATGTCATTCCCTTGTTTTAGGGCAGGCAGGTCACTAGGGTTGGGTACCGAAATCTGGTTCCGGTTCAGACACAACTTTCTACACACAGCGGCTCCGCTGCCCGTTGAACAGCCTCATCTTTGTCAACCTTTCTTATGATCTTTCTCTAACACGTAATGAAGGTTATTAAGTGTTTTAGCTCCTATGCTGAATCTGAACAGGAATTGTTAAAATCAAATAAAAAATTAGCGTTTCTCTAACAGTGCTGGGATAGAGGGATATGAAGGATGTCTAAAATGCATGATCCGTTTGGTATTTTGAGAAAAACACATCATAGACATGTTTTTTATATATCATATACTCATAATGTATGCCTAAATATTACATAATAGGAGACCTTAAAGACATGGTTGGCGGTTTCCGATGTATTGCAATCTGTACAGAGTCCAGTGGGGTGCCTCCCAATTCTGTGGAGTGTCTGGTTTAATCCTGTGTGTCCTTAACTTTGTAATGACCTTTTTCTTCCCTTGGGCTCCTGCTTAGTCTTCTACCCCTACATGTTTCTGGATGCTGTCGAGATGCCTTCCTGTATCGCTGAGATCCCAGTATTCTTGCCAAGTTTTTAATGATTATAATAAGGGCTGTACAATTGTTCATACTGGGTAGTTTATTTAGTTTTAAAAAAAAATATCCGCTGATTTACAGACGTTTCTTTCCCCATGTTAGTCAATGGGAAAAAGTTGTTTTGGGCCGGGTGACGTCACGGACTGATACGGAAGTTACAGTACCACCGTTTGGACACAACGAATGTTGGACACATAGTCCGGCGCACTTCCTGGGGGCTTGGGGTTGACACGGAGTCTTATTGCAAAGACTAGGAGCACTTAGTTGGCATACAGGGTACTGCTTTAGGTTGGTTTAAGTCCTATCTATCTGAACGCTCTCAGTTTGTACGTGTCAACGATGAATCCTCCATGCAAACCAAAGTTAGCCATGGAGTGCCACAGGGCTCAGTGATTGGACCTATTTTGTTCACACTATATATGCTTCCGCTAGGCAATATTATAAGGAATCATTTTGTAAATTTACACTGTTATGCGGATGATACTCAACTATATTTATCAAGCCTGATAAAATCAATCACCTAAATAAAATTCAAGACTGCCTCAAGGACTTAAAAACGTGGATGACCTTACATTTTTTGATGTTAAACATGACCAAAACTGAAGTTATTGTACTCGGCCCAAAGAATCTACGAAACAAACTATCTAAAGATATACTAGTTATGGATGGCATTCATTTGGCCTCCAGTGAGACTGTAAGGAATCTTGGTGTTATATTTGATCAGGATTTATCCTTTAACGCCCACATAAAATCAATCTCAAGGACCGCCTACTTCCATCTACGCAACATTGCCAAAATTAGGCATGTCTTGCCTCAAAACGATGCTGAGAAACTAGTCCATGCATTTGTTACTTTTAGGCTGGATTATTGTAACTCTTTATTATCAGGGTGTACCAAGAAGTCAGTCAAGTCGCTTCAGCTGATTCAAAATGCTGCAGCTCGTGTACTAACCAGAGTTAGGAAAAGGGACCACATTACTCCTGTTCTGGCTGCCTTACACTGGCTCCCTATAGAACACAGGATAGCATTTAAAATTCTTCTTCTCGCCTACAAAGCCCTTAATGGGCAGGAGCCATCTTACCTTAAAGAACTCATTATACCCTACTGTCCTACTAGGGCATTGTGTTCCAAGAATGCAGGGTTGTTGGTTGTTCCTAGAGTCTCTAAAAGTACAATGGGAGCCAGAGCCTTTTCTTATCAAGCTCCACATTTGTGGAATCAACTTCCAGTTTGTGTTCGGGCGGCAGACAGCCTGTCAGTTTTTAAGAGTACGCTTAAGACCTTCCTTTTTGGTAAAGCTTATAGTGATAAAATAAAATAATCTAATAAGAGTGCATTGACGTAGATACGTTGTGCCTCTTCACCTATGCATTTTAGTTCTTACTCTTTCACTTAAATCTATTAGAGATTTGTAGGGACAACTGGTCCGCATTCCAAATCTCCACGCGTCCCTAACAAGCTGGTTATCATACAGGAAGGAATCCAGAACATACAAGTATCCGTTAAAAACAATAATCTATTTTAATGGTAATATAACAATGCAATACAATCAATACATTACCATACAAAACCATATCATATGCGTAATGTCAGGAGTAGGCCTACTCCTGGCCCTTCTTCACAGGCCGCCACGACCTTCCGGTCCGGCCGGCGCGAGAAGAGAGAGGCAGAACAGAAAGCTGAATAGGCTTTCATACCAATAGATACAGGAAGGGGTGGAGTTTACTCAACCTCCACACACACACACCCCCACATTCCAGAGACCTCAGATGTGTCTTAAAGGATATTTCTTTGCTTCCAAAGATAACACAAATATTTTACCTCTCATATCTCCAACTTCTGGTTACACAAAATACAAAGTAATTAAACCCACACATATACTATTCAAGAGATGTAGACTTCCCTGAAAACATGACATGCTAGCGATCTTCCCCCACCTAGCCCCATGTCCTGCATAACACCTCCCCCGCAGAGCAATAAAACCCTGTTTACTGCAACTAGCCCTTTGTTCATAGCCATTTTAGTCCTCACATTTATGAAAGGATAAAACAGAGAAATCAATATAAAACACAAACACAAGTATTGTTTGAACAGTATTCACTTGCTGCTTACTGCTACTATTGATAATTACCAGCGAGACTCAAAGGACCTCTTTTAATATCTGGAAATTGCAACAAGACTTTCTGCCATTTCAAATGTAACACACTTCTTAAATATCAGATGCTGCAAATCCTAACAACTTAGATCTTATATTTAAAACTTTATCCAAACCTTTCCCTTCTATGATCTCTCGAGGTTCTAATGGAGAGTAACAGGTTGCAGAGAAGGCCTAGCCCGGCCCGGGAGTGTGGAGCGTAGCCACAGACCTACTCCTTACCTCTAAACAATTCAGGTTCCAGTGGGGACCTGTCTCCCTGTGTGCCTCTCCACCTTTGTTTCCTACTTCTTACTTGCTACCCTTTTCCCTCAACCTATCCTAAGGGAGTGCATGTATGTAGACACGTTAGTTTAGCTGCTATAGGCTTGGACTGTTGGGGGGGGGGGGGGGCACCTTACTCCGTCTTTCTGGCTGTTTGTACCTGTGTACTCTCATGTTCCGATTAACCCAGTTTCCCCCAAATCTCTTTTTTGTGTCCATATATACGCCGGGATCCTGAGTCGAGGCTAATCCTGTTGCTGTGGTCGTGTGTCCTGGATCCTCTATCCTGAGCACTGGATCTGAGTCCTGGACTTTGAGTCATGGCTGAACCTGTCTCTGCGGTCCTGCCAGACTCTCACCATACTACTTCCCTGATGGCTCCCACAAGATTCCTGACATCTTCGTGGATTCATCTTCTTATTATAGACACATGCATTTCCAAACATTTGGACTACCTATGTTGTAAATGTATTATCTTCTCGATTTACACACGGCATCTATTGCACGTCTGTCCGTCCTGGGAGAGGGATCCCTCCTCTGTTGCTCTCCCTGAGGTTTCTCCCATTTCCCCCTTTAAACTGTGGGGTTTTCTCTGGAAGTTTTTCCTTGTACGATGTGAGGGTCAAAGGACAGAGGGTGTCGTATTGTGATACTGATATTTTGTACAAACTGTGAAGACCACTGAGACAAATGTAACATTTGTGATATTGGGCTATATAAATAAACATTGATTGATTGATGTAGAATCCATTTTGTTTTTGACATTAAATATCCCTGCTTAATGTCTAAAAAAAAGCATTTATTTGTAACTGAACATGGTGAATGATTACAGAACTGAAAATAAAAAAACATTTACAACACCTGTGAAAACACTAATCTCCTTACAACACTATTTAGCCTTTTTAAATGTTGGCTTTACATGGTTCCTAATGTATTGCGCATGAGAGCCCCCACCTCACTACTATCCCTCCCTTGGGCCAGAGTGAATACCACACCCTATTTTAGATCAGGCCGGGGTTAGGACTCTGTTCTTCTCACGTAAAGCACAAATCCAATCTTAAATAAGTAAATGTAAGATATGCAAATGGTACTCTTGAATCATCTGATGTTGAGAAATAATTTAGTGATTAATCTAGCATTTAACTAGATTGCCATGCCTGTTCTGTTCAGAGAAAAGATATATACATGTTAAACACCACTGCCTCCAAGTGACAGAATTGAGCAATAGCATATCTGTGTGAAAACATTTTTGATTGAACTGAGCAAGTGAATACATACAACCGATATAGGCAGATAGCTAATGTTTAACAGTGTATTTATTGACGAGAGGAAAGCATAGGTTCAGGCTCAGTCAATGAACAACTTTATTTTCTTGACATTAATAAAACAGCATGGATCAGAGATCAATAAAGCGGAATGTCTGCCTTTCTAATACTCCTCTCCTTCCTCATCCTCCTCATCTCCCAGGCTATCAGCTCCAACCTCCTCGTAATCTTTCTCCAGAGCGGCCATGTCCTCCCTGGCCTCAGAGAAGTCTCCCTCCTCCATACCCTCACCCACATACCAGCGCACAAAGGCACGCTTAGCGTATATCATATCAAACTTGTGGTCAAGCCGAGCCCAGGCCTCTGCAATAGCAGTGGTGTTGCTCAGCATGCACACAGGACCTTGGCCAAGTCTCCACCAGGAACTACAGTGGGCGGCTGGTAGTTGATGCCCACCTTGAAACCAGTGGGACACCACTGATTGTAGAGCAGTGAGAAGGAAAAAAGCTTGGTGCGTCAATTCATTACATTGCCAGTATTTTTCGTTGTTGTGAAAAAGAATCGCAGCCTCGGATTTTTTAACAGCCCCCTCAGTCATTTCATCCTGGAGCCGGGCCTGCCTGGACCACCAGGTCGTCTAAGGAGGGGGCCACCGGCCCAGGTCGGACATAGAGCAGGTCAAAGCCTCTGTGCCGCTCTAGTGGGATCGTGCCTGTGAATAGACGCTAGTGAAGCCTGAGCAATAAAGCGGGACCCAGATCTGAGTACTTCTCCCCCCTCTTCCAGCTGCAGATATGAACTCTGCCTTCATACTATTGTTCATACCCAGCCTCCACCTGCAGACAGCAGGAAGCTGCAGACGCATGCTCCACCTAAAACCTCTTCTGGAAACCTCCCGCCTGTTGGACCTCTAACTGCTAAAACCCTGTTCCCTCTTCAACCTCCGTCAAACTCTACCTCCAGTTTCTCAGGTTTCCTCCAGGTCCTGGTGGACTTCACAGACTTCCAGATCTACAGCAGCTGATCCAGAGCCGAGCATCAGAGACCTTTATTCCTCCTCCTCATCCTCCACCTTCATCACCAACTCCTGCTCTTCTTAGAGTTCTATAAAGTCCATCAATCTAGTCATCAGACCTGTCATTTGAATCCACAAAAATAAACCAAAAAATAGGTAGCCTACTTTAATATTTCTCATGTTTTATTTAATGTATTTTATAGTTAGCCAGCATCCATTAAATGTTATTAGTATCACTGAGAAATGATGATGAAAAGCCACTGTGACTGATATGTTTAAACTCATAAGCACTATTGCAAAAAAACACACACTCTTATTCTAGTAGCTATCAGGGAAACTTCTGCAGCAATGGAGAGTAAGGACTCGAGAGACACGAGGATAGTTGGAGCTTTGATGTCAAACAATGATAGTTTATTACAAGTATAACGGCTGGAGAATTCATATCACAAGTCACAGCAGAAAAAGGTTCTGACTTCACGGGTGGGTTGTCATGTCAATTCTGCCCAGCCTATCTCTCGATAGACCTTTTAACTAGTTTACAGAGAGTTAATGAGCATATTGGGGGAGGCGTAAACATCTGTGGAGCTTAGAAAGCCAGCGTTCTCACAGTCGTAAACCATTTTGTGACCGAGAGTTGAACTGGTTTATCAAGATAGCTGGAGCCTCCCATTCCTTAAGAGAGATAACAGAGCCAGGGTTTGGTCCTAAACGTCAACACACAGAATATGTTCAATATCTAAAGTAAAGACAGAAATATTCTTTGACAGTTTCTCCCTTTTTATCATCTTTGATAACCTGAAAACATTAGTGTAATAATAATTTGGTCAATACTTAAACCGCACCTATGCACTCTACAGTTTCAGTTTTAGCTCCGGCACAAAACGCGAACCGCTTCCCCCGTTTAGCCAAGCTTTCCAGGAGCTACCTGGCTACACCAGCACCCCAAGTCAATCAATCAATCAATCAATCAATCAATCAATCAATCAATCAATCAATCAATCAATCAATCAATCAATCAATCAATCAATCAATGTTTATTTATATAGCCCAATATCACAAATGTTACATTTGTCTCAGTGGTCTTCACAGGGTGTACAGAATATCAGTATGACAATACGACACCCTCTGTCCTTAGACCCTCACATCGTACAAGGAAAAACTTCCGGAGAAAACCCACAGTTTAAAGGGGAAAATGGGAGAAACCTCAGGGAGAGCAACAGAGGAGGGATCCTTCTCCCAGGACGGACAGACGTGCAATAGATGCCGTGTGTAAATTGAAAAGATAATGCATTTGCAACATAGGTAGTCCAAATGTTTAGAAATGCATGTGTGTATAATAGGAAGATGAATCCACGAGGATATCCATCCAGGACCGATGATCCAGGACCACAGCCACGACTCGCGATCCAGGGCTCGCGATCCAGGACACAGGACCGAAGGATCATCCATGACTCCGGATCCCGGCGTATATAGACACCAAAAAGAAAGAAATTTGGGGAAGCTGGGTTAATCGGAACATGAGAGTACACAGGTATAGACAGAGAGAAGGAAGAAGTAAGATGTCCCCCGACAAACTAAGCCTATATCAGCAAAACTAGGGGCTGAATCTAATCAGCCCTAACTATAAGCTTTATCAAAAAGGAAGGTCTTAAGCGCACTCTTAAAAACGGATAGGGTGTCTGCCGCCCGAACACAAACTGGAAGCTGATTCCACAAATGTGGAGCTTGATAAGAAAGGCTCTGGCTCCCATTGTACTTTTAGAGATTCTAGGAACAACCAACAACCCTGCATTCTTGGAACGCAATGCCCTAGTAGGACAGTAGGGTATAATGAGTTCTTTAAGGTAAGATGGCGCCTGCCCATTAAGGGCTTTGTAGGCGAGAAAAAGAATTTTAAATTCTATCCTGTGTTCTATAGGGAGCCAGTGTAAGGCAGCCAGAACAGGAGTAATGTGGTCCCTTTTCCTAACTCTGGTTAGTACACGAGCTGCAGCATTTTGAATCAGCTGAAGCGACTTGACTGACTTCTTGGTACTCCCTGATAATAAAGAGTTACAATAATCCAGCCTAGAAGTAACAAATGCATGGACTAGTTTCTCTGCATCGTTTTGAGGCAAGATATGCCTGATTTTTGCAATGTTACGTAGATGGAAGTAGGCGGTCCTTGAAATTGATTTTATGTGGGCGTTAAAGGATAAATCCTGATCAAATATAACACAGAGATTCCTTACCGTCTCACTGGAGGCCAAATCAATGCCATCCATAGTGAGTATATCTTTAGATAATTTGTTTCGTAGATTCTTCGGGCCAAGTACAATAACTTCTGTTTTGGTCGTGTTTAACATCAAAAAGTTTAAGGTCATCCACGTTTTTAAGTCCTTAAGGCAGTCTTGAATTTTATTTAGATGATTAATTTCATCAGGCTTGATTGATAAATATAGTTGAGTATCATCCGCATAACAATGAAAGTTTACAGAATGATTCCTTATAATATTGCCTAACGGAAGCATATATAATGCGAACAAAATAGGTCCGAGCACTGAGCCCTGTGGCACTCCATGGCTAACTTTGGTTTGCGTGGAAGATTCATTGTTAACACGTACAAACTGAGAGCGTTCAGATAGATAGGACCTAAACCAGCCTAAAGCAGTTCCCTGTATGCCAACTAAGTGCTCTAGTCTTTGCAATAGGATATCATGGTCGATAGTATCAAATGCAGCACTGAGATCGAGCAAAACAAGAATAGAGACAAGTCTCTTGTCTGAGGCTATTAGAATGTAATTTGTGACTTTAACCAGAGCTGTCTCTGTGCTATGATGTGTTCTAAAGCCAGACTGAAAATCTTCAAATAAATCATTGTTTTTTAAGTAATCACACAACTGTTTTGCGGCCGCTTTCTCAAGAATGTTTGAGAGGAACGGAAGATTAGAAATAGGTCTATAGTTCGCTAAAACCTCTGGATCGAGGTTGTGCTTTTAAGAAGCGGTTTTATCACTGCTACTTTGAATGATTGTGGAACATAGCCTGATAATAAAGACATATTCATAATATTTAATAAAGAAGTGCTCATTAATGGAAAAACTTCCTTCAAGAGCTTAGTTGGAATTGGGTCTAACATGCACGTTGATGGTTTAGAAGAGAGAATCATTGAATGTAATTGTTCAAGGTTTATGGCTGAAAAGCATTCTAGTTTACGATCTAGTGTAATATTAGAACTTACGTTTCCGGGAGCTGTTGATAACACTATACTGGTCAAAGGCAAGAGGTCATTAATTTTGTTTCTAAGAGTAAGCATTTTATCGTTAAAAAAGCACATAAAATCATTACTACTGAGTGCTATGGGAATAGAAGGCTCAATCGAGCTGTGGCTCTCTGTCAGCCTGGCTACAGTGCTGAAAAGAAATCTTGCATTCTTATTCTCATCTATTAATGAATGCGTAGTAGGCTGCTCTCGCTTTACGCAGTAGGCTGCTCTCGCTTTACGCAGTGCTTTCTTATATTCATTGAGAGTAATATGCCAAATTAAACGAGATTCTTCAAGTTTAGTGGAACGCCATATCCTTTCAAGTTGTCTAGACTTTTGCTTTATTTTGCGGGTTTCGGCATTATGCCATGGAGCTAATCTATGTTGTTTTATTTTCTTCTTTTTCAAAGGAGCAACAGAGTCTAATTTTATTCGCAGCGCATCTATAGCAATATCAACAACATGATCAATTTGGGGTGGTGTACATTTTGTATAAGTTTCCTCCCCTACATGCAGACATGCTATCGAGTTAAGTATTGGTGGAATCTCTTCCTTAAATGTGGCTATAGCACTAACAGATAGGTTTCTGCTGCAAGAGCTTTTGACTAATGCGTTTTAGTCTCGTAATAGTACTTCAAAAGTTAATAAGAAATGGTCGGATAAAGCAGGATTATGCGGTTCGACTAATAGTTGCTCAATTTCAATACCATAAGTCAGAACAAGGTCGAGAGTGTGATTATAGCAGTGGGTTGGTTTATTTACACTCTGACAGAAACCAACAGAATCGAATATAGAGTTAAATGCAACAGTAAGGCTATTTTTATCATCGTCAACATGAATATTAAAGTCACCTACGATAATTACTTTGTCTGTTTTAAGAACCAACGTTGATAAAAACTCAGAGAATTCTGATAAGAATTCTGAATAAGGACCTGGTGCACGATACACTGTAACAAATAAGATTGGCTGCAAAGTTATCCAGGTCGGATGCGTAAGACTAAAAACGAGGCTTTCAAAGGAGGTATAATTTAATTTTGGTTTAGTATTGATAAGTAAACTTGAGTCAAATATTGCTGCAACTCCACCTCCTCGGCCCGTGCCTCGAGCAATATGAGTGTTGATATGGCTGGGTGGAGTGGCCTCATTTATGCTGACATATTCTTCATGTCTCAACCAAGTTTCAGTGAGACAGCATATATCAATATTATAATCTGATATTAACTCATTTACCAATATTGCTTTAGATGCTAGAGATCTTATGTTTAAGAGACCACATTTAATCTTCCTGTTTTGTTGCACTGTAGTAGTTGTTACATTTACTTTTATTAGGTTATTATGTATGACACCTCTATTAGGTTTTACCTTAGGGCAGACACACACACCGCTAATATTGGGTATTTTATTGGGTTCGGGATTCCTATGGATGACTGCCTAGGAGAGAGCGCAGAGAAGCGTGTAAGACTGCGACTCCGCCTCCTGGTCTCAACTCCAGTTTGTCATGGATTAAGTCCACAAAGCCATGAAATGTTTGCCGAAATGAGATCTGCACCTTCCAAAGTAGGATGAATGCCGTCTCTCTTAATCAGACCAGGTTTTCCCCAGAAGGCTGTCCAATTATTTACGAAGCCCACATTGTTTGCTGGGCACCACCAAGACAACCAGCGCTGAAATGAACTGATGTTTTCCCTGACAGGCAACACTGTCACCCGACAGCGGTCAAGCCTACTTCCAGTGGCGGCCGGCCCATAGGGGCGCTAGGGGCGCCGCCCCACCTCTTTCCACATAAAAAAAAAATGAAATGAAAAAAAAAATATTTAAAAAAAAAAATATTTAAAAAATATATATATTTTATATTTTTATTTTTAATGAACAAGGTAAATATCATACAATTGGTATCACAAAAATGTATAATCTACAATACAATCTCGTTTAAAATTGTGTTACGATGTCTAAAATTACTGATAAGTCACATGTGTCCTGCCTGGCCTTGCCCATGGCATTAGGTTATCATTACCGGGCAGAGCCCCGAGCCAAACAGCAGCAACCAGCACGTTGCAAAAGTCTCAATAGTAAACTGTGCCGCCGAAACATAATTTCAGCCATCAGCGCCGTCAAATATTTTGGTCACGTGGGCGCTCACGTTGGCGCCCATATTGCTTACGTGCGTTGACGTGAATTGTTTTTTAGACTCGTGAGTGACCAAGGTGACACAGTATTTGGATGAGAATGGTGTGCAGGTGGAGTCGCCGGACCTCGGTCAGCAGTGCTCCGCACCCAATTCCGTGCAAGAGCTACTCTCCAATCCTTTCGAAAGGAGAAGTTTGGGAGATAAATTGATACTTAAAGACCTTGGACCGGACCAACCCGATTTGTATATATCACAGCAAGCTCGTGAAAAAGACAAAACGTATCAACGAGGCAGGCTTCTCATGTAGCTGGATGCAAACAGGTAAATGCTATCTTTTGTTTCCCATGCTTGCTCTTCAAATAGCCGGGGACAGATATGATCTGTTCAGAAACTAGACAAAAGTTAAACAAGTACAAACCACAGACTGTCTGTGTCATGAAGAATACAGTCGCTGGTTTATTTATGTCTGTATAGGCCGTTGTTGTGAGTGTGGACGGTCGGAGCATATATAGCGTTAGCTTAGCCAAGCTCCATTCAGAAAACAAGCATTTTAAAAGGGTTTTCGCCTGCCGTCTGTCTGCAGACTTGTCAAAGCATTAATTCATGGTTTTTACTAACCGGTATCAGTATGTTGTTTCGTCGGCATCATTTAGAAACGTGTATTACAATTTAATCACGGTAAAATATGTTCATTTTGTTGTAGTTGTAGCTCCCGAGCCAGCGCGTCTTGTTTGAATGATGCGAGTAAACACAGCTGGCAGCTGCGGTGAAACTCGAGCGACTAGAGCGATGCGATAGGAGCGTTTAGAGCGAAGCGAATATTCGCATCGCGTCCGGTCTGAACGCAGCATAGCGAGCTCCGCGCTGCACTGGAAACGCGCCATTACATCACCAGAAGTCCTAATTTAAGGGGTCATTTCTCCCCATTTTACTCACTATATCAACAGCCCCACCAAAAATATTTTCCACCAGCCGCCACTGCCTACTTCCCTCACATGTTGATGCTTTGGTCTTCCTTAACGCAAACCAAAAAACCTGGTAGGGTGGACATCGTTATCGAGGAGGACAGTGACAGCGAGTAAAGTGTTGCGCAATGCACACTGGATTTACGTTGCATTTATGTTCTCAACAGAGTTTTTGCAGTGGATTTGGTGAGTCCAGTTACTATTTTTTATTTAATCAGCCATGTAACCCATGTAACCCAAATTAAAATGCTGCTGTGTTACAGTGTTTAACGTAACTGTATGCATTGCATTGCATTACAAAATACAGTTTTACACCTCTCGTTGTGTGTCTTTATTATGACGTAACAACTAGTCGACTACTATTTTGAAAAACTTGTCGACTAGTAAATATTGGTAGTTGTGAAACCCCTAGTTCACACCAAAAACATCCGGAACTAAAATTAGTTCATGAGAACCTTTTTATCCCCTTTTCCGTCCCTGCTAGAGAGCAGGGACTTTCGTGGGAGAAAAATGTTCCTATTTCTGATTGGCTGGGCGGATTGCAAACCACGCCCCGTAAAACTCCCAAAAGGTTTTGTGAAGGCGCCATTTTATTATCCTCGCATTAGCATTAGCCCAGCGCACAAACGCAGAGAGACTAACTTATGGCAACACAAAATAAAACATAGGAGCAGTGGAGATGAGGAGGTGTCGGCGTTCTGGTGATTTACTTGGAAGGCTGCTGGGAGTCCTTAGTTCTCATGAACTAAGTTCTGATGAACCTTTGTGGGAAAAGTACTGCAGTGTGAAAGCGCCTAATGGCCCGTTTAACCAAGTCTCACATTTCAAGAACGATTCTGCTGTCAACCCCCAAGATCTACTGGATTCATTTTAGTGTTGATGTATTTTCACTGTGATGTTGCTTCTCATATCAGGCTTATTCTGTTGGCTACAAATGTCTGAAACCTTAGCGTTTCATTCATGATGTATCTCAGAACAGATATACTATCAGTCCAGTCCATCTTGTCCATGCGTACTGCCAATACTGATGCTGTGAGCTCCAATCTTGGGACAGTTTTAATCCCATGAGCCATCTTTGCCACTGTTTCTTGAGAGCCTCCGAGATTTCTTCGTCCCATCCACAATTTAGTTTGCACAACTCTTGTAGGACATGCTTTGCAGTGAAGACAAATGGTGAAAGAAATCCAAGTGGGTCATACACAGAGCCAGTGGTGGTTCTAGCTGATATGGTGCCATGGGCAGTGCACCTTTTCACTCTTTAGGATGGAGGCCAGCACAGTTTTACTATTGCTTGTCCAATTTGTCAGATTACATCCTGTGAAGTGAAGTGACAGATTTTAAGCAATCATCAACATAGAAATGTCTTCTGACAGTGTCAACAGCTTCTGCAGAGAAATCATCTTTGTTTTCTTCTGCAGTTTTAATGAGAGCATAGGTTGCTCAACTTGCTGATGAAGTGGTAACAGATAGATGTACTGGCATCCTGTACTCAGCGAGAGGTAAACTGACATCTCCTCCTGGCCATCAAAGAAAGCGAAGATAATACTGATCGGCAGGAGCCACCTTGACCTGATGATACATCCCTCGACATCAGCCATGAAAGCTGTTTGTTCTTGTCTGAATCGAATGAGCATTGGGACCTTGAATGAGCTTGTCATTTAATGCAGATCCTTGATATGATTCAAAACAATCGAACACTACACGAATATTGCCCTTCTTTGGGTGATGAACCCCATGATGTGGTAATGTACCACCTTTCCACTCTCAGGTTTGAGCTTCTCTTGGGGCAGTAGCTGAGCGTGACCTTTTGTTATCCCAGCCTCCAAGAATGTTTTATATTCTTCATGGAAAACTTTGTTCCTTTTTGAATTTCCTTTTTAATGATTCTGCTCTGCAAGTTTGCGATTGTTTGGCATCATGATATTCTTCTCTTTAAATGGAAGGTCAAGCTGATAATGTCCATCTTTGATTTGAGCTGAATCTGACATGATCTTTAAAAATTGTTTGTCTTCAATTGACATCTCTTTCTTCTCATCACAACTAGGGATGCACCGATACATCGGCCGAACACCGGCCATCGGCACATTGGCAAATGAGGTGACATTCACCGATGGCAGTCGCCAATGCTTTTGTTTTTTGTATAATAACACGGTATAATAAATGGAGCCTCTCTCTCTCCCTCAGCAGCCTTCGCTGCTACGAGTTTTTGTCACTCAGTGATGATACTTATACTATTGGAATCTGTGGAATCTCAGCTTTCAGATGATATCTTGTTTGTGCAGATGCGATGTAGTATAAAAGATTGCTAACGTGAGTTATGTGCTAAGTGCGTTAGCACTCTTTCTCTTAGTGCTAATTCAGAGTCTTGGCGTTACCCCTAGTTTCCACCGGGTCCGTCTGCGCCGCGGTTTTAGTCCGGCCTCCTCCGGCGTCATACCCTACCAGGCGCGTTTCAGAAGCGGAGCGTCTTTCCTGCCGGCTCGCAGTTTTTTGTTGATTTGGGCATATTTCCTGGACAGGCTACTTTGTACAGACAAAGTTAATAATAATTGTAATATTCCAGTTATAAACGACATTAATCAAAGATGTGTTGCTGTATTTTAGTGCTAAAAAAATGCATTCATCATCATAATTATTCTATATATATAATTTACACAGTGCCTGTAAACCAGAGGAGAACGCTGGCATTTATCCTCCTACTTGAAAGACTATGTGTCACGATTCTCATGTTATGTCACGTTTGTAGTTGTGTCTGTGTTGGTGTTTTTCTTGTCTTTGGGTTTCCTGTTTTATTGTGTAAAGTGTTCACACCCGTTTCCTGCCTGTCTGCTTTCTGTCTGTTTCCCTCCCTGATTACCCGATTGTGTTCACCTGTTGTCCTTGTGTTTCTCCTCCCCTGCCCAGCTGTGTCTTGTTCTGTGATTACCCTTCTGTGTATTTAGTCTAGTCTTCCCCTGTGTTCCATGTCGGTTCATTGTTTCCCCTCCATGTTATTCCACGGTCTGTGGTCCCTGTGCTGCTCATTGGTTTTGGATATTTTGGATACTGCCTTTTTTGCCACAGCTTTATATTATTTAATAAAGCTTGCTTTTCGTTAAATTCTGCATTTGAGTCCTACCTGCTTCACCCAAGCGTAACACTATGGAGGGATAGGGTCTGCTAAATGACTTTGTTTGTGTGTATATATATATGCTCTGAACGTTCCACTTCCTGCCTGCCCGACATTACCTTACAGCTGCGTCGCTTCAAAAATAGGATGCATCCTAATTTTAGAGGAGCCCTGCGGCCATAACGCGACGCAGACGGACCCGGTGGAAATGAGGTGTTAGACTTGTTTCGGTAAAAGTGGGTATGACACAATAGGTTGTTACATTTTAAGAAGCCCTGAGACTAGGCCTGTCACAATAATTACTCATCTCCTATTTCATAATCTTTTATTATTATTATCATTATTATTTTTTTCTTGATTTTATTTTTGATTTTATTAATCTGTGTGAATCTTTGCTGTCCTGTTTTTCACGCTTCACCTGTTGCTGCTTGGACAACTGAATTTCCCCACAGGAATTAATAAAGGTCGATCTTATCTTACCTTATAATTAATTTTGTTAGACGATACATTTTCCCGGAAATTATTGCGATAAACTATAATATTGTCGGCATCATTGTAAGACCCTTTTAGACCACTGACATAATGATAATATATAATAATAATAATTCAAGTACATCCTTTCAAGCAGAACTTTTTTATTGAACATTCAACATTGCAAATTAAATGTGAAATAATATTCAAATATATAAATTATATATAATAAATAAAGAACCAGCACCTTACCGTGGTAGAGAGGTTTGTGTGCCCTGATGAACCATGGGCAAAGTGGGCAATGATGGAGACACTTGGAAGGGCTTGATTGGGAGGAACGGCCCCTCTGATCTGAACCGGAGTGGTGGTTTGTTACTGGACTTCTGTGCTAGTCATGGATTGGCCATAACAAACACCATGTTCGAACATAAGGATGCTCATAAGTGTACGTGGTACCAGAGCACCCTAGGCAGAAGGTCCATGATCGATTTCGTTATCGTATCATCGGACCTGAGGCCGTATGTTTTGGACACTCGGGTAAAGAGAGGGGCGGAGTTGTCAACTGATCACCATCTGGTGGTGAGTTGGGTCGAGTGGCGGGGGAAGCCTCTAATTCAGGGGTGCCCAACCTTTTTTTAACCGAGAGCTACTTTTAAAGTTGCCAGTCTGCCGAGATCTACCAGTCCAAATAGAGAGGTGTAGCCACAGCCTACTACCAGGTAAATACACACTTCTACTTGTATAAAACTGACCTTCGTACGATTAATTATAATCTACACACATACAAGTATTGTACACTAAACCAGAGTTGGAGTTTATTCACACGTCACATACTACAGTGGGTAATGTTTTCAAGAAACATTGAACAGTGCTACCACATATGACACAGGAAAAAAAGAAAAGACTCTGAACCCTTTCTTTGCCATTATATACAAATACTAATAAGACAACTCAGATCTGAAGCTACACAGGAATCTGCTGCCAAAGTGCAATAAAAAAGACAACATTAATAGAATCAAACCCTTTTTTTGTTGCATTTTAATAGAGTATATAGAGTGCCCACTGCCCACCAGCCACGCCCCGACACGTGGGGTCACGCCGGCCAATCACAAAGCTTTGATGCGTTCAAGTGCATTATTCTGGCACAGGAAGATTATGTTATAGGACATTAACGATAAAACAGAATATTGTTGTTCTATTTTTAGACACATCTCGCGATCGACTGGTTGGGCACCCCTGCTCTAATTGGACCTGGTAAGCCCAAACGTGTAGTTCAGGTGAACTGGGAACGTCTGGAGGAGGCCCAAGTTCAGGAGGCCTTCAACTCACACCTCCGGCGGAGCTTTTCGGGCATTCTTGTGGAGGTTGGGGACATTGAACCAGAGTGGTCGGTGTTCAAAGCCTCTATTGCAGAAGTCGCGGCAGGGAGCTGTGGTCTCAAGGTCTTAGGTGCCTCAAGGGGCGGTAACCCTCAAACCTCCTGGTGGACACCGGTGGTCAGGGACGCCGTCCGACTGAAGAAGGAGGCCTTCAGGGATTTGTTATCCCGGGGGACTCCCGAGGCAGTTGCAAGGTACCGACAGGCCCGAAGGGCAGCAGCCTCAGCCGTGGCCGAGGCAAAGCAGCGGGTGTGGGAGAAGTTCGCAGAAGACATGGAAAAGGACTTACGGCGGCACCAAAGTTGTTCTGTAAAACTATCCGACACCTCAGGAGGGGGAAGCAGGGAACCATCCAAGCTGTGTACAGTAAGGACGTTGTTGACCTCAACTAATGGATTGTTAGGGCGTTGGAAGGAACACCTGAACCCGACAACTCCGCCCTCTATGTTAGAGGCAGAGCTGGAGTATGACGGGGGATCAACACCAATCTCCCGGGGGGAGGTCACTGAGGTCGTCAAACAACTCCACAGTGGCAAAGCCCCGGGGGTGGATGAGACCCGCACAGAAATGCTGAAGGCTCTGGGTGTTGAGGGACTGTCATTGTTGACACGTCCCATCAACGTTGCGTGGAAGTCGGAAACAGTACCGAAGGAGTGGCAGACTGGGGTGGTGGTTCCCCTTTTCAAAAAGGGGGATCAGAGGGTGTGTGCCAATTACAGAGGCATCACACTACTCAGCCTAACCCAGGAAAGTTTACTCTAAGGTACTCGAAAGGAGGGTCAGGCCGATTGTCGAACCTCAGATTGAGGAGGAACAATGCAGATTCCGTCCTGGTCGTGGAACGACGGATCAGCTTTTTACTCTCGCAAGGATCCTGGAGGGGGCCTGGGAGTACGCTTATCCGGTATTATGTGTTTTGTAGACTTGGAGAAAGCGGATGACCGAGTTCCCAGGGAGTTACTGTGGGAGGTGCTGCGGGAGTATGGGGGTGAGGGGGTCTCTACTCAGGGCCATCCAATCTCTGTACTCCCAAAGCGAGAGCTGTGTCCGGATCCTCGGCAGTAAGTCGGACCCATTTCCGGTGAGGGTTGGTCCCCCGCCAGGGCTGCACTTTGTCACCAATCCTGTTTGTAATATACATGGATCGTATTTTGAGGCGTAGTCATGGGGGAGGGGGTCTGCAGTTTGGTGGACTAAGGATTGCACCACTGCTTTTTGCAGATGATGTGGTTCTGATGGCTTCATCGGTCTGCGACCTTCAGCACTCACTGGATCGGTTCGCAACCGAGTGTGAAGCGGCTGGGATGAGGATCAGCAACTCCAAATCTGAGGCCATGGTTCTCAGCAGGAAACCGATGGACTGTCCACTCCAAGTAGGGAATGAGTCCTTACCCCAAGTGAAGGAGTTCAAGTATCTCGAGTGAGGAAACAATGGAGCGTGAGATGGGCCGGAGAATCGGAGCAGCGGGAGCGGTACTGCAGTCGCTTTACCGCACCGTTGTGACGAAAAGCGAGCTGAGCCAGAAGGCAAAGCTCTCTGTCTACCGGGCCATTTTCGTTCCTACCCTCACCTATGGTCATGAAGGATGGGTCATAGGGGTGTAACGGTATCCGTATTCGTCCCGTACCGTCATGGTTGGGACGTCATGGTTCGGCACACGCAGTCACACGACGAATACGCCTTCTTATTATTATGATGTCATATTTTCAAGACATTCTTTTTAGCTTTACAGCTTGATGAAACCTTTTTGTTTGACATCAGCCAGTATAGATAATATGGCCATCTGAGTGTACTGTGTATGGTTTGTTTTTAACTGTTTAATACAGTTAATTATTCAAAAAAGAGTTCTTTATTTTTAAACTGAAACGTGCACTACTGTTCAAACATAAATAACAACAAACCTGGAATTATGCATTTGGGACTTTTTTTTGCTTTTTCTTGTTGTACCGAACCGTACCGAACCGTGACCTCCAAACCGAGGTACGAACCAAACCGTGACTTCTGTGAACCGTTACACCCCTAATGGGTCATGACCGAAAGAACGAGATCGCGGATACAAGCGGCCGAGATGGGTTTTCTCCGCAGGGTGGCTGGTGTCTCCCTTAGGGATAAGGTGAGAAGTTCGGTCATCAGGGAGGGACTCGGAGTTGAGCCGCTCCTCCTTCGCGTCGAAAGGAGCCAGTTGAGGTGGTTCGGGCACCTAGTTAGGATGCCACCTGGGAGGTGTTCCAGGCACGTCCAGCTGGGAAGAGACCAAGGGGTAGACCTAGGACCAGGTGGAGGGATTATATCTCTTCGCTGGCCTGGGAGCGCCTTGGGATCCCCCAGTCAGAGCTGGTTGATGTCGCCAGGGAAAAGAAAGTTTGGGGCTCTCTACTGGAACTGGTACCCCCGCGACCCGACCACGGATAAGCGGGAGAAGATGGATGGATGGATATATATTTATATTTGTAAGGGAAACTTCTGCAGCAATGGAGAGTCAGGACTCAGAGATACACGAGGAGAGTTGAAGCTTTGATGTCAAACACTGGTAGTTTATTACAAATCAACGGCCGGAGAATTCATATCACAAGTCACAGCAACAAAAGGTTCTGACTGCACGGGTGGGTTGTCATGTCAATTCTGCCCAGCCTATCTCTCGATAGACCTTTTAACTAGTTTACAGAGAGTTAATGAGCATATTGGGGGAGGCGTAAACATCTGTGGAGCTTAGAAAGCCAGCGTTCCCACAGCCGTAAACCATTTCATGACCGAGAGTTGAACTGGTTTATCAAGATAGTTGGAGCCTCCCATTCCTTAAGAGAGATAACAGAGCCAGGGTTTGGTCGTAGACATCAACAGGCAATAAGGTTAAATATCTTAGGAGTAATGCTGTCAAAATTATCGCGTTAACGGCGGTAATTAATTTTTTGAATTAATTGCGTTAAAATATTTAACGCATGTAATGCATGTGCAGAATGGCCCGCCCCATACATCCCACAAGTGGCAGCGCCAGGGTATGGCTGGGGTAGGCTACAGCCATACCAAGAAATGGCTTAGCCCCACCATGAACAATTATGTTAAAGTAAGCAAAATAAAGTCCGCCAACTCGCGCCGAGAATTGCACAGACAGCAGTTAGTAAGATTGATTTCAGTAGCCACTTGTCTGGAAATACCGAAGACCAGAAACGGTTTTGAAAACTTTTGTCACGTAGTGATCGTCTTCTCAAAAGAACATCTTTGATAATGTATTCTGGCCAATCAGAATCAAGATAACGGCGTGGTGTTGTTGCAGGAAGTCCCGATGGAGAATACTTTTGCTGTAGTAGGTGCACATAACTGGTACGCAGGTTATGTGCGTAATCTGAAATGCGTACCGTCACTTGTGTCACAAAGTGCATTTGCGTACCGACGTACTTGTGAAGCTTTTCCAGAAGGCGGTTAGATCACCGGACGACAGAGTCGGTCTCCGTGTGCACAGACAGGGCTGCTGTTAACGTCGGTCTGTACAACGGAATTGTGCCAAAACTACGCCAACCGGCTGCGGAGGGAGACTTCCCCCCCCCTTCACTGGAGAACTGCGCTAAAACAGCTGATCACAACGTTCACACTCTGTGGTCACAAAGTACTCCACTAGCCCCCCCCCCCTGTCGACTTTCCTGAAGTACTCCCCCGTTGATAGAAATCAACACGTAATGAATTAAGACCCCATGGTTTGATGATTGATTGTGGGCTGTCTTTCATTTTGAAATGCAGAAAAATGTTATAATAAACATAGATACTGTATGTTAAATGGATATATCCGCCTTCTTTCATTTATCTTTCCATTCCCACAACAATATCCATAAAGAAATGGCATATTTTGGACATAGTTCGAATGGTGATTAATCATGATTAATACATTTTTAAGCTGTGATTAATCTGATTAAAATTTGTAATCGTTTGACAGCCCTATTTAGGAGTAAGGACGAATTATTCTTTGACACTTAGGAATAAGGAAGAAATATTCTCTAACAGTCCACTCTTTTTATCATCTTTGATAACCTGAAAACATTAGTCTAATAATAATTTGGTCAATACTTAAATCAATAGGCGTCTTCAGATTTGAGTGTGGTCTCACCGTACATCAATTACATCACAGAGTAGAATAAGATTGAAACATTCAACCACAATGATTGCTCAGCCAATCATAATAAAAAATCATCACTCATCAATGTTCGGATCTTCTTTTGTTAAAAGCACAATAATGAACACACATAAAACACAGATGCATAATAGCACAAACATCTATTTCAAAATAATATGTTTTAACAATTAACCATTAGTTGATCTCACTTATCAAACTATAAAATCAAAACCAGCTTTCAGTTTAAAGATTTACTTTAAGGCAATCATTTTTAAACTCAGGATCATAAGAGATCCAGCTAAGGTGTACACTTCACAGTTGTGATTGGATCAATCTGGAATCTGCAAAATTGCAGTGTCTTCCATTTTAGGATTACTTTACGTTTAGTTCATTACATATTAAATCAAAAGACTATGGCATGATAACATAATTACATTACTTCAACTATCAATCATTATGTCATTTCAAAATCTGAAGGGAAAATCAAACAATTTTCAAAATGTTTAACAATCTGAAAAGGAAGGATTACACATTCTTAAAACTTGAAACATCATTTTAGGTCTGTCTGTGCATGGGTAATACATTGAAGAGTAGTGTTGTTAAGCCTGATTGCTGGACAATTAAGGATATTAACATTATCTGTTATAATATTAGAAATATCTTATTATTCAATACCTTATAATCTGAAAATATCAATTAATTTATTTTGTTTATTGTGAAAGTGTAATCTGATCTGACAAAATATATTTATCACCACTATTTAACACATGTCTGGTCATTGGAAATATAAAAACAATCATTAATTGTACATCTGTATTTCAATTCAAATGTTATCTTTGTACGAGAGGTGGAAGAACATGTCCTCCTGACTCGTTCTCCTCCTCTCTTTATGACACAGAATGTCTGGTGTGTAAAGGCACCCTGATACTGTAGATTAGCACTGAGGTGCTGATTGGCTCAAACTCTTCTTCATCAGAGCGCTATATTTCAACCCCCCCCCCCCCCCCCCCCCCCAATTGCTCTGCTTTTGTGTGGCTCATTCAGTGAGCACTGTAGTTGACCCCCCCCCCCCCCAGTGAAATGGAGGCTCATCTGCCTGCATTCCTTCTGCTATCTGCTTGAGAGCAGTGCAACTGCGTATTCCAAGTGGCACATCCAGGTGTGTGTCCCCCTTGATGGGAGAGGTTAGGAAGACATCTGCTCCTCCAAGAAACATGGAACCTTGTATTATGGAAGCCTCTGAAGCCCTCGCTCGTCCTGCAGGGTTGTCTGCTTGAGCCCACCGAGCAGAAAGATGAGGAAGCATCCCATCTCCTCAGAAAGTTGAAGATTAGCATCCTCTCATCTCGAACGACCTTGTGCCTCCTTGCACGTGGCTGGGGGTGCTCTCTGCAGCCGGAGAGTTTGACCCTCTCTCTCTGACCCTTGGCCTTCAGAGCGGTCCTAGTTATTGGGTTAACACTTGATAGGGATGTTTTCCTGAGTGAAGACAACTCAAGCTAATGGATTAGCACATTATCATTTAATTACAAAAATAGGATAGGCCCCTCAGAATTATTTGGGAGCCTTCCTGACACATGCACATGCATAAATGAGGTTTGTGTTAGTCATTTAACATACAAGAATCATATACACATCAGTCCAAAGCAGAGACATTTTATTTTAAGTTAAAGGTGAGCTTGTTCCTGTCGATATAACCCCTTCTCAATTATTCTAAATGTTATATTAATTCACCATTTACCTTTTGATAAAAGATTAGTTTAGAAATACATTTCCTCTTCCATAAAACATAGGTTTGAGAAATAAATGTTCCAATATGAAATCAATTACTCAATATAATTGACTCTCCCCTCCCTTTTCTTACATATGTCCCATATGTAATAACAACGTAGGAGTCTATTTAAACATGGTATCGTCTATAATCTATTAATCGAGAAAACTCAGTATCAGTATGTGTTATGACCCGGCTCAAAAGGCCACAACCAAAAGGAGACACACCATGTTGACAGTTAACAAAATATGTTTATTTAGGACAAACAAATCAAATTAAGTCAAAACCAGTAAAGTATGAGGTGTGGATGTCAGTGGTATCAGTAATGTAAATGCAGGGTGAGGATTGTATGGACATGTATGTGTGTGAGAGTGTTGAAGTGCACAAAGTAAAGCAACTGAAGAAACTCATAGTATACTCAACAAAACCGGAGTGCCTGCAGGGAAAAGCAGAGAGCACAGACAGGAGCAGAGAGGCTTTAAAATAGCTGCAGAGCACCAGACCCAGGTGCCCTGAGTTACTGCAATCAGTGCAATCAATGCAGCCAATGCAGCCAATGCAGCACAGACAGAACAGCCACACCCTCTCTACTGATGGACCCACAGGGGCATCACAGTATGCAACTCGCAAATATGTCTTCTCTCTTCTCGATCCCTCTCTTTCCTCTTCTCTCTAGTCTCTCTTCCTCATCTCTCTCTATTCTCTCACTTATGTTACATATGAAATAAACTTAGGAGTCCATGTAAGCATGGTATAGATCAGGGGTGCCCAACCAGTCGATCGCGATCGACCGGGAGATTCCCAGTCGATCGCGAGATGTGTCTAAAAATAGAACAATCTTCCTGTGCCAGAATAATGCACTTGAACGCATCAAAGCTTTGTGATTGGCCGGCGTGTCCCCATGTGTCGGGGCGTGGCTTGTGGGCAGTGGGCACGAGTTCGCTGACGTTGTCCGTGTCAACAGGAGTGACAGTCCGCACACACACAACACCGCAAAAAAGCCCCAAATATATCATTTTCACTCCGAGTGGGAGGATGATTCTTTTTGTATCTATTCCAATTCAAAGTCCATCTGTCTCATCTGCAATGCGAGCGTGGCTTTATCGAAGAAGGGTCTTTTAGGAGCGGCATTTCAAAACAGTGCACAAACGCTACGAGACGGAATTCCCTCCTCATTCTGCCCTACGCTCCAAAAGGGGAGGGGCCTGAGAGGACAGCTAAATGCACCGCAGTCCATTTTCACCAGGCGCAACAACAAGAGCAAGGCTGCTACCAGAGCATCTTATCGTGTCAGTCACGTTCTTGCGAAACACATGAAGTCTTTCAAAGACTGCGAAGTTGTGAAAGAAGCATTCCTGGAGGCTGCGACGTACTTTTGGGGGACAGTAAAAATAACAGTAGCATTTCAACAGGTTTTTGATACAATACAAACTCAAGTTAGATACCGTTATTAATCAGCTGTAAGTTTTAGTTTGTTTGAACTTATTCATTATAATTATTGTACAAAATGGTATAAGAATGCAAACATTAAGATCTGTTCTGTTTAAATTGATTATAGTCTATTATCAATTCAGGTTAAGAAGCTAGTGTTGCTTGCATCCTATTTTAAAGGCATTTATTTGTATACTCTACTAAAATGCAACAAAAAAAGGGTTTGATTCTATTAATTTAGTCTTTTTTATTGCACTTTGGCAGCAGATTCCTGTGTAGCTTCAGATCTGAGTTGTCTTATTAGTAAGCCTAATTTATACTTTTGTAGCAACACTATATATATATATATATATATATATATATAATGGCAAAGAAAGGGTTCAGAGTATTTTCTTTTTTCCTGTGTCATATGTGGCAGCACTGTTCAATGCTTCTTGAAAACATTACCCACTGTAGTATGTGACATGTGAATAAACTCCAACTCTGTATCAACAACACTGTTGTGTAACTTCAGTTAAATACTTGTATGTGTGTAGATTAGAAAGAGGTAAGATAAAGGATCTGCAGTATTTTATGAAGTATTAATCGTACGAAGGTCAGTTTTATACAAGTAGAAGTGTGTATTTACCTGGCAGTAGGCTGTCAGTAATGGCTACGCCTCTCTATTTGGACTGGTAGATCTCGGCAGACTGGCAACTTTAAAAGTAGCTCTCGGTTCAAAAAAGGTTGGGCACCCCTGGTATAGATCATAATCCATTACTCGAGAAGACACAGTATGACCTGTGCGCAGCTTACAAAAAACAATTGTGAGCAGTGTTGGGACTAACGCGTTACAAAGTAACCCGTTACTGTAACGCCGTTATTTTTGGCAGTAACTAGTACTCTAACGCATTACTTTTTAAATTCAGTAACTCAGTTACCGTTACTACATGGTGCGTTACTCCGTTACTGCGTTAGTTTTTTTATATGGTCAATAGCCAGGTGAACAGAGATGAGAACTGTACTTGAGTAAATGTACTTAAATACTTCCTGTGTCACATGCGGAGACGCGCTGTGGGCGTGTTTGTGTTGTTTACTAACAAGACTATCATGGCGGCGGCGGAGCTCAAGTCTAGTTTCTCCACCTGGAGATATTCTCACTATTTCACTTTTGTCGAGCACAAAGAAAAGAACGTTTTAGTTAAATGTAAGTTGTGTCCTGGCGGGTCAAAGAGCCTATGTGCCCAAACCAGTCATTCAAATCTCTTAAAACATCTGCAAAAACAACATGCTGGGACGAAGCTAGTAGCTAAGACCACAGAGACTCAGCCGACGCCACTCCACCTCCACCTGCACCTAAGCAACAGCGGCTGGATTTTAACCAAGGGACTGCTAGCCAGGGAAAAGTCGATAAAGCCATTGCACGGTATGTTGTAGAACACATGCAGGCTATTGCTACAGTGGAGTCACCCGCTTTCAGGGAGCTAGTTAGCATGATAGCATGTCCGGGCGGCACACGGCATATGAAACAGAACACTTTTTCCAACTACCTGGAGAAAGAATATACAAAAATGTAAAGCCAGCTAATATCGATGCTATCCAGATTGCATATAATGCATGTCAAGTTGATCAACAGGTTGTATTATTCTCCAATGCAATAACAGTACTGAAATGAAGGCTATAAGGGCATTAATATAATGGGAGCCCTTTTTTTAAGTAACTAAAACGTTACTTTTCACAGTAACGCATTACTTTTTGGTGTAAGTAATCAGTAAAGTAACTGAGTTACTTTTGAAATGAAGTAACTAGTAATGGTAACTAGTTACTGGTTTTCAGTAACTAGCACAACACTGATTGTGAGAAACATATATTATGCAGGAAATGTATACCTTTGTTGAAAAACAAAGCATATCAGATTTGGGAGGAAAAGCCTCATCCCCCTTAACATCTGAGTTACCACTGAAGGCATAGCATGAATGATAGTGGGTGTCTGAGGGTGTCATTACTGAGAAATGTCAAACAAATTCAAAACCTTACATTTGAAAACATGTTTGCATTCCTCCACTTAAGGTGATGTTATCATTGGAAACAATAAAAACGAACCGTTTTGATGTAGAATCTGTAAATTGAATCGTCAGAGCAGAACAGAATGGTCGTATTGTAGCCCGAGTACCGTGCAGCCTCTAGTTTATTCCAGGTGGAAACATCGTCCATATAATGTGAATACATGCAGAATTAGACAGTAAGAGGCCCCTGACATTAGGCCTATTCTAAGAATAGTAGGGGCTTTTAACAGCTCGCCAACTTACAGGCATCCTCTGCATAGCAGTATGAATAGCCTTAAAAAAACAAACAACCCACTCTGTGGTAACGAGAGCCATGTATCTGACCCAAATGCCCTAAGTGAAGCCGTTAGTCTCATCTGACTGACCCAAGGGTAGGTGCTGGTGTGACAGGGAGGCTTCCAAGTGTTCAAAGCAGAGGTCAAGCTTTCAGTTCATGACTCGGTGGGGGGGAGCAGACCCACGTGAGACAGTATCAACGGCTGTAATGTTCAGTTTGAGGAGCGTCATTCTCTCTGGGAGCAGGAAATGGTGTCCATTCTCGGACCAGACCATTAATGTCATGTAGAGCAGCCATAGCATCTCTGCGACTGCACTCAGCCGGACCATAGCAGGGTAGAACTGGGTGACTTTTAGTGAAGCCGTCCAAGGCCATAGACAAAATGGAACCACGTACTAACAAAGGGACACAAGGTCATCAATGTCTCTCTTTACCTTTGGCCCAATTGTAAAACAAATTAGTGGGACAAATGTGGAACACTGATCCATCATCATGTGAAATTTGGAGTTCATTTAAATAATTACTTATGGGTTGAAATCAAATTAACATTAGAACTAAAGTCAGTCAAAATCGGACTTACACGGATCAGAATCTAAGCAATACACCATTTTCCCAGCTCTGTAATGAAAAGGACAACAATATTAGGTACATTACGGGAGCGTTAAAACACCCAAAGATGCACACGTATCTTATTCTAGTAGAGATTAGAGGACAGGTCTAATGTTGTGAACAAAATTATCAAGTCAAAGTTTTAGTTATTTTATCTTATGTACCACAGTTAATTTAATAATTAATCTTGAATTACTAATAACTCTTGAATTACTAATAACTCTAAAGAAAGGTGAATACTCATCCAAAGTGTGTGTGTGTGTGTGTGTGTGTGTGTGTGTGTGTGTGTGTGTGTGTGTGTGTGTGTGTGCGCGTGTATAAGTGTGTGCGTGTGTGTGTGTGTGTGTCTGCCAAGGTTTACAACATCTGGGATAGCAGTGAGAATGTTTATGAGAAACAATCCGTAGCTCAGACTGAACTCGAAGGAAACTAGACTGGAATTTTTTGAAGAAATTGAAACACTTGTACATTAATTAAAGACATTTGACATTTAGCTTGAGCTGGGTTCAATACTCTCTTTATGGTATTTAAATTGGGCCAAATAGAACCCCTTCATGGATTTGGCTTGCAACACAAAGTGATACTGATCTCTGTCTGTTAGGATTTGGAAGTCTCATGATTTATAGTTTGGGCCTGTGAAAGAGAGGCCCTTGGAAAACAACATCTGTCTTCAAACTGCAATTACCGATCTTAAAGAGATTGCAACATTATACTTCTTTAAAAAAAATTGCTCAATTCATTTAACACATTTATTATGCATACAATAAAAAACCTCAACAAATATAGTGATCCTGGCTTAACCAGCGACCTTTACTCTCTTGTTCATAAGCTCGGTTTCAGAAAACCTGTCAGTAGTTTAACAACTATTAGAATTGTAGTAATGCCTATAGACCAATTGTACTAGAAATAATTTAATAATTTAAACTATTAAAGAATGTTAAACTATATTTAAAAACTGTAATTGCACTTCAACTTATATCAATTATCTGACAGCGCAAAAGGTTTCAACAATAATTAGTATTATGTCTGAGTCTAGTTCTGTCTTATCTGCTTTGTTTCGGAATGTGTTCAATAAATTACGTTTTTTTTTATTCATTATTACCATACAATACATAGATTAAGAATAAATGAAACAAATAATACAACATTGACCTAATTGAGCAGACAGATTTTTTGTAACCCTGATCTCCTCAGGCAGGTCTTTACGACCAGCAGTGATGTCTCTGATGGTCTCACGGTGTAAGACGGGGCATAGGGTTTATACAAGGTCACAAAGATATCTTAACATACCAGCAATACAATTTAAAATGTATTCTTAAAGCAATATCATCTTATTTTCTTCTTACACCTACAGCGCACACCCTGAACAGTGTGCTTCTTGTTTACATTTTCCTCTGCACACTCAGATGCAGGAGAGAAAAGGGGTTCAAGATGTAGCTCCATACAGTATCCAGCTACGTCGACAATTATGAAGGTAAGTGACAAACAAAGCTGTAGTTAATGGCTAACTTTCACAAATTGACAGTCTTGATACAGTGTAAAGCGTTTTAATGATGTACTATTACGTTTTTTTGGATAACATGAATGATATCCAATTCCCCACAGTTTCAAACAAAGATCTACCTTCAGGGAGAGTGAGCGTCAGGGCTAGCTGTTACAGGTCCATGAGAAAGCATGAAAAGCCTCACAATCTCAGAGTAGGGAGAAAAATAAAAAGTGTTAATCGGTTCAAAGCCTCAATCAGGTTCATGTTCTGGGGTTTTGATGTGGCAAGAGTAGGTAACCTGTGATTTAGGATTCAAATAAGCCCAGCTAGCTGACGTGTTGCAACAGATTACATAGTGACAATACATTTGCTCACATCAAGTGGTAGCTAGCTATGTGTGTGTAGCGTGAAGGGGCTACAGATTTATTTTCGTTTTGTAACCCTCTCGTGTAAAATGATAAATACATTAGCTAAACCCAAACTTAGCTTTCATCAAAGATTCTTAATGAGAGGTTGAAAACCTCAACCGACTGGTTGTGACGGCTGCTGTTCTTTACTGAATGGTTAGTATAATCCATGTAGGGTCCAATTATTTCTATTGGCCAGTGTTAGGTAAGTACTGGTTTTGTACCCTACATCTATGTTAAGCTGTTCAACATTCTACTAACAGTATTTTATGTAGTTATAATATAAGACAGGCCCGGACTGGCCATCGGGAGGACCGGGAGGTTTCCCGATGGCCTGGCCTGCTAAGTGGCCTGATGGCCTAAGGATTTTTTTTATGTATGTATTGTGAACGCAACGCTGCGCAAATGTGGGTCTGACTCTGCCTCACAGAGGGTGACTGGCTGTCTCCATGATGTGGCCTGCCGACATGGCCACTTCCATACAGATCATACTAATGCCCTCGATTGGTCTCTGTGTATCATTCAAGCTCGGGAGAGTGTGTGTTAGTGTATGTGTGGCGCGAGTGAGATAAAGCGTGTGCGCCGGTTAGGTATTGTTGTTGTTAGCATCTGGTGCTAGCTAGCTGCGCTAACGGATATAAGGAGCTTTTTCAACAACAAGGTGGAGGAGAGTCCTCTCCTGTCAGACTGAGAGGCTGATAACTACAGCTCAGGTGAGGTAAAGGACTCTCTGAGTGATTAGATAGTTAACTTAGTCTAAGTTAGCTCAGTGGGTCTCAAACGGTTTGGTCACCATTTATGTAAACACATATTTCCATTTGAGGGGGTAGTGATTAGCAAAATATGCATGAATAATAAAAAAATAAAACGTTAACTAGGTGAAAAAAGGCAAGATAAACTATTACAACTTGTTGAGAGCTAAAACTAGTCTTTGCTGCTGCCTCAAAGAGGAGCAGGGGGAGAGGAGGGAGACAGGTGAGGCTGGTTCAGGAGCACAAACACACACAACTATAAATGAACCAAAAACAAATAAATAAACAAGTTTCAATGTTTTTTCATATTGGATATGGTATGTTATTGGTTATGGCCATGTTTTTATAATTATTTAAATGTATACAGTTATGTTTCATATGAGTATAGTCTCTTTATTTCCCCCTCAAAATGCACCAGATTGATGCATTTAAATCAAACATTTAAAAAAAAAAATCTTACCGGGGGAGCATGCCCCCGGACCCCCCTATAGGATTTGAGGTCCACCCCCACTTAAAATATGTTCACATAGGTTCCTAAATAGATTTGCCATTTGCAATGGCACAAGCCAAGAACCATGGTAAGTACGGTATGTGTTCACAACCACGGTTTAATGAGAATTTCCTTTGTGCCAAGAGCTGATTTAGTATGTTGCATCAACAACCTTTTCAATTAATTTGACAATTCTTTTGTGTAATTAATAGGGTGTGAAACCAGGCAGAGTGAGTGACATGGTGTTCATTTCCACTAAGCCAAAGCAGTTTACAGTTGCTGACGGTGTAAGGTAATATATATTGTCCTAAGTAATTGTATGTAGCCTGCTACAACTTTGTGATTGTTGTCTGAGTATAAAATTGTTCTTAAAGTCCTAATTATCATATAAACATGTTCAAAGGAGTACACGTTACAAGGCCGTGCGGGCTGCCAGACCCAGATGTCCCAGATGTCCTCAAAGTCAGCGAGGCATACAAGGACTTCTCAGTAGACATCGCACCACAAAAAAAAAACGAATGGCTCACTACTCAACGACTAACACTCTTTCAGAGGATATGTTGGAAATGCACACATTATATATATTTTTTGCATCTACTTTCTGGATATTGTACATCTGTTCATCTGTTATATAAACTAGCATTACTTAAATATGCAGAGACTAATTGAAATTTTTAAATATGTATTTTTCCCCCCGATATAACATCAACCTATGTTTTGTAAAAGTTTATTAAATTAATCTGTAAAATGTTATCATATTGTGGATTTATTAAATTATGTATTTTCCTTTGTTATTTATGTGTGCGTTTGTTTTGAGGATATAATTCATTAGTACCTAAACATAGTATGGTATAACTGCTTTTTTTAATGAAATACACAATTGGTTTGGGAGCAAGAAATCTTTTAATCGTTGTTGCCCAAGCTTGCCGAAATGAATGGAAACTTATCTCCCGATTATAACGTTAAATTGTGTAACTTGCTGCTGTTAAATACCGTCAAACTATGTGCAATATGTGCTTTATGTGCAATATATACTTTATATACATATGCCATCTTCAATAACTAATATATATACCGGGCTGCTAAATCCTAAGAACTGCTACAGGATTTGATTTGTTTTTTATCTTTTTTTTAGCATATTGTTTATTATATTATAATTTAGTACTTTTTAACGCATGTAAGATATTCAACACTAAGCTGTCTGTGGCTCTTTCCTGCTTCAACGCTGCAAATGTCCCCTCTGTGGGACTAATAAAGGTATTCTGATTCTGATAACGGGACGAATTTGTACAAAGGGGCACACAGCAACGTAGTGCCGACTTTCTTACACGCTGGAAGGCCAATCGCTTTTCTTTACCCCGAGATCCGCTCATTCTTGCTCTCGGTGTGACATAACAAACTGTCAAGCTGTCAAAACTCTGTACTCAAACCGGAAGTACTCAGCCGCACACCCAGCCGCCGGAAGTTGATAGACGCCATCTTGTGCATAGAGCCTATAGACCCCCCATACAAACAATAAGACAAACAAACATGAACTCGCAATAAACACCAGCGCGACAACAAAGTTCATCCAGCTCAATTTAGTCCGAATTAAGAGGTTTCAGAGGGGTTAGGGAATGCTCCGGTATTGGGACAAAATTAACATGGGATCAAGTCTGGTCATTGTATGCAGTGTGCGAACTATACCACGGTCTCCGGGGGAGCCGGGATTTTTTTTTGGTTGCGCGGGGGGGGGGGGGGGGGGTAAATGCTGATCCGTGCATTAATAGCAACAGCACAGACATAGGCCTATTATAAAGAGAAAATCTGTTGCACACGGGGTGGTGCCACAGGTCTACATTTACATGAAACGTCCCGATGGATCATGTAAATGTCAACAGATTTCCCGAGCATGTATGGGCTACGCAAACTTCAATCAACTTGATAATAAATAATCCACGGACCACCAATGTAACGTTTGACTGTTTAATTAATTAATTAATCAACTTAAAATGACTCAAATGTGATCCACTCACTACACTGTTGGCTGGTCCAGCCAGCCGGCGGCCACGGGACCACCGCAGCAACTTCGCCCCCCATCTCGAGCAGCAGGCAGGGAGGAAGAGGAAGAACAGGTGGGGTGGTCATCAGCAGCATCATCATCTTCTTCCACATCTCCTTCGATCTCTACTACTGTATGGTAGTTGTAGTCATCAAGTTAGCTTCTCTTGGCTCGTCTTCTTGTGTCTCTTCAGCCCCCAAGTTAACGTTAGCTGTCAAATTAGCACTAGCATTTTTCATGAATCATAAACTCTAAATATAATTTTATTTCACTTATTTTACACCTTTGAAAAAAAACATGCCCAAAATGGAATTTATTTGGTCATCATATCAGTATTTTAGAGAGCTCCCCCCAAATTTCACAAACCATGTTCCCAGGGGAGCTCATGTCACCACTAGGGGAGCTATAGCTCCCCCTGCTCCCCTCCAGTTCGCACCCTGATTGTATGTACTTCGTCTCACTGGAATATTAACGGTCAGATTGAATACAACATCGACCCAATTTCTCCGGGCAATGACGGGAGAGTTTTGAAAGTGACAAAACACTGTTTTCACACATTTTAAAACAATTAAACAATGTTTACCCAGGATTCAGGCACCTTCCCTGGCTTGTAAAATGTGGTGATGCGCCCTGGAGGTATCAGACTATTTAAAACATGTATACCCAGGATTCAATCACTTTTCCTGGCTTGCAAAGTGCTGTGAAGCAGCCTGTTCTCTGGGTGCAGTCTGGGTGTGCATGGAGGGGTTTAGTCCGAGTGAGGAGTGCTCAAGTGTGGGAGGATGTGTAAGGCAGAGGAGGGTAAAAAAAAAGTTAAAGTGTGAACCTCCAGCAGGGCAGGTGCTGCTGTGAATAAGGCCGAATATGGATGCTGGTGTGCGGACAAGTAAAGCACCACAAAATCCACCTCCTTTAAGTGTTACCAGGGCCATGAGAACATCCTCCACAGGAGGGTGGGTGGTGGTGCTGCTGTGAATAAGGCCGAATATGGATGCTGGTGTGCGGAACTCCAGTTCGAAACCCGCTCCCGCCCCACTGCGTCAGGCCGTTGTGTCCTTGGGCAAGACACTTCACCCGAATTTG
This sequence comes from Pseudochaenichthys georgianus, assembly GCF_902827115.2. Classification (NCBI taxonomy): domain Eukaryota; kingdom Metazoa; phylum Chordata; class Actinopteri; order Perciformes; family Channichthyidae; genus Pseudochaenichthys; species Pseudochaenichthys georgianus. The sequence continues at coordinate 13,764,842 of NC_047517.1, read as the reverse complement.
CTCCTGTGGGTATTGTCCACAGTAGATGACCATTACATGTATTTGATCTGTATGTGTAATGTGTATTTGTAAAGCGCTTTGAGAGTCTTTGATAAAGCGCTATAATAAATATAAGAATTATTATTATTATTATTACTTCGCCACTCTATAGAGTGACGGGGAGGGGCCCTGACCGACCGTCAACATGTGACGGGTTGGGAGTGAGAACGTGTTGGACTCAGATAAGGAAATATTGTGATATTATATGATCGATGATCTGATTGATGATGTGATATCAGTGTGATATGAATGATAAGTGCGACACGTACTGGCAGATTTGCATAAACGGGATTTGATTGGCTGACGCTTCCACCGAAGCTTCAGAAGCTTCAAAAGTTGAACATTTCTCAACTTTTGCAGCGAGCCACGCCAGTTGAGCTCTGCTTCGCTGAAAAGTGACGTCACCCCATTCAAGTGAATGGTGAAACTTTCAACGCACGCCGCTGTGTGGACTGGCCGTAATTCAGTGGTGCCATGTAGGTAAGTGGATTAAGCTAATTTATTGTATATACAGGCAGCAGTTAAAACTGGCTCCAAAAAAGGCTGCTTAGGCATACTTTTACTTGATTTAAAAAAGATATTTTAGTTATCAAGTATTTTTGCAATGTATTGTTGGTACTATTACTGAAGTAAAAAACCCATCTTCCACCACTGTAAATTATGCTGCTATTAAAGTCGTCCATTGAAAACTCCATCTTCACTACGTATGCCACTCCCAAGTGAATGTAGGAATGTACTGTCAACACAATTACTTTAGGTTGAAAGTTGAATGCATAACATATCCTATTAATGTTGGACTCACTCATCCATCTGGTGTTGTGATATTGTTAAGACGATTAACGGCCAAAATCTCCAAAAACTATTTAATACACAGCTGCAAAATCACTGTGGAAAACTTAGACTCGTGGAGGCATAAATAGTTAAATTAAATGAGTGGCGCGCGTGCCTGTAATTCCAGTTACCGGGAGGCTGAGGCTGGAGACACATTTGAGCTCAGGAGCTCTGAGCTGCAGGGACTATGCCGAACGGGTGTCCGCACTAAGTTCGGAATCGATATGGTGCTCCTGGAGCCTGGGACCACCAGGTAGTCTAAGGAGGGGGGCACCGGCCCAGGTCGGACACGGAGCAGGTCAAAGCCCCCGTGCCGCTCAGTAGTGGGATCGCGCCTGTGAATAGACGCTGTAGTGAAGCCTGAGCAATACAGCGGGACCCAGTCTTTATACACTCTGTATAGTATGAACACACACCTGGGACAACACACACACTCAACAACAATGTGTTTATGTTACAGCAGCTTCGTCTCTCTACATTTATTTGGTTCTTCACGTGGAAACCTTCACAAACCACTTCTGTGTGTTTGTCCTGCAGCGCCTCCTCCTGGAGGAGAGCAGCAACAGCTGCTTCCAAAATCACTTCACACATTATGTGATGGATAAATTCAAATAAACTAATGTAGACCATAAAAGTACTCATATTCTGTTACACAGATAAAGATAGTTAATGGCATCATTTTTATAAACTTGTTTCAGATGAGTCACACTTGATTATTTGACTAATTTCAATAGGCAATCAAGTGATAATGATAATTGATGAATCCACTCCTGTTTATTGAAGAATTTTATCAAAAATAAATTTGCTGGAAGGTAATGAGCCCTCTATTTTACATTACAGGCAACATACGTATATGTATATTTAAATATCAAATTTGCCATCAACATTTAGTTGATAGAACGTTCTGATTATGTATGCTGGACTTTCAAAATGTGCTGGCACACACCTTGGCACATGTTTCCTGATGTTAGTTTATCCACTCTTCTCATTATTATAGAGAATTATAAAACAGGTAATGAATACATACAGTCCCAATTCCACATATAATTTACTATAAAGACCCCACCTTGCAGTTGAGCTGGTGTCACACAGCTCCAGGGCTCCACCTGCTGGTGCGAAGAGTGAAACAGGAAAATACTATAGTGTGAAAAGCTCTGGGACGATTGCATCATGTTATGCAGGCGAAATGAAATCAAGGAATGTGACATATTTATTTGAATTCGATTTTTTTTAGAAATTATATTGGTGTTTGTTTGTATCTCTCCAACTAAAATGTATTCAGCATGTTCACTGCACTGCTCCAGTGTTTTACGCCATGCAATGGTTCACTCTGCCTGCCACCTGCCTATAAACTCCTGCAAAGCTCTTTAAGCCCCTCAGTTTTATCTCTGACTCTTAGCAAACATGAACCACGGAGACCGCTACACCTCGTCCTCCTACCGGAAGATTTTCGGGGATTCCCCCAAGTTCCCCGTCTCCTCCTCTCGCATGGGCAGCGCCTCCTCCCGGAGCACCCCGGGGCTCCGCTCCATGGCCGGGCCCCGCAACAGTCTCCCCTCCTCCATGAGCCTGTACAGGCGGGTCGGCCGTTCCTACTCTCCGGTGCCCGCCGACTCCTTGGATTTGACGCAGACTTCTGTGGTCAACAATGAATTCAAAATGATTAGAACCAACGAGAAGGAGCAGTTGCAGGTAGGGGACGGATTTTAAGAAAATATTAAATATTTGCATGTTGGGTTACTACAGAAAGATGTATTTAAAATTCTTTTCGATTGGTTGTGTTGTGGTCTGTTTTATTTAAAAGCTATAGTTAATATGCTATCAGATCACCAATCAATCAAACTAAGAAAAACAAAACAACAGAAGTGTGGAAAAGGCAAAATCATATTCAACATTTTTATAATTTGAGAACAGTAAAGTGATAAAAACATAATTAATTAACAATTAAATTAAAAGCTATATGAAAACAATAATATTAGTATAACAGTGCATGCCAACAAACTAGCTTTAAAAAACCCTTGTTTTTAAACCTGCATCCATAATATTTAAAGCAGCACCAATCCGTTTTTTATGAATAAATGGATCAATTTATTGAAACCACAGGGAGTTCGCACCATAATCATCAGTTTCTCTCAGCTATCAAATTGAAATAACATCAATAGGCGCTTTCACAGCGGAGTACTTTTCCCAGGAATAGTTCCGATAGTTCCTGGGATTTTGCGCACCAAAAAGATCTGGAACTAGAACTTTTTTTGGCTAACCTTTTCACCCCTTTTTAGTCCCTGCTAGAGAGCAGGGACGTTCCTGGGGAGAAAAAGGTTCCAATATCTGAGAAATTCTGGAGATTTACTCGGAAGGCTTCAGTAGAAGCTCCCCAACTCCGGGGACTTCCGGCCGGGGACTTCGGGTGGCCAGTATACACCGTGAAGTTGTTTGCGGCCTGCCAGTAAACCCAAAGCAGAAGAAGAAGTGACGTCAGCGGCTCCCTCAGGGACTTATTCCGGTGTGAATGCGATTTACTAGATAGTTCCAGGAAATAAAAGTTCCGGGGACTATTCCTGGGAAAACTACTTGGTGTGAAAGAGCCTAATGAGTTGTGTTTAGAGACTGTTCTGCTCCCCCCTAATGGCGGAACAGATGCTATATAAGCTTAAAAGGGACCTATCATGCAAAATGCACTTTTTTGATGTCTTTTATACATAAATATGTGTCCCCGGTGTGTCAGGGAACTCACGCAGCATCAGAAAATAAAACTCTCTCTCTTGTCCTCCGTACCCAAATCTCTAAAAACGGGGCTACAACGGAGCTGATACAGATTTGCTTCCGATATGACGTAATATCGGAAATGTAGGCTGGCTTTACACCCACGGCCAGATCAGAAACGTTGCTATCAGAAACAATGCACGACTGTTTGGGACGTAATATGGTCGGTGCATGTTTACATTAGCATCGCTAACACTCAGAGCTAACCTGTACTGGAGAGAGCATGTGTGTGAAGAAGCAGGAAATAAAAAGAAACTCACCTTGTGGTATAACCGGCAAGAGAGAAAGCCTTTGAGCTCCATACTGTTTCAGAAATAATACTTGATAATCCATGATATGGCGTTTCATCACCGCAGAATCTGCCGGTAGCATCTCCCGCATGAGCTCAGCACCCTCCTTTTTCTTTTTTTAAATAATTTTTTCTTTTCTTTTTTTAAAGCTGTACACCCCAAATCAGCACTTTTGAAACAGGAAGTGAAATAGAGGGATATGAGGCATGGCTAGAATGGGTGATCTGTTAGGTATTTTGAGCAAAACACTTCATAGACATGTTTTTTATATATCTGAGACCTATGCTATTGCCTAAAAATAGCATGATAGGTGACATTTAAGTAAATATTTGATTTATTTTGTTTTCAGAAATATAAAACTTAAAAATAAGTGAAGTTGTAAATTGGATGGTAGATGAGATGAGATAAACTTATGGAGGATTTTGTGTGATGATAAGCATTTATCCTGTCTCCAGGGTCTCAATGACCGCTTCGCCATGTTCATCGATAAAGTGCGGCACCTGGAGCAGCAGAACAAGGTGCTGGAGATGGAGCTGGTGACGCTGAGGCAGAAACAGGGCGAGCCGTCCCGCGTCGCCCTCCTCTACCAGCAGGAGCTCAGCGAACTGCGCTCACAGGTGGAGGAACTGAGCCGGGACAAGAACCGCATCCTGATCGATAGGAACAACATGGAGGATGAGCTGCAGGTAAAACGTAAAAAAGGATAAAAAGCTGACGATAATAACAGGCAAAATAATTAATAATGTTTTTTCGATGCAGTTCTGCTGCCGCTAACATTTGCTCAACTTGTTTTTGTGACAACGTAAAGGTCCCCTATTATACTGTTTTTGAACCATATATTATAGGTCTACGATATATACAAAACATGTATCTGAAGTGTTTGGTTTAAAATACCAAACAGATCATGAAATATAGCATGCCATACCCGGTTTCAGCCCTGTTTCAAATGTGCTGATTCTGTGTCTGTAGCTTTAAATGCTAATGAGCTGCTGCTGGCCACGCCCCTCTAATAAGTTATTCATCTTAGTTTGTTATTGGCTAATGGTTGCACAACCCCAAAAAAACAGTGACATCACAAAGTGTGCAAATTCTGATCAGCCCATTTTTAGACAGGTTTTTATAAAGATGTATCAAGACGAAAAGAGAGAGAATATTTTTTCCTGAAACTTTCCAAATCTGTTAACACAAGAGGACACATGTTTATGTATAAAAAGAAAATACAAAAAAATACATGAACAAGTGGATTTTGCACAATAGGTGACCTTTAAGACATACTTCTAAAATACTTCTTTGGGTTAAAAACTACAGTTGAAAACAACAAAGATGTAAAAAAGCATAAGAGGATATGTCAAATGACATGCAACTAAATGAAACTGAGCGTAACCTTGATTCCAATGAAACATTTCTCTAGGTTTGAATGGATATTTGCGAGCATGTAAGAACACAACCTAACAAAAAAGGTCTGGTTGTTTTAGAAATTGTATAATGTTACATATTATATCTGCAACTCCCCTCTCATGTCTCATTTCAGAAGCTCAGTGTGAAGTACGAGGAGGAGGTGAGGGCGCGGGACGAAGCTGAGCAGAACTTAAGGTCCTTCAGGAAGGACGTGGATGACGCAACAGTCGTTCGCCTGGACCTGGAGCGCCGTCTGGAATTGATGATGGATGAAATCAACTTCCTGAGGACTGTGCATGACGAGGAAATCCAGGAGCTGAGCACCATGATGGAGAAGCAGCAGGTCTCCGTGGAGCTCGAGCTCGCCAATCCGGATCTCACCTCGGCTCTGAAGGAGATCCGCAACCAGTACGAGTCCATCGCCTCCAAGAACCTGCAGTCGGCCGAGGAATGGTACAAGAGCAAGTTCGCCAGCCTCAGCGAGCAGGCCTCCAGGACCAACGAGGCCATGAGGGCCAGCAGGGAGGAGGTCAGTGAGTTCAGGAGGCAGCTGCAGTCCAAGACCATCGAGATCGAGAGCCTGAGGGGCGCCAACGAGTCTCTGGAGAGGCAGATCACAGAGATGGAGGTGGGAAACAACGCTGATGTCTCAGCCCTGCAGGTAAGCAACAAAATCATCACTGTGGTCTCCTTAAAGGGGCTATTCAATACATTCAAGCAAATGTATTTCTCATTATATCTATGCAAGCAGTTTGGAGTTTATTCGTCTAGGTTTTCTGAAATTGCCCGAAACATTGGAGGTGAACAGAGTTTTATGTATGGTGCTTATAGCATCAAAAGATTATCTTATATTTCTTTCCATAAAAAGTTTCTCTGATACTGTTGAAAATCCACAGAACAAACAACTATGGTTGTTAATAGAAACTATTAATTTGATAGTTGATTGGGAAAACACAACAAAAACTAACACTTAAAAAAAAGGATTTGATTGGCTATAGTAACTCTTACTATATTATTCTGTATGTTTATCTTAAACTTGTGTATTAGAATAAAATGAAATCAGGATTTTATGTACAAAAACACAAATGTTGTGTCAGAATGTATGCCATAGACATACACTTATATGTAAAAGATAAAACTAGTGAGGCCTGTGGCACAGTGGGCTAGTATGTTCGGATCAGGGGAGCATAGGTTCAAACCCCACTGCAGTCACAATGTCGCAAGACACTTCACCCCAAATTGCTCCTGTGGGGATTGTCCACAGTATTGAGTATGTAAGTCGCTTTGGATAAAAGTGTGTAACTATCTACTAAGTATAAATAGTCCAATTAAGCACATGGTAGTGTTTTCAGTAATCCTGTAGACAGATACACAACAAACAAACAAAAGCATTCCTTGAGGTAAAATAATGAGTGTAACAATTTAGATATATCAGATTGAGACAAAAACCACTTCCACGCAGTTTTTAAGAAGGCTCTAAGACAGTAAAGTAAAGCTTTAGGGCGATAACTCAAATACAACACTTTAGGCATCAACTTTGTAAATGATCAGTCAGTCAGCTCTCGCACTGCTGGCACTGTCTACGTGATAGAGATAGTAGCTGAAGCTCGTCCAGTTTATTTCTTATGGAACGCACGTTGGAGAGGAATATTCCGGGTAGCGGCGAATATTCCGGGTAGCTCTCGAATGCAGGTGAGAGAACCTTTTACTCTCACCAGTATGTGAGAATGTCCAGTAATTCTACGGAAGAACAGAGAAAATAACTCGTTGCTAGTTGTAGCTTCATGGAGATGTATCAATCCTCTCTTCAACTCAGTGAATACATTTTTTTCCTGAAATGTCAAACAATTAACGCAAACGGCAGAATCAGCCAATATACACACAAAAAAATTCCACAAAAATAACAAATAAAATAATTGTGGTTCGTTGAGCAACTTGTTAGCAGTCGATTACAGCGCGTGCTATATTAGCAAAACATCCCAGATTTGATTTGTCAAAATGTCTCTCAAATAATAAGTTATTAAGGCTCTGGCTCTTGCTAAACTGGACAATTAAGGTTGAAGGTCTAAAGTCAGACCATGACCCTTCGCGTGCGGAAGTCTGTGACAGTGAGACTGACTGAAAGCGCTCTTAGTGAATTGACCCTGCGTTTTTATTAGATTACCTGTGAGCTGCTAAATCGGATACAGGAAGTCCTAAGAGAACGTACAGCTAAGCCTTAAAGGTTATTGTGCTAAAGGAAGGGCAAACCGTTAAACCCCAGAAAAGCCCATATCATAGAGGATAAAAACCCTACTTGCCAAGTAAATGAATTTAGACAGAAAACTGTGCTTGACACTACTGATAATCTACCTTCTTTCATTTATGAAACAGGACACTATTGGCCAGCTGGACACTGAGCTGAGGAACATGAAGGGGGAGATGGCACTGCACCTGAGGGAGTATCAGGACCTGCTCAATGTCAAGATGGCCCTGGACATAGAGATAGCCGCTTACAGGTGTTGACTAAAGGACAACCCCAACAGAAGGGGTGTTTCTCAATCGCGAGTAAAGCTGCTCCAGAGCCACTATTTCAAGCATACTACGTCATTGAGTGCCGCCGAAGTACTGTGCCAATGTCCAGCATACTTGGAATTCTACCGAGCCCGGCGTATTTCCTTTGGAGAAATTTCGAGGCTGCACATGTGTAGACTAGAGATGGGCGAGTCATGATTCATCCGGATCATTAACCCGGATCCTAGTAATGAGCCGGTCGTGACGAGTCTCCCTCTCGATTAACCCGAGTCCTTTGAGTCCTACACCTGATGTGACGTAACAATTAAAACTATAAATTGCGTCACTCTTTACTCTCTTTATAACGTGTACAATCACATTACAACGTTGTTGTATCCAGAGATCCAGCAGACTCGTCGCCATGCACGAATCAACAGCAAATTCAGCCCCTCCTCCTGCTCCCGCGAGAGTCCCGTGAGCCGTGAGTCGTTGGACTCGCGGGAGCCGTGAGTGAGCCGTGAGCCGTGAGTGAGCCGTGAGTCCGCAAATCTCTGAGTCTGCTGCGACTCGTCGAGGGAGCCGTGGGACTCGCGGGAGCCGTGCGAGCCGGAGGAGGGGCTGAGTCTGCTGTAGATTCGTGCATGGGGACGAGTCTGCTGGATCTCTGGATCTGCTGCCTGCTATATGTTACGGCTCTGAGTCCTCGTAGGCTACTGGTCTCTCTCGATCATTGACCTGGATTCACGGATCCCGCGATTTTTCCGGCTCTAAATTAAGTTTCAGTGTAGACTTCTAACAAAATGGTCATGTTGTGCAACAGTCTCCTCAGGAAATGCAGCTATTATTACAGGAGACTCTCCTGTAATAATAGCTGCATTTCCAATAAGGAATCGGATCTTACTTGGAAACTCGTTTATTTTGAACATGGCACACAAAAAGAAACAAATGATAGAAAATTGCAAAACAGTTAGAATATATAAAATGTAATTATACAATTATTATTATTATTATTATTATATGAAAACACAATTGTGCAAAATTAGCTTAAGTACAGGAACATATTAAAAATAACTATATACATACAATGCAAAACACTTATTTTTTAAAATGCACACACACACACACACACACACACACACACACACACACACACACACACCACACACACACACACACACACACACACACACACACACACACACACACACACACACACACACACACACACACACACACACACACACACACACACACACACACACACACACACACACACACACACACACACACGTTTTATTAAAGCAAAAGACACTGTGTAGCGGAGGTTAATGTAACGTTAGTTTAATATGCTGGTTAAATGCAACAACTTTTCGGTTTCACCGGTAGGATTTCTACGGTCTTGGTCATGCTGACTCATATGACTCAAATGACTCGTATGATCCGGATCTCTTCAATGATTGACTCAGAAGACTCCGAGTCCATAAAATGATCCGGATTTGCCATCTCTAGTGTAGACTCCGCGGTCTTAAAATCCCCACAATGCTTTGCGCACGGACCAATTACCCCAAATCTGTGGCGGAAAATGTAAGACGGGGCCTCTCATATGACGCACACCTGCTAGCCTGTTCCACTCTTTGTTTTCCGAATGCCAGGAAGTATTCTTGCCTCGCTTCTTTCTGAAGCAAGATGCTCGTAAGACATGTGCTACCAAGCAAGCATACTCGTGATTGAGAAACACCCCAGATTTCTTGACTTGTAGACTAATCAAACATATTTATAAGGTGCTTTAAGTCTGTGTGTCCAGTCTGACATGTGTTTCCTTTGGTCCTATGAGGAAACTGCTGGAGGGGGAGGAGACTCACTTTAACTCAGGGATCTCCTTTGGTGCTGCCAGCTACAGCTACCAGCCTCGAGCCGCAGCCGGCCCCTCCAGGAGCCCGAGGGAGAAGGAGGGGGGGGGCACCAAGGAGAGCTTCAAGGAGAGCAGTGTGGAGAAAGATGAGGCGGACATCAACTCCAACAACTGAAGCAAGACTACCAGGGGAATGTGGAGAAAGGAGATATGTACTTCATATGTAGTTGGTTTAGTCGCTGTATTTGTTTTTCTTAGTTTTTTTGGAACATATATAAATTGTGCATAGATAGACTAGGTATCGTTAACACATACACAGGTTTTACCCCCCATTCCCCAACAATCCAGAACAGCGCATACACGGTGCACAAACATGATGAAACGATGTCATACAAAAGAAAATAAAAATAACAAAATAATGTATTTATTAAAGCCAACCCTAAGATAAATGTTTGAAATCATAGCTTAAACTTTTTGGGTGATAATTCATTCCTGGTAGTCTCTGTGGCAAATGAGGTATTTTGCTGACTTTTGCTATAAAATGAGGAGTTCCCGTAGTAACCATGTGCAGAATGAAATATCTGTGAAATATATTCAGTATGTTGGTTCAGTTAAAGGTAAGGTAGGTCATTCACTTCAGAAACACTTTTTGTTATATTCCATGGAATGCTCTTAACATCCCGATAGCAATGAATACATTACATGCTTTGACAATAAATACATATAAAAATGTCATCTGTGGAAGCCGTAGCGCTGTAAAAAGCACGACCAATCATGTGAGCGGGCCGGGTCAGATGATTGGATGGCATACCTGCCTGTCAGCCTTCCATCTCGTGCACAAACCATATACTGTATATATAAAGGCACAAACTTATCTCGTGCTATCATTGGTCATGTGCGCGTTCCTGTGTGTTGGACGAGGGGCTCTGTAAGGAAGTCTGAAGGAAGGGGCAGATTTATTTCGGTTGTGTAGTGTACTTTCAAATTCTAGCTCACTCGAGCTGGTTTCTCCATTCTCCACCTTTAATCTATGGTTTGGATTTACCCACCCACTGGAAAACCACTCACTGTTGTTTCAGTAGCATTCAATAAAATGACATGACTGTCAAATCACGTCTTTGTTTTCATGTGCAAATCAGCTTAATCCCGAATACATTCAAAGTCATCTCCAGGTAGATTTCGACACCAGAGCTATAACAAATAAATACAATTATTTACATAATGGTTTTTAACCGCCAATCTTTTCTGGATTTATTGTATGGTTTTGTTTCGTCAGTTATGGTTCACTTGAATGATATATAAAACAATTAAGCAGAAAACCTCATTATTTCAGCGAAAAAACATGTTCTGACATTTCTGCATGGAAAACATTTAACTATTTATAATTGATCTAAATTGTTGGCAATTATCTTACCATTCCTCAATGTATTTATAAGTCAAATGATTTGCAGCTATACTTTAATGATTGCATACTTTTCAAGTTTCTATGACTTCTGTATCAAATTCCTAGGACTTTGAGCAGATCACCATACACCTCTACTAAAGGATAGAAGATCAGAAATAGTTGGCTTTTGAAATGGGGAATTCATTTAGTGTAGCAAGATATTAAACAACCACAGACACTGGTGGGAGAAGAGCATTTACACCTTAGGAGGAAATTAAGCTCAAACCAGGAAACGTGGATGAATCGAGAAACATACCTCAGTTGAGCAGTCATTTATTAATTCATTCTGACAACTGAGTAGGAAATGCTTTTTGAACAAACCCCATCAGCAGAATATACAAATGCCATTGAATTAAATATGTCAATCAACACAAAGCAAGCTGTAAATAAAACAAACAGTATATAAAGCTCCACACAAAAACTTTTGGTAGTTGAGGTCCTTTTGTTTCAAGCCCTTAAATCACAACAATCAATATGAAACTCCGCTCAGACCTTGAGATGATAAATAAAGAAAATAAGATATAGTTCCTGGTTTCCAAAAAACATAAGTACTCAAAACGCACACACACACACACACGTTTTAGCGACAGCAGCAGGCACAACGTTGTGCTGTGGAAGGAAGCACCTGGAACGATGCCTTCAAAGACATCTTGGCAGTAAGGACTCGGGTTTAATTCAATTTGCATGATGGCACTTCTGTTAATCAAATGTCTGTCCGCAACAAACAGAAACCAGGGCTGTCCTGAATGCCCAGTGATAATATTATTAAAACAATTGAACGTTATAGTTTTAAATGTTTAGATCTTTTCATTTCAGACTGTTAATAAATAAAGGAAATCCAAGTGATGAGTTCATGGACTACATCCACCTTTCGTGCTCATGGCTGGGAGGGCAGGACCAGGCCAAAATGCAGCACCAACAGACCGTCCTGCAGCAAAATGGAACCACAGAAATAATCACTTAAAGGTATTCCTGGAGTTCTTCATAATGTAACATCTTAAAATGTCTTCCTCTTGTGTGTTTGTGGGGCTCACCTGCAGTGCCTCTTCACCCACAAAGCTCTGAATGTCCTTGAGGGACTGGAAGTGATCGAGGAGGTGATCTCCACAAACCACGTCCACCTGCAGGACACACAGACACATTTAGAGCACAGCTGTAGATATTTGATCAGACACTGTATGCCTCAAGACCGATTATCGGTATCAGCCTTTTTTTTATAAAATTGCCGATAACACTTTGGCTCTGATGCGGCCGTTTCTCTGGCTGCAGTCACCACTCTCTGTACACGAGCAATGTCCCGCCCACAGCGCTATCTGATAGGCTATTACTGAAGTGTCAATCAACACTGAAGATTTTCCGGGCGGGAGCCAGCCAGAGAGGCGGGACCTTCTCAGATTACAGGCAGGTGCGAAGAACGCAGACACAGACAGAGGCAAGCAGCAGCGCTGAGTGGCAGAGCCATACATGTGTTTCGAGGGTAAATCAGTAGAAAGCCGAAGTTCAATAAACATCCCAATCCCCTATGCTGAATTTGCAAAAACACCCGATCTATTGATCCAATTCTATCAGCTTCCCAGTTACACAGGGACGCGGGAAGTCAGTCAGAGTTGGGGGTGCGTGCAGCGTCTCGCAGCGGAGTAACTGTGGTGCGGAGGGGGGGCAGCGGGTGGAGCCTCGCAGTTTTTCAGGTTGATATGTGCAGCTCATTAGCTAGCCAACATGTATTTTGCAAATGTTTAGCAAAATATTCGAAGTGAGGCTACTCGACTAACGTTAGGTCTACTGTAATAGCCTCACTTTTAATAGTTTGCAAAACATTAGCTAGCATAGTGTTTTGCAGTTGCTAGCAGCTTATTGGGATTTTATGCTAGACAGACAGGCATTGGTTTGATATAATAAATTAAGCATTATTGTTAGTTAAGCATGTCAGCCTGCAGCCCCACTTCTTGTCTCTCTAACTCATTGCAGATGGCTGCACTAAAGAAAAGGGCACAGAGAGGAAACCAGTTGTAAGATGTTTAAAAGTTCATTAAACATAATATAGGTTATGCTTAAATGCATTTCAAAGAAGTTGAGTTGTGTTGGAGTTTGTGTTATTCTACATTTTGACACCAAGATTTTCTGATTTTACTGCAAATGTATATCGGTTCCAAATATCGGTTATCGGTCTCCTTGATTACTAATAATCGGTATCGGTATCGGCCTTGAAAAAGCCATATCGGTCGATCCCTAATAAAAACTTTCATAACACACAAGGGGACGGGTAATAACCGGAAAAGCATGACATGTCTCCTTTAAACTTGTTTTGGCAAATTCAGATGATAAATACAACTTTGAAGCTTGTAAAGGCATAATTACAAGTGGAGAACGGAGTAATTTAACGTCACAGCAAGCATAACAACAGCCGGTGTTTCTTGTGAGTGTTTCCCCGGTACACAAACGCAAAAATACACAAACACACTCGCGAGCTTCCCCCAGACCAGTAATATAAACGAAAATGTGTCTTCGGGTCAATGTGACTGATTTCGATAGAGAAAGTCACATTTGGTTTAGGCACGAAACATACTACCAGTAGAAATACATTGCTTTAAAAATCGCTCTGTGTCGAATCAATAGATTATATTTCGTGACTATAACACGAAGTGCCGTGAGACTGGGTTGAATTACAACAGTGAGTGCTTCACCCTCTGAACACCACAGGATGGCGACTGTAACGCACATATTAACATAGGTACGCTCCTCTGAAATGATTGTCCCCTGCAATTATTATTATCCCTCATCGAGTTCGCTATTCAGCTCGCTAACGTTAGCTTAAACAAACGTAACATGCAACGTTAGTCTAATCTAAAATGCTCTACTACGGCGTACCTTTGTTGTGGCTCGTCAGCGCAGACTCTCGCATCGTTATTTTTTGAAAACTTTGCAGGAGGCTACTCGTGGGCTTGACCCTCGTTTTAGCCATGGCTTGTATTTGTCTTCTGCTAGCCAACGCTCGTTGAAACGGCAACCTCCTGGCACACAGTCATCTATCACTCATCAGAATGCCCAGGTCACACGTAACACAAACACTTACAGGTCACGCGCATAGCGCGGGAAGGCCGGAGCGGAGCTGTTTTATGTAAAAAGCGAAGCAATTAAGCGCGCTCCGACTTCTTTATTTTCTTTTAATCTAAAAAGCGAAGTAAAGCATTTACAATTTCAAGCACTTTATCCCAAATTCAAGCACCATTCCCCAAATTCAAGCACTTTTCAAACCTTGAAAACACCTCGTACAATTTCAAGCATTTTCAAGGATTTCCAGCACCCGTACGAACCCTGAAGGTAGACCTCCACTATGTGCCATGCTGCTATTCCAGGGGGGAAATAGCCCCATTAAATATATCACAGAAATGATCTGGAGAGACCCTGTTCAGTTGTTTTGGCTAGCCTGAATTTATCAGTATTTACAACATGTTAGATGTCAGTTAGGCATGTGACCAACAAACAGAGATGGGGTCGTTACTAAAAAAAAAGTAATATATTACACTACTTCGTTACTCTCTACATAAAGTAACTCGTTACTTTACTCGTTACTTTACTCGTTACTTTACTCGCAGGGCGGCCCGCCCCTCCCTGAAGGCAGATCACGCAGACTGCTAAAGTTTAAAATGTTCTCTTTAGTTCAGTTTCATTGTCGCATAAGACTGATCCAGATAGCTCCTGAATGTTTTCCTATCTGACCATGGCTGTCCTTTGTCTCCTGCTATCTGTATTTTGCGCAGTATATCTCTGAACGATGGTAATTCCACTGTGCAAATGGGCAACATTTCCTCTACTATGAAGGATGCTACAAGCCTGTCCATCTTTGCTTTGGTTACCGGTCCTCCAAATTCAAATTTTTGCTGCTTCGGAGTTGGCGGCGGCGCACTCACAACATCCACACTCTGGGTTTGGGGGTCCTTAGCTATTAGCTCCACCTTAGCATGTGTTCTTTGCAGGTGTGTGTTGAGGTTTGACGTGGTGTTTACAGCAGTGGATAACAGCTTCTGGCCTGGACACAGTTTGCACCTCACCGTCACATTCCTGTCTATTCTTCGGACAAACTCAAAATAATGGCATACCTCCACCCCTCGAAAGTTATCGCTGACTCAGCCATATTTATGCAGCACTGCACGTGGAGATGTGGACGCGCAAGTCGCGCAGATTACGTACATATAAACCTGCAGCAGAAACCCCTCTTGTCTGTCAGTGTGATTATGACTGATTTTATAAAAGTAACACACGTTACATTACTCCGTTACCGACAAAAGTAATATTATTACAGTAACGCGTTACACCCAACTCTGCCAACAAATAACTGTCTTCCATGCAATCATGTAAAATGGTTACAATGATCTTTTCAAATACCTTTTAGAATGTGTAAAAATGGTGTTATAAGTATTAGAAATTGTAAAAGATCAGCTGTGTCACGCACTAGTAATTGGAAATAACACTGTTGTTGTGGGTTTACAACAGTTATTGTTCATATGCATTATGCCACAGGTGTGTTACTCTTAATCTGTGATCCCTCTCACTTGCATACACCACATGACCCTGTACACGCCTACACTATGCTGTAATGCCAACTGCCTTACTGTCCTGCTTCTAAGTCTGTCCCAAACTGTCAACTATCAGGATCAGTGTGGGTGTGTCACTTGGAGAACTCATTAGCTGTAAGCCTGGCACACTCACCTGGCATGCTGAGCTCAGCTCCATCATCCTCCTGATGAAGATCTCCACGTGGCGCACAGTGGCCTCCCCGGACACACGGACGTACCGTCTCTCTAACGGCTAAACAGGGACAGGGTGATCAGGGTGGAATGTACTAATTATTTACATATCTTTCTGGTAAACATAAGCAATTATAATACAATAAGAAGTGCTACAAATAGTAAGCGGGGGTGTTACCTTGTAATTAGCGATGCCCTCTTCAGCCCTGAAAACAAAACAGAAGTTAATATATAGTAAGGACAACTTTATGGTAAAAAAAACAAACAACAAGCAGTCAATTCAAGAGAACGGTCCCTCTAGTGGGATGTCTGTGTTACTACATGTACAGGATATTTCATTCACTACGGCCCAATCCCAAACCACGCCCTACACCCTAACCTTTGGGACAAACTCCCCTCTCTCCGGCAGAAACAGGAAATGCCGTAACTGTATGTAACAACGATTTCAAATCAGCATCTCTTAGACCAGTGGTTCCCATTTTTTCCTGATCGGAGCAACAGTGACAAATAATCCAACTGAAACCGGCATGGACAATGACTATGTTTTAAAAATGCGCTTATCCAGAAAAGCCTGGTTTGGAGACTTTACGGGCAGAAGAAGCATTTCTATTAAAGAAAGAATTATACATTTCTGTCATTTATGCCTTTATTAGCTACTAACTTGAATTTGTATTCTAATTAATTAATCAATTATTTTTTATATTTTATTGTAATGTAGAGACAAGGCTTTTAGTGGCAATCATGTATTGCGTTACGATTATATGTAATATGATATTTGGCCTCAAATAATCTTGGGCCTGGAGTCCCCCTCTGCGATCTTAGGCGCCCCCCAGGTTGCGAACCACTGTCTTAGACAAAACATTTAAATTAATAACTCAAATATAACATCTTTAATTGTGTTTCTAGACTAAACACAGGTATGATCCTAAGTTAAAAAATATGAGGTTATCATGAGTGGATGTTTGCTGGAACTACTTGTTAACAGCTTGTTTCCTGACGGACGCACACAGCGTCAGGTAGAGACCGGTCTCCAGTCAGCACCGATGCAGACTCGCTGTTTGATGGCTTGATAACCCACTCCCCCTCCACACTCGTTGGTTTGGAACAGCACTTAATGTGGCGGACCCTCCGCGCTAACGGAGGGGTAGTGTGTAGGGGTAGGTTTGGGATTGGGCCTTCTACAGACTGTGTTGTACCTTTTTCAAACAAGAAGTATTTATTTGTGTCTACAGGCCAAAAGCCTTAAATGAAAAAATTAAAATATGTTCTAAATAAATAACAATGGTAACATTAAAAATAATTGACTATTTTTTTCAACTGAAATGACATGCTTGTTTTTAAATAGAGAAAGGAAGAAAATATAAAAAAAACAGGACCAGTAGTGAATCAGTTCAAATGTGATTATACCAAAACCCAATAATGGCCGCATACCATTTAGACCTGAGAATTGCAGGATTCTTCACTGGTATTGTGCATGCTGGCTTGTTGGCACGGCTTACAGAAAGCAGTGCCATTGTTGTATTATTAGTACCAACTGTGCTTTTTTATGATGTAAAAAGTCTGCTGTGAAAATGCCTCTTGGTTACGCTTGTAAAAACACTGTTACTAGGAAACAGACAACAAAAATAGACCCTGTTTGCAGAACACATTGTTCTTGGCATGTCAACACAATGTTGCAAAGGACAAATGTTCTTCCACTTGACTCTGTATGAATTTCCCAGAGGCTAAGCCTTTTCCCATCAACCTCACACCACGTGTGGCTAATTAACCAATAAAGACATCTCACTAACGACTGCAAAGGAAAGTTTTGGAGCACAGTGTAGAAACCCAATGAGAACACGGGAGAGCTCCACTTGATGGCAGCAATGAAGAATGTATTGGAAGTTACGGCCAGAGAATGGACAAAGACATTTGCTGCAGCAACAAAGTGACCCAGCTCCTGCCAGACCAATTCTGAAGATCTCTCCCAAAACCCAAGTATTTATCTAGTTCTAGACAAAACTATTCTCAAGGAAAGAGAGAAAGTGGCAACCAAAGTCGCATGCCCGAATGCTGACGACGGGAGACAGTAGCACCTTGAGGCCACGTTCCTGAACGCTGAATATAGGAGTAGAGTGATAAACTGGGTAAAAGGCAGAGGCCTAGGAAAATATTTTCCTCAACAACGACATGAAGAATGAAAATATGTTAACGGTCCCATGTCATGCTTTTCCAGTTATTACCCATCCCCTTGTGTGTTATGTAGCTTTTTCTGCATGTAAACGGTCTGCAGAGTGTTAGGAGATTTAAATGTTAATTAGGCCGCATTTCCAAAAATCTCCTCGCGTCCCTACACAAGCCATTATCTTACAGGAAGGAAACCCAGAACCTACAAGTAACCGTTTAACAATAATCCACTTTAATGGTAATATACAATGCAATACAATCAAGTACAATCAATACAGTACAAATTACATACAGTTCTGTGGGATCCCACATTTACCTGATACTCACGTGAGCCAGCCAGCCAGCCAGCCAGAGGAGAAAGAGGCCGAACACAGCGGGGTTTCTGTCTATATCCCTCGCTGACCCAAGGAGGAGTTATCTGCGCCTCCCTTCCAGACCAGTGATTGGCTGCCCAAATTATCATCAACACCCCACATCAGGGATGACTGTATGTTAACTCCTGACCTTCCCCCTCTTCCTGTGTCCTCTAAAAACCACATGTTAGCAGGCCCAAAACCAGCCCAGTTTTCTACACAAATCATTTTCAAGCTTCTTCACAGTTTGCATGAATACATACAAATATTTCCTTACAAGAGTCACAAACCCTCAAAGTACACCTTGTAGCGAGTAAAGCTCTAACACAGAAAAGACCGGTTTCTTTTTCCATTTTGTTCTTCTCGAGTATAGTGACGTGACCATACGCAGGTCCAAATAGACCAATCCGTGGTACTCCTCACACACACACTCACTCAGCCTTGTCTTTTCTCAGCTGCGGCTCCGCGGATTTCTCAGCCTGAACTCAGCCTGAGACAGCGATCCAGCTCACACTGTCCGCAGCAGCGAGCCCCGCAACGTCCCACCAACACGGCACCCAAACCCCACGCAGCATTCTCATCTGTTTGTCATTACTGGTGTCATTTTCTGGTTACTAACGCCATTGTAAAACATAATCACTGATGTTCCGCTGCAACAATGGTGGACTCATCAGAACAGAGTGGGCGAGCTGACCAATCAGAGCACACTGGGCTCATAGGGAGGGGGGGCAGGAGCTCCAACAAGGCGTGTAGGACAGAAAGTGAATACACATACTATACAGAGATGCTGTATGAGAAAACCAATGTGATTTTGGAAAATTGAACAATGTAAATCTATTCTAGTAGACCTCAACAATGGAATTATGATCAGTATAAATGGCCATGTCATGGGACCTTTAAACATACACTACCAGTCAAAAGTTTGGACACGCCTTCTCATTCAAAGTTTTTTATTTATTTTCAAATGTTTCTACATTGTAGAGTTATACTGAAGACATCAAAACTATAAAATAACTCATATGGAATTATTTAGTAAACAAAAAAGTGTTAAAAAAAAAATACAGAATATGATTTATATTTAGCTGGCTACTGCAGAATGCTGTGGTAGTAGGGGTGTAACGGTTCACAAACATTTCGGTTCGGTACGTACCTCGGTTTTTAGGTCACGGTTCGGTACGTTTTCGGTACAGCAGAAAAAATTATCACAAAACATAACATATTTTTTTTTAATTATTATTAAACTGTGAATAATGTATTCACTCAAATAAATACAAAATATAATAAAATAAACATTAAGGTGCAGCATTTCGATGAACTGAAATAATCTGTATTTGAACTTTACTGTACTAGTTGCAAATGTTTTATCTTTTCAATTTACACACGGCATCTATTGCACGTCTGTCCGTCCTGGGAGAGGGATCCCTCCTCTGTTGCTCTCCCTGAGGTTTCTCCCATTTTCCCCTTTAAACTGGGTTTTCTTTGGAAGTTTTTCCTTGTACGATGTGAGGGTCTAAGGACAGAGGGTGTCGTATTGTCATACTGATATTCTGTACACACTGTGAAGACCACTGAGACAAATGTAACATTTGTGATATTGGGCTATATAAATAAACATTGATTGATGATTGATTGATTGATTGATTGATTGATTGATTGATTGTACTCACAAAACACAACATATTAGTTTTGGGTTTTTAATTATTATTAAACTATGAATATTCACTCTAATAAATATAAAATATAATAAAATAAACATTAAGGTGCAGCTTTTCGATGAACTGAAATAATCTGTAGTTGTACTGTACTAGTACCTAAGCAGCCAGTTTGACATTAGGACTTGCTTGTCATTTCATGTTTTTTTAAAGAAAGATGTACTTGTCCACATTGCTTGCCGAAAGGGCAGATCTGCTGGCACTAACAATGTCTCCTGCTGTGGAGAACACCCTCTCGCTAGGGACAGAGGTAGCCGATACAGCCAGGTAGCGCTTTGCTACCATGGCAACATAAGGATATTTGCCGTTTGTAATAGCTTTGGCTCGGTCTGAAGTTTTTGCGAGTGGTGGAGGCTTAAATGCTAGCGGGAGTTGGGTTTGCACTTCAGTCTTTTGGTACCGGTGATATTCACGTTCGGGTGATGCCTTTTCAAATGAGTGTGCCAGTTTGATGTGTCGCCAGCCGCGTAACCAATGTTAGTTGAACAATGCCGACAAACAGCTTTGGTTCGGTCCACCTGTCTTTGTCCGTCATCCTTGTACGTAACTGCGAAACCAAAATGTTCCCAAACCGGAGACTTCAATGATGCTGGAGGATTTTCGAGCTCAACTTTATCTGCGTTCGCCATTTCGACAGTTCCACAAATTACTGAATACATATGAACGCATCCCTCTGACCAGCTCGTCCAATGAAATGACTTGCTCGCTCTATGACGCGTTGAACACAATGGGAGCAAATTACTCTGAATGCTGCGACGCAGCACCTGAGATTACTTCCAAGAAGTTGTTCACGTTCTCAATTTTTTTACGTTTAACGTTATATTCGTTCGGTACACTTCGGTACACACGTGTACCGAACCGAAGGGCCCGTACCGAATAATTTCGGTACGGGTACCGTTACACCCCTATGTGGTAGCCATACTGGTTAAGTGTACCTTGAACTCTGAATACATCACCAACAGTGTCACTAGCAAAGCCCCCCCACACCATCACACTTCCTCCTCCAGTCTTCACGGTGGGAACCACACATGCAGAAACCTTCCGCTCACCTTCTTGGCATCTCACAAAGACACGGAGGTTGGAACCGAAAATCTTAAATTTGGACTCATCAGATCAAAGTACAGATTTCCACTGTCTAATGTCCAATCCTTGTGTTTCTTGGCCCAAACAATGATCTTCTTCTTGTTGTTCATCCTCAGTAGTGGATCTTTGCATCAATCGACCACGAAGGCCTGATTCACGCAGTCTCCTCTGAACAGTGGATGTTGAGATTGTCTGCTACTTGAGCTCTGTGTTAATTGATGTGGGCTCTAATCTGAGGTGCTTTTAATTTGCGGTTTCTGAGGCTGGTAACTCTGATGTATTTATCCTCTGCAGCAGAGGTAACTCTTGCTCTTCCTTTCCCGGGGGGTCCTCATGAGAGCCAGTTTCATCATAGCGTTCGATGGTTTTTGCGACTGCACTTGAGGATACAGTCAAAGTTCTTGACATTTTCCAGATCGACTGGCCATACTATGGATTACAGCAGTAGTCAAATAGAGCTTTCCACTGTGCACTAACCCTACCACTGCACAACACAACTGATGGTTTCAAACACATTCAGAAGTAATTCCACAAATTGACTCTTGACAAGGCACACGTGTTAATTGAAAACCATTCCAGGTCACAACCTCATGAAGCTGACTGAGAGAAGTGTGCAAAACTGTCATCAACGTAAAAGAGGGCTACTTTGAAGAATCTAAAATATAAATCATATTCTGGATTTCGTAACACTTTTTTGTTAACTAGATAATTCCATGTGTTCTTTCATAGTTTTGATGTCTTCAGTATTAATCTACAAAAAATAAACAAAAACCAATGAATGAGAAGGTGTGTCCAAACTTTTGACTGGTACTGTAGTTTAGTAGATTGTCTTTGTTCTGGGGCATAACATAATATCTAGCAGAATGTCTACTAGGTTGATTACTTTTTAATAAGTAATACAGCTGTTGTGACAAAATTCTGTCCAGCATAGCTGTATAGATCCTTACCCAACAAACTCCAGCAGCAGAGATACATCCAGCTCAGGAGGGATGGTGAACACAGACGGGGGAATGTTCTCTTTCTTCTGCCTCTTTATGACAACAGGACCTGGAGGCGAGATTACAACTGAAAAGCAGGAGGCAAAACACAAGGTAATGGATTGTGTGACAAACTTTCATGTTTTTGATGCTGTTGACAAACCCATGTTTAAAACCCATGTCTGCTTAAAGAGCCTGTGACACCATCCCAACAACTGTTGTGCAATGAAATATTGGGCTACTAGTAATCTCGAACCGTCAGTTTAAAAAAGAAAAAGCGATACCGTTCCGTTGAATATCAATAATTTCGAACATCGCGGGAAATTCCTTCGACTCATTTTGAAGTTTTGGGGGAAGCCGGAAGTGACGTCAATGTGGGAACGCTTCGAGAGCCAAACACGGACAAAGTGTGTTGTCATGCGTAGAAATGGTGAATTACTGAGATTAGGCACGTTAATAACGTTTTAATGAAGTTGACTACAGTATATTCATATGTGTCAGTGCTTTCATGTCAATTCGGCGACATAAACATAAATGATCGTGGTGAAGATGATGATTACATTAGGATTAAAAATCGGTAGTGAGAGCTGCTGAATTTCCTCCCGTAGGATGTGATATAAAAACAAATCGATTATTTTTGTAGTTGTAAACTCAAGTGGATGAAACTACATTTATTAGTGCTTTCATGTCAATTCGGCGAACATATGATACATTACATGATCGTGAGGATGATGATTAAAAATCGTTTGTTTGAGCCGGTCTGCATTTCCTGATGAGAAAACAAACCGATACTTTTTGTAGTTGTAGTACACCAACATGGATTAAACGTGTGTTTTTTTTACCACAATGTTGGGGAAATTAATGGATAAAATGCACGGATTATTATTATTATTATTCCCACTCCGATCGGGACACTAGGTCCACCGTTTCCCCGCAGCGAGGCTCCCCCCGTTGACAGTTTACATGGGCTGGGTGCAGTGGCGGACTGGCCATTGGGACGAATCCCGATGCACCGGTACCGAAGTGGGCCGGTCGGATAAGTAACTAGCACATCCCCCATAGGCGGCGCGTGAGGCTCAGGTTTGGTAAGGCTAAATAACGTATTTTACCTGATGCTGCCCGCCTCCGGCGTCTATAGAAAATAGATCAACTCAGTGTGCGGAGTTTAAATCTCTCAAGTCATATTACAGGATAAAGGAAATACAGTTTAAACTGCCGTATGCAGAGAAGACGCCGACGTGTCGCACTTATCATTCATATCACACTGATATCACATCATCAATCAGATCATCGATCATATAATATCACAATATATCATATATTTCCTTATCTGAGTCAGCTGAGCCGTATCTGGCCGTGCAACACTCAGTGTCACATACTGGATGCAGAAGTATTATTTTAAGCAACACATTATGTTGACGAAACACTCGAGTCAAAAGTAATTAAAGTCAGATCCACTCGTGTCTTAGACGTGAACGCGCTCTCAGCTGGAGAGAGAAACCCTGGCTTGATTTACCGAGTTGATAACCAGCGTCGTAGGACCGCTTAGCGAGATCTCGTTTGTTAGTTTGTTGTTGTTAGTTTGTTTGTTACTCAAACATATCCAGGGTATGTTGAACTGGCTTCGTAGTACAGGGCACAGGTGGCTAGCAGCGCTAATGTCAAAGACACAGACATTATACATTATATTTGTATTTTACCAGGATGCAGTGACACAAATATTTACATATTTACATTTACTATCTACAACACCCGCCGCCCCTGACATCCCCCACTCCCCCCGTTGACAATTTACTAGCGGTACCGAAGTGGGCCGGTCGAGAGTCCCGGGATGATTTTTAGTCCCAGTCCACCACTGGCTACATGACCGTATGATCGCCCATATTGACGCACCTCATTCCTAAACTTCTAACAGATACAACATAAACCGATCCTTCAGCCTCATATGAGCTCTCAGACACGTTCAACATTAAACTGTCATCGCTGGCTGAGCTTGCTGCTGTGTGCACCATCGTGCGTTTACATGCAGATGCTGGGATCCTGAACGGTGCAGCTGGAGCGCTGTGCCCGCAATGACGTCACACATCATTTGGCGGGACTTGAAGAATCCCCGAGAAGATCCAGAAAATTGTCAACATTGAAGGCAGATTAATGGTTATCAAAGTACAAATATCCAAAATCAGTTCAGTAACGGTTTTCAAGGGGACAATATTTACTCAAATTGATGGGTTTGGATGATGGGGGAAACTCGTGTCACAGGCTCTTTAAATGAACAACGTAATTAGATTAACTTAATACTTCAAAAAGCTATTCACAGAAGGAAAAGTAAAGTCCAGAACATTAGATTACAGAAAATCACAAGCTTTTTATCTAACGTTGCACAAAGCCTTTAAGTTTAAAGAATTACCTGTGTTTGGCACATCCAGCCCTCTCTCCTTGTAGAATTGACACATTTGTTTTCTTTCGGCTGTGAAATAAGAGTTCAAAGAGATAGAGTACATGAAGACCATCAAAATTATTGTGACTGTATGTACTGTACTTACACTCCTCCAGGAAAGGAACCATTTTGTAAACAATATCCTGCAGTTGTCTGTCAGGCCTGCAGGAAAACAGAGAAAAAGTGTTCAATAAACAAACTGTTCTTACTTGGAAATAAATGCAACCACATTTCTGAAATTAAATCTGTACCATAATCCTATAATCATTGAAACTGTAAAACATATGGTTGACAGAGATATCATTATTTTTGGTACAGAAGGTAACACAATTGAACTAATGCATCACATATTGACAGACCTACCTGATGTTGTACGTCGGTTGTGTCTGGTGGACTACAGTGCTGCATGTTGGACACCTGTTGTTGTAGAAGAAGTGCTTCACGATGCAGCTTTTGCAAACTTGGAGAAGATAAACACATCAAAATAAAGTCAGGACAGTAGATGGCAAAGAGAGATTCATATGGACTTTTAAAGCTGATATACATATCAATCTTTGAGTTCCTCAGAACTATAATCTTTGATTTTGAAGATAGTCATCTTTTAAATTCAAGGTGTTTGTTAAACAACTGAGACATTCAGTGAATTGAGTGGTTTAAAAATTATGTTTTCAAAGAATATTGATTCACAAACTATAGAGAAACGGTTTCCACCAATATAACATGTGTTTTGCATTTCTGTAATGACATTTCTGATAAATGTTGTCTATATTAAGATCAGCTATAACCTGTATCCGCTAAACACATAATGGTTCAACTGCTCTCTTCTTGTGTATTGTGTTGTTAAATCTGATATGCATGTTATAGGACCATCAATCTAGGAAGGACATATTGGTATAAGCATCGTGAAAGTTTACTTGCATCGCTAATGAACATAGTTCCATTGTTTCCTATGTGTCTATCTGCATCCCAAATAGAGAAACCCTAATTATTGCGATACAGTAAGTGAGGGACATAATGTATTAAATTAACATCCCAGTTCATATGGATCTCCTGCATCCTCTCAAAGTATTTTGATGACTCCAGAAACTAAATCAGACCTCTGGTATAACTTGTTGTCACTCACATGTGTGCAGGCACTCTATGATGGTGGTGGCATCGATGAGGAAGTGGCTGCACAGGGCACAGCGGATATATGGGTAGAATTCACTGAGAGGACGCTCGGGCTGTGAGAGTAAGCACAGTGTCAATGTTGCAGCTTAAACATACATACAGCGCTACATTTGTTGTCTGCCCCGAAAAACAATAATGAAAAGCAATAGTAAATATGAACGCACCTCTTCTTCGTCCTCTGAATCGTTTGTTGTCCCTTCATGATTCAAGCGAGGCAACATTCCCAACAGCTGTTTACGACACTAAGTTAGAACGAAAAAGAATACATCTCAAAGATACGAGAGAAGAACTTTCAAATGAAGTGTTTACTTTAAAGTACGAATTATCTCAAAACGTCGACGTTGTTTGGAGTTGCCAACGAATTAAGCTATGCGTGGCTAGCTGGCTAACGTTAAATACATTTAAATTAATGTGATTGTTAAGAGACACAGCTTGCTAATGCAACCTCAGTTAGCTAGGTTAAACGCCCAGAAGCTTGCTAATGCTACAAAAGACAACTTAAATACGAAATAAAGCTACTTCTTAACTTTATATACTTTGCTTCGTTATTTACACTCGCGCTAGCAACTCTATTTCCCTCGCGCATGCAGCATCATCAAACATAACTTCCGGTCTTTATCATTCAAAATAAATGAGTTGACAAGAAAAGCAATATTCCATACAAAAAGTAAAACAAAGCATGTTTGAAATTACAAGAACAAGTCCATTTGAATTTTTTTCTTATAATCCAGAACATGTTGAACAAATCTGTTTATTTTGAAGACAAAAGTACGTATTTCCGGAGATAGACACACGAGAGCAACGGTTCTCCAATGACTTGCCAGCAGGGCTCGCTGAAAGCACATACATACAATCAATAATATATTTTTAAAAAATAAACGTTTCTAGAAAAACAGACGTTTATTGTTTAGTTCCTGTATTTGTGTATGTATTTATTATTTTTCAGTTTTGCTCTTTAAGGCGAGACCATAGACTGTATATATGGGGCGAGACACGGCAGGCAAAAACATCGTTTTTCATGCACTGGTCAATTTTGATATGTTGTTCTATTTTGATTCCATAACATGTTTTCTTTCAGGCTTTTGGAAGTAAAATGTACAAAATACACATTTAGGTGTTTATTTTTACTATAGTTTGTCTATTTGCGTCTGTAGGTTTCTCCTAAATTCACCAAAAGTTAGCTTTCTAACGTAACATAAAGTACCGCGACCGCTGTTTGCCAACAGAGATATCGTTGGAAAGCTCCGTCTCTCCTGCACAATCTCATCGGATCCAAATATGGTCATTTCCTTTGTATCAGCAACGAATCGTGAAAGTACAAATGTGTCTTAAACCAAAAAACTAAATCTCATTGGCTGGTGCCAATTTCTGACAACGTGATTCGTTCAGATGCGTCACATGGTGTGCTAAAACACTACCTGGGGCCCTTCTCACTTCGGTTAAATGGATTCCTTGCGTCCCTCACTTGCGTCGTTTCCCTGCGACTAGTCCCTCCCAGCAGGGAAGCATGGAGAGACGCAAGGAAACCACGAGAAGCAGGGAAATGAGTTTTAAGAGCAATGGGACGTCCTTTCCTCCGGAGCGTCACGTGAAGCGACGTCCGTTTGTGATGACGCTGCACAGCTGATCGTCTGACAGCAGCCAGCTCTGTCCCCGTTATTTCCACACACACCCCCGCCTCTGTTAGTACACATTTACTGACACAAACATTTGTATCATCTGTTATAGACCCAAATACGTTAAATAAAATAAGAACTCATTCTCAAAAAAGATAAACGCCATTCTTAAATAACGAAAAAAGCAATCATGAAAATGTTTCCAATAAATGAAGAAAATGATTTTTGACCACTTTGTTGTTCAGATATATCACCAGAGTTGGCTGTAATAATATTACTTTTGTCGGTAACGGAGTAGTGTAACGCGCTACTTTTATAATTCAGTAATCACACTACAGTTACTAACATTGCCCCGACACGCGTTACTTCGTTACTTACTAAAAATCAGTCATAATCAAACCTCAACAAACACCTGCAAAGAACACATGCTAAGGTGAAGCTAAAGCACAGCTATTTGTTGTTTGTTTATTTCACGTAGTCTGTTCTTCTCATGGATGTATAATAAGGCCCATTCCCAAACCGCCCCCTACACCCTACCCCTCCGTTTGCGCGTTCACGCGGAGGGTCCGCCATATTGAGGGCTGTTCCAAAGCAACGAGTGTGGAGGGGGAGTGGGCCATATGGAGTGGGCCAGAGCCGTATAATAGAAGAGTTACGACATCTCCGTTCACTCCAATGGACCATTTGTTTACAGCAATGGCGGATCGTGGAGCCTCTCAATCGTTCCCCGGAAGTTAGCGCCAAGGCTGGCAGAGCTGTGAAGTTGCAGCATAATTGACCGTTCGTGACGGACTTTTAAAGGTAAGAAGAAGTTTAAAGATTTATATTGCGGATATTATCAGTACATCTGATTCTAATGAACATGTGTATTAAAGGATGTCAGTGGATTATCCCTAAATTAGTAGATTTAGGGAACGTTTACAGATAACGGATCAAGCTACCGAAGCAAGTTAGCAACACACGTTGAACAGCCTTTTAATTGTACATTCCGTTCTCTTAATGTCTATTTGGTCCAACATGTTGAATTATAGAAGAGGGGCTTCTAAACGAGATTGTATGCGGGGGTGGAGGGAGTTAAATATTAGATAAATATAACTTTGGTGCGTGTAAGAGTGAGTGTTTTTAGCAGAGCCATATTGTGTCCTTGTGATTCTGTTGATTATTACCTGTCTGTATAATGTTGCAGCTCAGCTGATTTTGGATTGATGGCAAAGGGAGAGGGACTTAAGTGAGAGTGAAAACACAAGGTAAGTTTAATACTACTGTTTTATATAAGTAAGCATACTAAACATATATTCTATCACTGTATTATATAAGTAATCTTGTTAGTAACCTACTGTATGGCAGGTGGAGGGGCAGTGATGTTACAGGTGGAGGAGCAACACTGCAAGACTGCGAACTCCCAAGACAGAGAAATCAAAGTTTGTTCTCCAGAGAAGAGGTTGATTTCACTTCAATTTTTTCATATTTTCTAAAGATGTGGAAATGGCACAAAAAAAAAACTTGAGAGCTGTAACCAAGACAACTGTAACAACATGAGTAGAGAGCCACCAAGGTTTTTCAAGTCCCTCTCTTAATCCATTTTGCCAACCCAAACTTCCAGGTACATGACGGGACACCTTGCTTGTTTTTGTTGTTTGCGCTCCTCTGGCTGGGTGCTGGCAGTGGGCAGTGATCCCTTCCCTTCTTCCTTCAATCTTTGAGACTAATGTAAGTAGAAGACATGGCACTGTAAATGTTCGAACATTTAAAATATTATACCACTTAAAAATAAGAAATATTACTTTTGTTACTAAGAGTTCATACTTATTATACCTGTGTCACCTTTCACACTATAGCTGTGATCATGAGCTATGGGCTTTGTAGATACAGGGGCCCTTCTCTTTTTGAACACAGGGCGATGCACGAAGATGGTGGGTATAGCCTCTGCTCTCAGCCTAGTCTTGCCCTTTTTTGTCTTGACAAACGAGTGACTTGAGGTTACTTCATACACAGAACAACTCAGTTGTGTCTGCCCATATACATATTCCATAGTGGTTGAATACACAGTATTAGGAAACACTTTATACTTACTGGACATGTTATACTCATTACATACTGTATATAAAATATGACCAAGAATGTGAGACAACTTTATAGAAATTCATATCACATCTGTTACTGATGCCATTTGTCATACTTTGTTAAACTCACAAATAATAAAGTTCCATAACTTCAGTTGGGAACAGAGACCACACCTTATCTCCCCAAGGCATTTCCCATCCAATAGGTGTGCTATATAGGTGTGTATAACCCTTTCTCCTGTCTGTTACTCCCTCTTTCAGCACAAGAACCAGAGGGGGATTCAATGGAGCCTGAATACCTGCACTGAGACCCTCACCCTCACCCTGAGTCTCAACTCTGTTTTTCAAGCCTTTCCCTGTTTTTTTGTATTAAACAAAATATTAAGCTTTCCCAATGGTGTGGTTTTTTCGTTTTGTGAAAAAGTGCAAATGCAGTGTTTGTATATAATTACATCACATATTTTTTTGCTGTTGGTCGTGAAATTGCTCCTGCTTCCTCCGCTCTGTGTCAGTGGGGAAGCCGTACATTCGTACTCCTTTCTCTGAGCGATTGGAGCATCCCCAGGCAGCACAGCAAACCATGGTGGCGACTAGGAGGCAGCACAGCACACCAGGACAACACGGAGGAAAAGGCACAGACAAACTGCATGATATGCTATTCAATGTTTATTGAATTCCATGTATTTGCAATGGATGTTCCTAAAACAACACATTTAACATCATCATCATCATCATTATGCTGCTGCTGCTGCTGCTAGTCCTTTGATAGCCACCTGTCGGTCTCCTGTCCTTTCTGAAAGCCATAAAGATGACATTAGTCATTTAGATAACTTGTGTCCTCAATTACCAGGGGATTACTGAAACTACCATGAATTTAAGAAAATTGTAGAAATGAATCTAATCTTAATTTTAAAGCATTACTTTAGATCCCCTCCCTCTAAATATATCAATACACATTAGAAAGTGATGCTCCTGACTACCATAGAAGTTTAAGAAGATAATATTGGTTTGAAAGAATTCAAAGCTATAAATAAACAGCAACAGGCTCTTTAACCAAGGCACTGTTAGCCTAACATGTAAACTAGCTGTTCACACTAATCCTAATATTATCACTTAATATTAGCCAATTCTATTATTTTTTAAAACATATTGATGTAAATACATACACATATCGATTTGTTGTATAAATATTGCAAATCAAAACCTTTATTCACTAATAATTACCAAAAATCGTAGTTCTGTCTCCTGTTGCATTCACATTGTCCGCCATGAACTTCCGGGGAACGATCCTCGTCTACATGAACCACGTGACGATAACCGTTTTTGGACTTCCGTTGTCGTAACGGCCCGTACACACTACAGGCGTCAAAAAAGGCTTCCAACGCTTCGCCCATTCATTTGAATGGGGTGACGTAGGATATTTTCAAAATTCGCCGAACTGCATTGTGGGTAGCATGGCAAGGCGTTGCAAGCCTCGCGAGCGTCTATCGGCGTCAAAAGTTCAACAATGTTCAACTTTTGAGGCTCGAGGCTTGCTCGAAGCTGGCGTCAGCCAATCAAATCCCGTTTTTGAATTCTCGTCATTACAAGCACTAGCCAATCAAACCGCGTGTATGCAGGTCTCGACTATTTTCCTTATGTCAGAAAATGGAGGACAAATTAATCATTTCCGTGGCAAATGTCCCAGTCTTGTATGACTGTACTCTGTTCACCTACCGGGACCTAAACCGGAGGAACCAGGCATGGCGGGAGGTGGCAGAGACAGTTGGTGAAACTGGTAGGTTTTCAACTGTTTGGAGAGTTTATATCCAGTTTACTTCGTTTTAGCATTGAACAGACAGCTAGTAATGTAGCATAATAATAACATATTGTGGTGACTGACCACCTTCGATCGCCTCCGACTCCCATATCTCTCGGCACTACAATATCATATATATTAATAAAAAAATATTATAATAAGTATAAGCATAATATATAACATAACATATAATACATGCACAGCTATCAAGCATAGGCAGTATATTTAGCCAGCTAGTAATGTAGCATAACATATAATATATATTAATATAATAATAAAAAAATATTATATATAATATAAGTATAAGCATAATATATAATACATGCAGAGGGTGTCGTTTTTCTCATACTGATATTCTGATCAATCTGTGTTGTTGTATTTGCTGTAAAGTGTCTCTACTGTAGGCTAATTTTATTATATGTACAGCACTTTGGCTCGACCAAAAATCGTTTATAAATGTGCTATATAAATAAAACTTGATTTGATTCACAGCTATCAAGCATAGACAGTATATTTAGCCAGCATGGAATGTAGCATAAAAATAGCATTCATTAATGGAGGAATAATTTAGTAAATTAAAGAAATTCACTTTATTATTTCATTTCATTAGATGAAAGAAAAGATGAAAGAAGTCTGCTGTCTGCTGTGACCAATTGCCCAGCCAACCCCACCAGTGGTGGAGGAGGACGAGGACTTTCAATTCTTCAAGAGCCTCTTGCCCACCATGAGGCAGATGACAAAGGCACAGAGGGCAAGAGTCCGCCTCGGGGTACACCAGCTCATTTTTGAGGTGGACCAGGAGAACAATGTATAATTTTTTCACACATACTGATCCACATTACATTTTTTTACACTCATCACACACACACACTTCACTCAAATTCACCAAATAAAACATTATTTCAAGTATGTTATGGCTATACTGTGTCTTCACTTGTTCATGTGGTTTGTCAGTTGCAACATACCAGAAGCTTCAAGTATGTCGGTATATATAATGTGCTTTCTTCTGTAATTGGTCATGTGAAAACATATTGAAATTATGAGTGGTTTATCAGTAAAAACAGGGCTGAAAGAAAAAGGTTGTTAGTCATATAATAATATCAATTCAAGAAACATGTTTATTAGCAATGTTTGATTTTAAAATGGCTCATTTGGAACATTTGCTCTTTAAAGAAAATGGGTAGCTCTTAAAAGAGCTTTTGGTTTTGGAGGAGCCATGGTGACCCTACACCACGTTCTGCTGCCATGACGACACCCTCCTCATTCAGATAGGAGCAGAAGGTCTCCCGCAGTTGGATGGATCGGCGTGTGGCGTTGTTTGAGCCCATCATAGGTGCATCGCGCAGGGTTGGAGCTTCATCACTCGACTTTGCGACGACAGGTGTGCATGATGACCTTCCTATTGTCTTCCTGCGGAGGACGTTGTGCAACACACAGGTGGCCTTCACACACAACTCTGTTACCTCCGGGCTGGTGGTGATGACACGCCGGAACATTCTCCACGGAGATGAGAGGATGCCAAACGCACATTCAACCACCAACCTGGCCGAGGCGGTAGTTGAACAGCCTCCTGTGAGGTGACGTCCAGGGAACGGACGCAGCAGGTTGTCCAGCAGCGGAAAAGGCTCATCTCCAACGAAAACACGGGGGAGAAGGCCGAGCCACTCTGCTCCTGGGATGAGGGTGTCAGGTGGTAGCTGCAGACTAGGGATGGGAACGATTAATCGAATATTCGAAATGATTCAGGTATTCGAATAATTATTCATGTATTCGAATATGAGTTATGAATATTTTTATTAATTTCTTTTTTATTATTAATTTTTTTTTGGGAGTGATGCCTAAGTTGATTACATATTATCAAATTGAATAATGCAATGTATATATATATACGCCTATGCCATAGCTAAATGTGTTAGATGACGTCTTAAGGTGTGTTTTGCTCCGCTCACCGGTCCCTCACAGCGGGCAGAGCTTCAGGTGCTGATCTCTATCTCTCGCGTCCGGTTATACTTCACTCGTGTTTATGTCCAAATCCATCAGATCTAGCTGGTTCTTGCCATTGATATGGCTGCTGCCCCTCCCTACACGCAGATCACGCAGACTCAAACCTCATCTTAGGCCCAAATGTGGCGCAAATGAGCTCCGCAGCCGTTGCGAGGTTCCGGCGCTAACAGTTCATGAGCGTGCTCCCCCGCCCCCTGTCAACACATGAGTGGCCAGCCTAAACAACAATAAGCGCTGCTTGGCAACAGTGTGTGGCGGCAAAGTACATAGACATTTTGACTGGAGAGATTTGGTTTTGCCGGTATTCAACATATTACCAGTCATAGTCCGGTAATTATTTACACTCTAAGAAGAGTCCTACACAACAGACATGGCGTCAAAAAGGAGTAATGTGTGGAAATACTTCGACCAGGTTAGTGAGTGCGGTGTAGAGGTCAAACTATGCCAAATTAAACTTATATACATGCTATACCTTGCTATACCCGCAACCTCCGTTCCAGCTGAGAGGGTCTTCTCTACAGCTGGCCTAATTGTGAATCGCCTCCACACATGAAAGCTGTAGGCCTATAGCTGACAAACTGTGATCACCAGTTCAATACATTTGACAAATTCGACTTGGTTTCTACACTTATTTGAACATGTATGTATTTCTAAAAAATTATTGGAAAAAAATTGGGTAAAAAAAAAAATCTAAAAAAAAAATTCGGAAAAAAATGTCCCGATTTTTTTTTTTATAGGATATGTACATTTCGGTTAACCGGTTAACCGTTTTTTGGGGGGTCGAATATTCGAATATACATTTGCTTTCAAATTCCCATCCCTACTGCAGACTGCCATCTCGGAGGCCCTCTCCAAAAGCGGAATTCCGCAGGCTCCCACCGTCGCTGCTCCTTCCAAAACCTCCGACATCCACTACCCTGAAGAGGTACTGGGCATCCACGACAGCCAGCAGTACCAAGGAGTGGGTGGACTTGTAGTTGAAGTAGAGGGACCCAGAATTTGCCGGAGCCTGGATCACCACGTGCTTCCCATCAATGGCACCAACGCAATTTGGAAAGTTCCAGCGCTCCTGGAACCCAGCAGCGATTGCTCTCCAGTCCTCGGTCTGTGGTACCGGCATGGTCTCCTCGACCAGGGCGGTCCAGATGGCACCCGCAACCTCCTTGACGATGACAGCCACAGTTGTATGCCCGACCCGATAGCTGAATGCTATGGTCCTGTACGAGTCACCGGTTGCCAGGTACCTGAGAAAAAAGTAATATACAAGATTAAAAAAAAAAAAAAAAAGGTTATACGCCACGCAGACACACAATTACACCACAGGCAGACACAGACACACACATCACAGACATACAATTACACTACAGGCAGACACAGACACACACATACAATTACACCACAGGCAGACACACAATTACACCACAGGCAGACACAGACACACACATCACAGACATACAATTACACCACAGGCAGACACACACTTACACCACAGACAGACACACAATTACACCACAGGCAGACACAGACACACACATACAATTACACCACAGGCAGACACACACTTACACCACAGACAGACACACATACAATTACACCACAGGCAGACACAGACACACACATACAATTACACCACAGGCAGACACACATACAATTACACCACAGGCAGACACACACACATCACATACAGACATACAATTACACCACAGGCAGACACAGACACACACATCACATACATACATACAATTACACCACAGGCAGACACAGACATCACATACATACATACATACAATTACACCACAGGCAGACACAGACATCACATACATACATACATACAATTACACCACAGGCAGACACACACACATCACATCACATACATACAATTACACCACAGGCAGACACAGACATCACATACATACATACATACAATTACACCACAGGCAGACACAGACATCACATACATACATACATACAATTACACCACAGGCAGACACATCACATACATACATACAATTACACCACAGGCAGACACATCACATACATACATACAATTACACCACAGGCAGACACATCACATACATACATACAATTACACCACAGGCAGACACATCACATACATACATACAATTACACCACAGGCAGACACATCACATACATACATACAATTACACCACAGGCAGACACATCACATACATACATACAATTACACCACAGGCAGACACATCACATACATACATACAATTACACCACAGGCAGACACATCACATACATACATACAATTACACCACAGGCAGACACATCACATACATACAATTACACCACAGGCAGACACATCACATACATACAATTACACCACAGGCAGACACATCACATACATACAATTACACCACAGGCAGACACATCACATACATACAATTACACCACAGGCAGACACATCACACACACACACACACACACACACACACACACACACACACACACACACACACACACACACACACACACACACACACACACACACACACACACACACACACACACACACACACACACACACACACACACACACACACACACACACACACACACACACACACACACACACACACACACACACACACACACACACACACACACACACACACACACACACACACACACACACACACACACACACACACACACACACACACACGAGCAATACTGCGTTTACCTAGCTATCTTAATTAATGTCATTCATCTGAACTAAATCACAGACTTCATTCATCCATTGCATGCATTCTCTTTCTTTATATACAGAGTCATATTAAATAAGTAGAAATACACAAAACGTACCGTAGGCAGATGGCGAGTCTTTGCTCATCCTGAAGTACTGCTGAAACAGTTCACCATCCAGGCGGAGCTCTTGGACAAGAACGTGGTATTCCCCCCGTTGCAGGCGTTTTTTGAGTATCGGATGTACCCAACAGCGACGCACTTTACGTGGCCTACTGCGATACATTGAATAAACCAACGCTACCGTTGCTACAAAACCGGCATCCATTTTGGCAATAGTGAAGAAGAGCCGGGCTTTTTTTTGCTTTGTATGCCGGGTGCGGGCGGGAGATTCCTGATTGGTTGTTGGTCGCCTTGGGCGCGAGAAAGCGTCAAGCCTCGGACACGCCCAGCTTCAAGCTTTTCTGACGCCTGTAGTGTGTACGGGCCGTAACTCTTCTATTATACAGCTCTGGAGTGGGCTATCAAGCCCTCAAACAGCGAGTCTGCAGCGGTGCTGACTTGAGACCGGTTGTCACTGTCACCATAGATATATATAAACACTAGATGACTCACCCGCGCTGCTGGCCAATGGAGACCGACGTTGCCACTTGGCCGCCATCTTGCTACAGGCAGTGCTCTCATTCATAACATTATGGTTTACTATTTAAATAACCATAGCTTGTTCAATTTTCAACCAATTTTCAAACGGTTTGGTTTTTTATAAACATCAAAGATGTAGTTATGATACTGCATACTTATAATCATGGACTTTCATATGAAAATAACATTAATCAGATAAAGCAATAGCTACACACACACACAAGGTATTTATATTAAATATTTGCCGGTGTATATATTTCCATTTATTTTATTATATTGTTAATATTTAAAATAAATTATAAAATTAAAATACATTTATATTTTATATATAAAAATCGTTCTCATGTTACCACTCTGTAAGCCAAGAGTTGTTAATTTAGCAATGCCTTAGCTTTAAGAACAGGGACACAACTAATGACAATAGCATATGTTGGTATATTATTTAGATATTCACACCTTTATCAGAAGAACCAAACCAACATAAAATGTGCTCACAGACAGGCCAGTTCTGTCTAATTTATCACAATTATTTTTGACATGAGATCTTCATATCATCCTAGTTTTGTATTTAGTTTCTAGATTTGTAAACAAATCCAGAACCTTTGAAATATGTTATTGAAAAAAGACCAAGAATAATATAAACTGTACCATGTGTCCTTTTGTGTCCTTCTGTAGTCCATTTGTGGTTTGTCTTGTCTCACCCCGGCTGATATATCACAAAATCCACTGTTTAAATTGTTCCCTATATTGCCCCTATGCAATATAGGGAACAATTTAAACATAAACTATCCTATGTGTTATGAAAGGCCGCCCCCCAAAATAAATGTATTATTATTATTAAGAAGAACAACTTGGTGTGGTGTGGAGGGGATGTAGGAAGCAGGAGCAGGTGGGGAGAGATGGGACTTCAAGGTTATTTGTTTTAAATGTGTCTTGGAGACAATAAAATACAGTATAACACAACACCAAAAAGACACACGGTGACACATGGTACACCAACAATCAATTATCGTCCAGCCTCAGCTTTGGTATTCTTTCACAACCATGTTATGGGTTTATTAGACTGAGCAAACATAAACATATGTGGGGAACATAGTGCTGCGTCTCCTGTCCGGTCAAATTCCTCACTCCTGAAGTGCTCACTGCATAGCAGTGTCCTGTCACAGGAAACAAAACCGTCCCTTCTTAGGGCGAGTTCCCACTGCCTCCTCCTCTCTTTGGTTTTGGGAAACCTTAAAAACATGAGAAAGGTAGCCAGTAGGGGTGTAATGGTACACGTACCCGTACCGAATATCGGTACGGGCCCTTCGGTTCGGGACACGTGTGTACCGAAGTGTACCGAACGAATATAACGTTAAACGTAAAAAATTGAGAACGTGAACAACTTCTTGGAAGTAATCTCAGGTGCTGCGTCGCAGCATTCAGAGTAATTTCCTCACATTGGGCTCATCGCGTCATAGAGCGAGCAAGTCATTCCATTGGATGAGAGGGCATGCTATGAGGGCATGCTATGAGAGCTGGTCAGAGGAATGCGTTCAAATTTAGTCAGTAATTTGAGGAACTGTCGAACATTAATGGCGAACGCAGATAAAGTTGAGCTCGAAAATCCTCCAGCATCATTGAAGTCTCCGGTTTGGGAACATTTTGGTTTCGCAGTTACATACAAGGATGACGGACAAAGACAGGTGGACCAAACCAAAGCTGTGTGTCGGCATTGTTCAACTAAAAATTGGTTACGCGGCTGGCAATACATCAAACTTGCACACTCTTGAAAAGGCATCACCCGAACGTGAATAGCACCGGTACCAAAAGAAAAAAGACTGAAGTGCAAACCCAACTCCCGCTAGCATTTGAGCCTCCACCACTCGCAAAAACTTCAGACCGAGCCAAAGCTATTACAAACTGCCATTAAGAGTCAGATGCTTTACGAAATCTAATAAAACAGAGTACTTTCATGGTAGTGGTCAGCTTTTAAAAAGAAAAGTGTATCTTTCAGTAACTTTCTCAGAGAATTTAAGCATAAATCTGTCAAATGTTCAAAAACAGCCTTGTTTCACTGAAATCTCTCAAAATCACAAACTGCCATTAAGAGTCAGATTCTTAACAAAATCTACTGACACAAAGTACTTCATTATCTACTTTTCAGCTTTTTAAATACAAAAGTGTATCTTTCAGTAACTTTTTGAGAGAGTTAAGCATAAATCTGTCAAATGTTCAAAACAGCCTTGTTTCACTGAAATAGCCTCAAAATCACAAACTGCCATTAATAGTCATATGCTTTATGAAATCTAATAAAACAGAGTACTTTCATGGTAGTGGTCAGCTTTTAAAAAGAAAAGTGTATCTTTCAGTAACTTTTTGAGAGAATTAAGCATACATCTGTCAAATGTTCAAAACAGCCTTGTTTCACTGAAATAGCCTCAAAATCACAAACTGCCATAGATGCGGCTTTCACACCAGCGCTTTTCAGTTTCTAGCTCCGAGCGGGAGCTTTTCTGGTTCAGCTCCGGTTTCCCTTTTCAGCTCCCGCTCTGTTCACACCGCCCACTGGCGCCCCAGAGCTGCCCCTGCTGCGTCATGACGTCACCGTTTACATCGCTGATCGCTGATCGCTCACAACAACAACAACTGCGTCGGGTCGATGATCGTGTTGCTTTTAATCACACGAAGCCAGAATAAATTGAATAACGACTTCTCCAACCTTATACTTTGCTCCAGAGTGCCGTGGTTCATTGTTTATTAATGTGTTTCTGCAGCATTTACCGACCGCTGCAGGGCTGCTCTTCCACAGGAGTTTATTCTCCCGTTAGCTCCCGGTTAGCTCACACTGCAGCGGCCGCTTTATAGTATTCACTGTCCGACTCACACAAGCAGCTGATGCATATCCCCAGTTCCCC
Organism: Pseudochaenichthys georgianus; assembly: GCF_902827115.2. Classification (NCBI taxonomy): domain Eukaryota; kingdom Metazoa; phylum Chordata; class Actinopteri; order Perciformes; family Channichthyidae; genus Pseudochaenichthys; species Pseudochaenichthys georgianus. The sequence continues at coordinate 13,725,354 of NC_047517.1, read as the reverse complement.
TTAGCCTAAGTGAATGTGTGTCAGTCTGAATTGACACTGTTTGGTATCACAACGCTGTTATGAAAGTTTCTCTGGTATAAAACGGGTGATGTTAGCATAGCAACCGAAGCTAAACTGACTACTTGCATCCGATAGCTGCAATAATACAAAACAACACGTCTGCCTCTCTCCACAATGATCGATAACAGTGAACGGATGGTCAAAGTAAGGTACAAATAAACAGAATCACACGAAGCCTGGTTAGTGTTGCCTGACTTTATAAAGTGTGTTTATAAGCACTACTGCTTGTAGGCAGGCATAACAGTCGAGTCGACCCATGTTCAGGGGAGGTGGGTTTAGTTTCCTGCACGCCTCGACGTAAGAGAGACGTAAGCGACGTCGCCTCTTAGCTCCAAAGCTCTTGCCTCTAGACCGACAATTTTTTGGAGCTGGAAATGAAGCGGATCCCGGAGCTAAGAGCCGGCGCCGCTGCGGTGTGAACAGGAAAACCCGGCGCTTTTCAGGCTCTAGCTCCGAGCCGGAGCTGAAAAGGCGCTGGTGTGAAAGGGGCATAAGAGTCAGATGCTTTACGAAATCTACTAATACAAAGTACTTCATTATCTACTTTTCAGCTTTTATATACAAAAGTGTATCTTTCAGTAACTTTCTCAGAGAATTTAAGCATAAATCTGTCAAATGTTTTCAAAACAGCCTTGTTTCACTGAAATAGCCTCAAAATCACAAACTGCCATTAAGAGTCATATTCTTAACGAAATCTACAGACACAAATACTTCATTATCTACTTTTCAGCTTTTAAATACAAAAGTGTATCTTTCAGTATCTTTCTGAGAGAGTTAAACATAAATCTCTCAAATGTTCAAAACAGCCTTGTTTCACTGAAATAGCCTCAAAATCACAAACTGGCTGAAACTGTACAGTGAATTGGAGAAATTACAGCACAGAGTTTTCTAATATGACACAGATCGTATAATCTATGTGACAAGACAGTGGGAGACTCCACTGCCCATGGGGGTTTATCTGGGGGATCCCTAAAAGTTATGCTTACCAGACCAAAAATCTAAAAAGATGCGTGTGAAAGGGATTACACAAACGCATCACAACCTTTTTTGATTTTTGGTCTGGTATGCATAACTTTTAGGGATCCCCCAGATAAACCCCCATGGGCAGTGGAGTCTACCCCTGTCTTGTCACATAGATTATACGATCTGTGTCGTATTAGAAAACTCTGTGCTGTAATTTCTCCAATTCACTGTACAGTTTCAGCCAGTTTGTGATTTTGACGCTATTTCAGTGAAACAAGTCTGTTTTGAACATTTGACAGATTTATGCTTAAATTCTCTGAGAAAGTTACTGAAAGATACACTTTTGTGTATAAAAGCTGAAAAGTAGATAATGAAGTACTTTGTGTCAGTAGATTTCGTTAAGATTCTGACTCTTAATGGCAGTTTGGGATTTTGAGGCTATTTCAGTGAAACAAGGCTGTTTTGAACATTTGACAGATTTATGCTTAAATTCTCTGAGAAAGTTACTGAAAGATACAATTTTGTGTATAAAAGCTGAAAAGTAGATAATGAATTACTTTGTTTTAGTAGATTTCATTAAGAATCTGACTCTTAATGGCAGTTTGTGATTTTGAGAGATTTCAGTGAAACAAGGCTGTTTTGAAACATTTGACAGATTTATGCTTAAATTCTCTGAGAAAGTTACTGAAAGATACAAGTTTGTGTTTAAAAGCTGACCACTACCATGAAGTACTCTGTTTGAGTACATTTCAGCACACAGGGTCTGACAGAAAAAACATAATGTTTTGAACATTTGACAGATTTATGCTTACATTCTCTGAGAAAGTTACTGAAAGATACACTTTTGTGTATAAAAGCTGAAAAGTAGATAATGAAGTACTTTGTTTTAGTATACTTCGTTAAGAATCTGACTCTTAAGGGCAGTTTGTGATTTTGAGGCTATTTCAGTGAAACAAGGCTGTTTTGAAACATTTGACAGGTTTATGCTTAAATTATCTGAGAAAGTTACTGAAAGATACAAGTTTGTGTTTAAAAGCTGACCATGAAGTACTCTGTTTGAGTAGATTTCAGCACACAGGGTCTGACAGAAAAAACATAACATTTTTAAGTATCTAATAATATACAATCCACATAATATACTATCCACATAATATACTAGTTGAACCCCTACCAAAAAAAACAACATTTAATAATTACATGATATTATAAAATAAAAATAAAAAGTACTTACCAGAGTTTCTCAATATCAGATACAGGTTAAGAAAATGCATAGAGGAGGTATGGTGCTGGCTCATTAGCCCTCTCACTCTTCTTAGGATGATCCCGTGCAATTTTTAAAAGTTGAACTCCTATCCCCTTATAAACCAAAATAACAATAGCCCTTAATTAACACTAATCATTTAAAAAAAACCTTACATCTAATTTAGAAAGGACAACTAAAAGTGTAAGGTTTCTTTTTTTTAAACTAACTCCATCCCCTCGCTTCTCACCTCACAGAGAGTGTCTTAATCAACATATAGATTAACATCCCAGGCTTATCTCAAATCCTAACGTGTGTGTGTGTGTGTGTGTGTGTGTGTGCGTGTGTGTGTGTGTGTGTGTGTGTGTGTGTGTGTGTGTGTGTGTGTGTGTGTGTGTGTGTGTGTGTGTGTGTGTGTGTGTGTGTGTGTGTTAATTGTTCTTAAAGGTAGGGGTAGGTCATTTTGGAGAAACCATCTCGAGTGAGCTAGAATTAGAAAATACACAACCGGGAGAAATCTGCCACTTCCTCACAGAGCCCCTCCTCCATCACACATGAACGTGCGCACATGACCAAAAGAGGGCACGAGATAAGTTTGTGCACAGATCTTTCGGCTGTAGGCGTCTGAACCCCGCACTGCTGCTGCATTCGTTTCTTGACTGGCGCTCCGGACGGATGGCGGTAAGTTGTCACACAGGCTGATTACACCCTTATCGAGGCGTCTCTTGTAGTGATGTGCATCTCCATCACTGAGGCCGATGCGATGCGCATCTCGATACGTTGCCACGATACGATACATTAACGATACATTTGAAACACCAGGCGATGCGATACGATACGATTCACCCCTGTTGCGATACAGTTCGATATGATTTGATTCAACATTATGCGATTCGGTGTGATTCAACACGATGCAAAAATAATGATACTTCAATATGGTACGACAGAGGATTTTTGTTTTATTCCTTATATGCAGCAAATCATAGATTAACAAAAAAGTGCTTTACATATTTGGTACTGCACATCCCATCATGCCGTTTATTTTTTTACCTTTAAAAGCTCTCCAGAGTACAGTACAATTGTATAACACCTCACAGTTAAACAATGTAAGGATGCATTGCTCATGATTAACAATGTGCAAATAACAGCTACCATAGTGCAATGCCCATACAGCTACCAGCCTGATGTGCTTAACACTCATTCATAGGCTAACTCACCAGTGAGCAGAAAGCAGTGGGTTCTATATGAACAATAAAGAATACAAATAACCTTTCAAAAACAGGTATTTCATAACTGCTTACAGTAAGGAAGACATTTAAATTATTATTGACCGTCACAGGCTGCTGTAAACTAAACACCACTCTCTCTGACAGAACACCTCACTGAGTGATTTAACTCATATGTCTAACTTTCAGGTTTCTCTTTTTAGCCGCAGACTCCATGTCACCTCTTTATGTGCGTCGCTAAGTTCCTCGTACTACTTGTGTACTTTAAAGCGGCTCGGCATCATTAACAATTTGCGAGCAATTTTTCAAGTTGACCGTCTGTAGTATATAGTGCCGCACACATATACCATCAGGACGTTACTGATGGGGTGCGGCTGTGGAGTGATACTGTGTGTATGCAAGCCCGCATCTAGGACGGATCTATGTATCATGGCTGGAGACCTGTTATGTAATAAAGATACCTTATACAAAGGTCTACGGATACCTTATTACTCTCCATGACCTGCGGTCAACTATATAGCATAAAGGACTATTACACCGTCTTTCTTGAACAATCCGAAGTGTTGCCAAACGTTTGATTTGTAGGTATTTTTCGGTGCGCTGTGTTTCTCTTTCTCCTCAACTTCTGTGTGTGTGTTGATAACCGAGACTCTCGGCCTCCGTAGTGGCGAAGCAAATATCAAAATCGACTTTGCTGAGCATTGACAAGATGAGGGGATTTTATATGAATGAATCGGTTTTTTACCGATGCAAAGACGCTACGCAATCGATGCATCGCGAGTTCAACCCGGTTCAACCCAAACTGTAGCCGATGTGCACTCTTTCAACCGGTGCACTCGCATCTTGAACGTTTATGCCGGTGCACCGATGCGAATCGGTGAATCTTAACATCTCTAGTCTCTTGGCATTTTTCTTTTTTGAAAGGTGACTTGGTAAGTGGAATTGCCTGTCTTTTTTAATTTAGTTTGAGTGTATTTCTATCTTCATCTAATTCCACCCCCACTATTTGCTGGCGTCATACCCTAGGAAGGGGTGGAGAAAAGGGGGGAGGCTGGGAGGGGCGGGTAGACAGTCTCACGCATAACTTCAAAGAGACACCTAGATTAACATCAAAGGCTTATAACACACCAGTGTGAAATCACACCTGCCTGTTATAACACCTCACATCAAAGGGCAAACATCAAAGGCTAATTATTCAACTTTGAGGGGCAGGGGCCAGACAACATAACTTCAAAGAGTCTGCCTTAATCAACACATCACAGAATTAGACAACAAAAGGCACTACAAAGGGGGGCTTTTCACACCTACCTGTTATAACACACATCAAAGGACTAGACTACAAAGGGGTGTGAGGGGACAGGGGCCAGACAACATAACTTCAAAGAGACTGCCCTAATCAACACATCAAAGAATTAGACAACAAAGGCACTACACAGGGGGGATTTTCACACCTATCTGATAACACACACCAAAGGATCTCGAACAAAGGGAGGCGTGACTTAGCTCATTAACATAAGTGTACCCAATCACATCAAAGGATCTCGCAATGGGGGGCGGGACTTAGCTCATGTGCATAAGTAGTGAGAGGTGTGACCTGTCACACCACCTGTCACTTTTTTGACAAAAGGGGTATCATTACTACTACTAACGCCATTCTTAAAATGTATAAACGAACATTAGTTGGATTAATATTGATTAGAGTGCACAATAGAAATAAAATAATTGAGAGAAGAAAAAGAGATATGTTATCAATCAAAACCCAGTTAGATTAACATTCATTGGATTGCACACTTTGTTTGTTTGTTTGTTTGGATATGTAGCAAATTAACATTTTAAATAGCACTTAATGACTGACTGAATGGAAATGACAATAAATGAAAATGTAAAACGAAAAAAGCGATCACGAAAATGTTTCCAAAAAATGAATAAAATGATTTTTGACCACTTTGTTGTTCAGATATATCACATATTTGTAACTAAATTATACATTAATTGAAACAAAACACAGTATAAACTGAGGAGTGACTCCCGTGAGGTTCATGTATTTTCTTCACTCCTCTGGGAAACTGCTCTCATGTCAAGAAGCATCAGATCAGTGCATGCACTGCATCGTCCAATCAGTGAGCGATACACAGTAAGGGGGCGGGGCGAGTTTCTGAGGATTTCATCGAAGGATAGTCTGGTGGTTCCTCGATTATAGCTCCTCCATTATCGCTCCTCGCTCCTCCGGCAAAAATAGGTTACTCAAGATGGCACAGACAAATCAACTTCCGGTGAGACCGAGACCGAGGAGCGAGGAAATGAAAAATAAGAGAAGTGAGAAAGGGCCAAGGTCCCATGGAGGTCCACCAGAAAGGGAGGAACTTCGCCACTCTATTCGAACGGCACTTATCATGGCTGCCACTGAGGTACTTCCGGGTCATTTCACTCCGTTAGGAAGGTTCCTAAGGTAAATGGACTATTCGACTGTAACCCCGGGCTGATCTGGTAGGACGTGCACATATGGTACCTACACAGGCACGAAACATACTACCAATATAAATACATTGCTTTTAAAATTGTTCTGTGTGACACGAAAAAAAAGGGGGAAATCGTGTTGGTGAACACGAATCAATAGATTAAATGTCGTGACTATAACACGAAATGCCGTGAGACTGGGTTGTGTGATTGCTAATGTCAGCATGCTAACATGCTTACAAATACAATGCTAACATGCTGACCTTTGGCATCTTTGCTTAGCAAGTTAGCATGCTAACAATTGCTAGAAAAGTACTTCATCAACCAGACAATTCAATAAATTATAGATTTGACCTGAGGATAGCAGTGGAGAAATTGTTTAGCGGTTACACAAGTTATTACAGTTCATAATTTGGTGAAAATTGACATTATGTGCCAAATTAAATGCAAATATATCTAATGGTTGCCAATTCATTTCACACACAAAAAATCCCCCCTGATGGTGGCACTACATGAGGTCAGTGGAAGTCTACAGAGCGCCGCAGGTATGACATTTTGCAGGCCGACATTGGAAGTTAACATTGCGCTGGTTATCAGAAGCAAAAAGCTAAAGTTATGCTATAAACCAGGGCTATTCAACTGGCGGCCCGCGGGCCGAATCCGGCCCCCGGGTGATATTTACTGGCCCTTTGAGTATAATGTTAAAAAGTAAAAAAAAAAGAAAAAAAAAAAAAATTTCTTTTTTTTATTTCAATTATTTATTTTTTTGGACCAGAGTGCTTTTATTCCTGAGAGGGTGTTACATTGAGAGATAGAGGGGAAGACATTGCCTGAAAACTTTGGCGGGCTCGGGTTTCGAACCCACCTACTACCAACTCCTGTCATTTATTGCGTCTCTGCGCGCGTCCTCGCGGCTCGCGCTGCCCTTCACTACAAGCTTGCGCACCTTCGACGGTTTCGCGCCAATGGAATGATTAATCAAACCTGGTCAGCATAGTTGGATATCAAAATGTCTCTTTCTACGTTAAAAAAACGAAAGGTTGACACCGAAAACCGACAATTCAACAGCGAGTGGAAAGAGAAGTACTTGTGTGTAAATGTCAGTGGGAGGCCCGTGTGTTTAATCTGCAATGAGTGTTTATCGGTGTGTAAAGAGTACAACTTGAGAAGGCATTTTAAGACTGCTCACGCCAACTTTGACGCCACTTTTCTTGCGGGCTCTGATGCTCGCCGCCAGAAGATTTTGGGGCTAACTTCGTGCTATGACCAAAGACGTAGCTCCCTGTATCGGGCTTGCACTGACCAAGAGAGAGCTACAGCAGCGTCCCTACGAGTGGCCTGGATATTAGGCAAAAAGAAAAGGCCTTTTACGGACGCAGAGACAGTCAAAGAGTGTATGCTTGCATCAATTGGTTCAAGTGGTTGCAGATGAGAAAATCAGAAAAAGCGTTATTGACTCAATTAAGAACATTCCGATTTCTGACACGTCAAGGAGAGTGGAGACCCTTGCATCGGACGTTTTTGAGATTCTCTTGGACAAACTGTGAAAGGCGGAGGTTATGTCGCTAGCTATTGATGAATTCACTGACAGCAGCGATGTTGCACAGCTGTGCCTCTATGTTAGATTCTTTGATGGTGAGTGCTTTCGGGAGGATCTACTTGGATGAATTCCTTTGGATGGACACACGACCGGTGAGATGATGTTCCACAAAGTGGTTTCGTTTTTCAAGGAGCACAAGTTGGGATTGGATCGTATTAACATGCTTGTAACGGATGGGGCCCCTACGATGTCGGGCCGAACACAGGTACTGTCCGCTAGGCTGGCAGATGTGGCTCCACAGCTGAGATCGCTGCATTGCCTCATCCACCAAAGCCTCCTGTGCGCAAAACTGATTGGTGAGTTAAAAAACACAATGGACTCTGTCATGGCGATTATTAACTTTATTCGTTGAAACTCCAGTTTACAGCACCGCCTTTTCCGCCAGATGTTGTCAGACATGTCAGCTCAATATAATGATTTGCTCATGCACAGTGCCATTAGATGGCTAAGCAAAGGAAACGTCTTGAAACGATTTTGTGAACTTAAGGAGGAGATCATGGCGTTTCTCCGCAATTCAAAACATAAAAAAGCCAACGCCTTTCTGTGTCTGATAGAGAATTATGAGTTTTACGCTGCTGTTTGATCTGCGACAGTCATTTCAGCTGGCAGGTTCTGAAAAGTTCTGGACTCATGAAGTCAGCCACGAGAAATTCCCTCATTCAAGGGGTCTTGCACTTTTTGTCCTCACAATGTTCGGCTCGACTTACACCTGCGAATCGGCATTCTCACACATGAATGCCATAAAAACTAATAATCGCGCATCCGACTCCGACCAGCATCTGCATCACTGTATGCGTATTGCCATGACAACGTATACTCCCGACATCCCTGCTCTTGCTAAATCGAAAAAATGCCATTTCTCTCATTAGATGGCACATATCTGCCAAGTTGGTTGCATACAGTTATCACTATGTTAATCAAAAAAGGTTTGAGTTTGAAAAGGCTGTGTGTTGTGGTTTGGTAATGAATACAAGTCTTTTGACAATTGTTTTTGATTTTTAATTAAGCAATTGATGTGGTATGGCTCACTTGTCTTTATTGTTATTATACCATTATGCACAGTTGTTTGTGTATGGCCCTAAATTGCTATTTTGTGTGAATTATTAGATCATTTAATCTAAATCTAATGATGTTGATGGTTATATTAGCTTCACATGTACTGAGTTCTGAACTTGCCATTTATAAAGGCCTTGGGGCTATGTTTGATTTAATTAAACAAAATATATGCACTCCACTATGCTGTTGTAGTCAATTAATTTAATTTCAAACCTTTATTTATGCTGGTGAATCCCATTGAGATCATTGATCTCTTTTTCAAGGGTGACCTGCTGTAGTATTTACTGTATCTGAAGCTCTTAATATGATTGCTCATATTTCAAGTAATTTTTTTCCCGGCCCCTTGCTTTGGATCATTTTCATCAACCGGCCCCCATTCCAAATTACTTGAATAGCCCTGCTATAAATCAACTAGACCACAGTCACATGACTTCATGGCTCCACCGCTCCACTACTAAACTGAACGCGGACTCATGCTCGCTTGACACGAAACAACCAGAAGTGCAACATTTGCTAGCTAATTTCTGCAGCACTTTATTAGTAGCAGTCAGTAGGATTTGTATCATAAACATCTATACAAAATCTAATTACATTTCATCCAATAGTTGTCGAGAGATGACTTGTTCAGTTTAGACCGGAGGGGACCAACTGACCCTCAGATGTTGCCGTGGGCTACCCTGTCTAAAATATTTTTTACGGCCCTTAATTAACTGTAGAAGTTACCCCCGCCACACACAATAACCCATGTTTGAGTAATGTATGGAGATTTTTTATCAGGCATATGTATTGGTGGAAATCCTTCCGTCACGTTAGCACACAGTTGTTAACATCAACCCAAAGCAACTAAAATGTTGTAAACCTTTCCGTATATTATAACAACATATAAATACAAATATGTAAGTGTCAACATGTAGCAAAACTAGAAAAAAAGACTTGGATCCAAATGACAATATCAAAACACCAGTTATATTTTTCTTCTTCTAAAGTCAGAATATTCAAAAGCATTTACAATTTACAGAGTACTCAATATATATTACATGGTACATACAGAGGAGGATGTTTATGGTGCACCTCCCTCAAGAAACCAGCTTAAACAGGCTCTTCTATCAGTGCACCTGTGTCTATTTATATCACTAAAGTACAAAGCACTTACATCTGTCCCAAAGGCAACAGTGACATCCAACTCTTTGACAAATGACAGTCAAGTTTTCTCGCATCACTGACACTAACAATAAAAAGTCAGTAATATAACAAAACCGTTCCTACAAGACATCAGATCCCATATGACGTAATTGTCTTGCCAATTAAGGCTTCATTACCTTCACCCAGCTTGGCAACACTGATGGAGTTTAATAACTGTGAGGCAATCAGAGGTTACAGCCAAAATATACATAATCCTCATTCTTTAAAATTTTCTTAAAAGTCCTCTTTTTTATTTCATCACAAAATCTGCATGCACGATCAAGTTTGGAGCAACACAAAGCCAAAGGAGGTTTAGATATCTTCACAGCTGGTGTCCGTCATTTGAATCTTCCTCTATCCAAGCTCCATTTCTTGTGGCTCTGCATGCGTGTAATTTTTTGGCTAATGTCAAAGTGGGCAGACTTGTGTTTGTCAAAAAAACATTTCACAGAGCTGCTCTGATGGCAGAAATAATATATTAACTTGAGTTGCAACAGTAACACCATCTTCACACTCTGATGATGATGCCAACGACTTTTGGTGATGACATGATGTTAATGGTAAATCCTGATGCTGTTGTCTTGGTGTCACATATGCTGTTACATCATTTTATTTATCTCTCCAAAAGTTTCTTTGCATCAGATTATTACATCAATCTTAAATAATTGATTTAACAATAATAAAGGCTATCAGTACTGAAGAAAAATGTTGAAGAGCATTTGTGATTTCCTCTGAATTGAGCAGGGGCTTTTGGATGCCTGTACGTTAGGGTGCAAGAGTTATTGTAAGCTTGGCAGTTAAAGATACTTTTTTTAACATTTCCACATTAAAATGTCTAAAAAACAATGAGACCTATCTCACATTTTGTCGGGTTTTGTACTTACATTATCCAAAATCTTTTAAACCCTTTAAAAACCTAGAGAAATACATACATTGTAACTCCTTTGTGCAAATGTCAGCATTGGGGTTGTCTCCTAAAAGCTTTTTTCTATTTTTAAGCCACATTATTGTTTACTTGGTCCATTTCTTTAAGAGAAGGAGACCTCTCAAAGTAATTAGGCTCCCTGGAGAAGCTGACTGAAATGAAGGCAATGGTGGCGAAGACTACAACTCCCATGATTCTACACCACTTCCCTAGACCACTTGTTTTGTTTGGATTGAAAGACCACAAGTGGCAAAAAAAAAATTCTTCATCTAAATTGTGTCCATATCCCAAAGAGCATGTCTATAATAGAGAGTAAACTGGGATTTCATACACACATGCTCAGTGTGACGAGTGTTTCTCTAATTTAGAGGATCTGCAGGCACTTAGCTTACTGGCTTTGTACGATTAACGGCAGAATTTAGGCTTGATAGTTAGCCTTAATCTGCTATGTATATGCCATATCAAGTATTAGTGGATAATTATTACCTTTTCCACCCCTGTGTTAGTGTTATAATCTCCCTCCACATATTTTAGGCTTTTTGGCTCTGCACTTATCATTTCTACTTCCAGAGAAGCTCTGTCTTAAAATGTTTGCATTACCTACACCATCATCTGTATGATTGGGAAACAGCGCCCATCAGTAGTGACAGACAGGTGTCAAGTGACTGTGTAAGGTGCTGCTGGACATCCATCCCCCTGTCAGACCTCCAAGAGACTCTGGGGCTGCTCTTGAGCTTGTTGGGGTGGGGGCAGGAGGCGACAAATGGGCTTGTTGCACATGGGGCAGACACTGCGGATCTCTAACCATTTGATCAGACACCTGAAGAAAGCAGATAGATGAGACATGTTACCATATTTAATCATTTCAAAAGCAAGACAAAGTAAGTTACTGAGGTAGGTCTCTAATGTTCAAAAAGCTCTTTATTTTTCTCATACTTCTTTTGCTGCAGCTACACTCTTCAACCTCTGTCTTAAACCAGAGCCCACTAAGAGATGTCCCGCCCCTTAGCCTATCACGTACAATGTGTTGCAGCCCTAGCCAATAGAAGCGCGAATGTCACATAGTTATGTCCCTATGTTACGGAAGTCAAAAGGAGTCCAATGGAGGCGTTTAAGGCATGGAGGAGTGTGTGGGAGAGAAACTTCCTCTGGGGGGAACTTTGGGATTGTAGCCTTTGCAGACCATTTACATGCACTAAAACCTATATAGTAAACTACAGGAAAGGGAAAACCAAAAAAGCTAAATGAGGGCTAACATTTAGCTAAAAGCACAATGAAACCTCACCATGTTGATTACTAACATGAACACATTTGTCATCCCAAATGTTTTGTTTAATGTGTATTAGTATATAACTGAGGCATTGTGTAAGGTTTAGGCCTGTTGAATTTAGGAGAAATCTTCAGATGCATTTTTATATACACAAGTAGAGGTGCATTTTGACCTATGATTTTGACCAGTGTATGGAAAAAACATGTTTTTCTTCATCAACAGATGCTAACAGGACTGAACAAACAGATATACAGGATCTGTACACAGTTCAAGATGCTGCTGACACAGGTGGAGAAAGACCGGTCTGAAAACACTATACGTTACACCTCCACTGCAGTGTGAAAACCGGTCTCATACTCAAACATGCAGCATAATGTTGTCAGGAATTTAAGCGTCATTTTCTGAAGAGCAGCCTCAAAAACTTGCTCAATATCTTTTTTGCTCAGAAATAAAATAAAAAAAGAGCATGAAGGGGAATTTAGTTTGTAAATCTGGTTCCTCAAGATTTTTCCATATAATGTCTTGAAAAAATGTTAAGAAAACAAATATTTTTATGTTTTTAAAAAAGGACCAGCAATTTGTGAAAAGCCAAACAAACTAATCATGTCTGGTGTTTTTTTTTCTGTTTTTTTACGACTGGCAGTTTGAAACACAGTTTGCAAGTTCACCAACATATGGAGTCAGCTGTTAGATGAATACAAAGCAGGAATATGGAACTTACTTCTTGTGAAAGGCGTGAGAACATGAGCACACTCCAAGCTCGTCCCTGCTGCGGAACTCATCTAAACACACCGCACATGTTTGCTAGAAAGGAGAAACGACAGGTTAGGAAAACAGTTCATAATCAACACCTAAAGTATATAGGTAATATCCTAAAGAAATCAGAATCGCCAGTATACAGCATTTACAAAGTCTGAGCAATAATGCTTGTTCAGCTGCTTGTACTGTGGGATTCTTTACATAAATAATCACCAGTAAAAATTCTCCATGAATACATTGAAATAAATGTCATCATTGCCATCATTGCCCTATTCATCTTAATACTCAAACGTATGTATTTTCTCACTTCCTGGAATTAAATTGATAAGCTATAGACTCACTACTATGTTAGTATTTTCTCATTGTCTTTTTTCGAAATTATTATGTACGATTGAATCGGGACATAATAATATCGGGTATAAGTCAGCCAGAAGAACGTTAACATGACTGTCAGAGCCACCTTTAAAAATGGCCAGACTAAATATACAGTATTACCTTTTCATTATGGCCAGGTAATACTTGACAACTACTGCCTGTTTTTCCACCCTCTGTCTGAAACCAGAGCCCAGTCTGCTCTGATTGGTTAGCTGGCCGGCTCTGTTGTGATTGGTCAATGGCTTAGAGTTGTCCCGCCGCTTAGCCTATCACGTACAATGTGTTGGAGCGCTAGCCAATAGAAGCGCAAGTGTTAAATAGGGATGTCATTATGCAGTAAATCCTTGAATTATACTGCTATATTTTCACACTATTATTGGACAACATTGCCAATAATAGAAACTGAAAAAAACTTCTGTTTCCACTGTAGTTACGCACATTATTTAATGTGTTAGTAAAAATTGCAGCTATCAACTAATTTGAATACAAGTTAAAGACACAAGTCACCAACCCACTAAAGCATTTATTCCACATTGATTTAGCCTATTATTCTCTGTATTCAACTTACCCCAATAAGGCTCAGCTTCTTCCCCGCTCCTTTCAAAACAACCTGTGGAAGAGAATGATACTTGTGACATAATGCATATTTCACCAGATAAAAAAAGCAGATTAAAATAGTTTGAATTACAATTTAACTCAAACTGGATATAGTATAAACATATTACCTCATTGTAACCATACTGCTCTCTTGCACCTCTTCGCCTGAGTCTGTGAAGCAGAAAACAAACGTATCATGCTGTCATTTAGAGTCATAAAAATGATATGATGCACGACTCTCCACATCTGTATTCCTGCACGACATGTCTCGTCATGCTGTAGGAATCAGCTGAGAGTCAAGCAGCCCTGGAATTCACACAATGCAAAATTCAAGTTACAGCCTGTGCATCTATACGCTCACCGCAAACAGGCTGTAAAACCTTCAAGAATGTGCCCTTATACATGTAGAAGAATTCTGACTGTAATCCAGTTCAGTTAGGTTGATTATAAGTTGTTGAAAGCATAAATGGATCAAAGATTCTAGGCAACTCTAAATAAATATAGCTTTACAAAATGGCTTTTTTTATTTGTTAATTCTAGAAGCCAAACAAATCAACAAAACATCACCTCCTTAGCGAAGTTAACACTTGAACAGGTTTTTCAGACACTGCCTTTATCAGCTCGAAACCCAAAATAGTATTGTGTTGTCTCTTAGGGACTGAAACCCACAAATATACATTATGGATTTCCATAAACGTACACATATAAACTACCGATAAAGAACTTGTGAACTTGCCTGGAGTGTCATCAAATATTTAAACTACGTCACAGAAACAATCAAATGTAATGAGCTAAGACTAACGTTGAGTTTCTCCCCAGCGTAACCCCAGCAAACATGTTCTACTCCTTTCCATTTCTCACCCCTTTCCAGTGGTGGAAAGTAACTAGTAAAGTATTGTACTTAAGTACGTTTTTGACCTATTTGTACTTTACTTGAGTATTTCTGCCCCACGACATGTCAGAGGTGAATATCATTGTTTTATTCTCCTACATTTGTATAACATAGGTGTTTTGTGCACCTGAAAGACACAATATGCTATAATGCAGTACTGTACTAATAATCTCCACAATATTTCAAGTATCCACTATCCAGTATCCAGCATCTAGCATCTAGCATACTTTTACAAGTATAAAAACAATATAATATAATAACCATACTAATAAAATAGTGTGAATATATCCATTCTGAATAACTAGTACTTTTACTTTAGATACTTGAATTACATTTAACTGATTCTGTACTTAATAGAATTCTGAAATGGTCCATTGTGCAGAAGTACTTTTACTTTTTCTAAATGTTTATGCTAATGCATTTCTACTTTTACTTAAAGGGGACCTATCATGCAAAATGCACTTTTGTACGTCTTTTATTCATGAATATGTGTCCCCGGTGTGTCAGGGAACTCACCAAGTGTCAGAAAATACAACACTCTCTCTTTTCCTCCATACCTAAATCTCTAAAAACGGGGCCGCAACGGAGCTGATACAGATTTGAATTTTTTTTTCTGACGTCAGAAAAGGGGTTCTCTGCCTATATGGGCAACTCTCCAACTATCAGGGGAATGAGAGACCGCTCGAAAGCGCTGGAGACGCTGTAGTACATATGCCAGGCCTGTAAGTGGCGCTGTAGTCTGCCACAAAAGCAGCAAAGAAGACTTCCGGCGCATGGTTGCCACGGTTGCCCTTCTATTTATTCTCCTCTGTGGACGCTCTGGATCTTTTTCTCCCTCCCCGAGGCAAGCGTTTGCTCCTGCTGCTGTAAATCTATCCGGTAGTCCACCAGAAGATGACAAACACCCACCTCTCCGCCTCTTCCAAGGGACGAGGGGACCATGCAGCAGAGTTTCAGTTCGATTTTTTTTCGCCGGTCAACATGTCACGTTAAAATTTAAATCTTCCAGACAAAGTTAGAAAAGTGCCGGTCAAAGGTCTTCTTTGTTATTTATTGAGCTTTAAAACAAATGAATAACGACTCAATAATCATATAAGAATAAAACACGGAGGACGGAGCCTCTCTTTTCCTCCACCTCTTCTGAGAGCCCAGCAGCTGATCAGAGCACCCCCCTCTCCTGCAGGGTGGGGTGGTCAGCTGCAGCTAATTTGCATTAAAGCTACATCACAGAAAACAGGGCTGGAAAAGAGAAAATAGAGCGAAATGAGGCATGGCTAAAATGCATGATCTGTGCAAACAAAACTTCACAGACATGTTTTATATAGGTATGTTGTCCGGTGGGGCAGGAGGTGAACTGGGACCTCTCCAAGTAGCAGTCCACACTCCATATTTAGGTCTGGTCGGGGACTTGAACCCCGACTCACAGTCCAAGCCCCTACTGACTGAGCCACTGCCAATACATGGAGAGGTCTCTGCATTGAGTGTATTTCATTAAAATGGTTCAAAGATAATATAACTAACTATGTAAAAGTAGTTGAGGCAGGGTGAGGGACAACCAACAGAAGAGCTTCACCAGAAAATGACTTCTGTTTACAGGTTAATGATCTGTGACACTTTGAGAATCATATTCCTTCAAGGCAAATTTCAGGTTTGACGGACTGTGGAGCTAAACTAGAATCATGTCTCCCATTATCAGGGGATGAATTTGACTGGATGATGATTTTTTGGAACATGCTAACACTCGTCATGTAATTAAGTAGATTATTCTGTCACAGTCACATTGTGTGGATCCCGTACAGGAGCTCTAGGTCTGTTGTGTTGTACCTGAACAGGTAGCAGCAGAAGATGAGGGTGAGCATGAGGATGAAGAGGCCGATGCCCAGGATGATGATGTAGACATTGAGCGGCAGGTGGAAGAGCTCTTCAGAGGTCATTGTGCAGTAGGGGTCGTCACACAGACACCCTGAGAGGATAGGACACATAAAAGAAAGATTACAGAAATGAAAAAGGGAAACATAAAACGTACATAAAACATAAAGCAACAGGAGGAAAAAATATATAACAGCAGCAGATAATTTCCATATTTCCTCAGATTTGTATTTTTGTCCGAGTGAAAGCCTCTGAAACTGCATTTGAAAAAAGGTATTGTGAGCTAGCCATTACATATGTATTTAAACTAGTACAAATATTAATTCATGTGGAGGCTTCCTACATACAGTGAACAAATAACAATTTTGACAATTAAATACTATTTATCAAACTGCATCATGTCCATCATATCAGCATATATAATATAGCATGACGGCATTATAGTCCAAACCAAATCAAGCTTGTTTTCAGACAAAGAACAAGGCACTCATGAACAAAGCCTAATGTTAGTAAAAATGTGAATAAGTATATATTAATGTGGTCAAATGCATTTGGAAAATTACATGTTTTAGACATGAATAGCCTCAGTTAACAAAGCAGCAGTCAGTTAATTCACATGTAAGGAATGTAGCCTACATCATGTGGCATTTAGAAACCCAGCAGAAATGACAAAGACATTTGTTTACGACTTTCAAAACAAAGTGCATACAGAGGGTTTTACAAATGGCATTTAAAGAATGTTGATCCATTTGAAAGCAATGAGAGGTTTAGCTATGTTGTGTGTCTGTTTGAATAATGTATGCATAAAGGATTTTGAGTAGTGTTGGTGTTTCATTTTGTGGATGATCTGATTATTGGGCTTGTTCTTTAGCCAAATAGGCCAAACCTGAAAGCTCACTTTTCATTGTGGAATTGTGGATAGCAGAACAACTTTTAAGATGACAATCTCACTGTTGACAGAATCAAAACGGTCCCCTTATAGATAGTGGGACAAGTGCATGGCTGTATTATCTTACAGTAAACACTCTCACTCTTAAAGTGGAGCATAGGTCGTCCAGAAATTCTGTTCACTTTCATCTTCCTGTTTTGCAATAAGTCATTGCATTGCAAGCCACGAGTAAGTCTCAATTCTTTTAATGCAGTCCCAAGTCATAACAGGAAAGTCCCAAGTCCTACAATTTGAGTTTCGAGTCCTAAGTTAGTCGTTTTGCATACTACACATTCATTTTCTGTTGATCACACCATAGTCATGTACAAGAACAATATTATATTGGTATAATTTTTCAAACTAACAGTCAGTACGAATTGTTAGATCTTCAAGGTCCTTTCCTGCAACTTGATTGGCTGCTGTGAGATTAGTTCAAAGAAAGTTGATCTGGGGAACTCAGTGTAGACTTGCTGGGAAAGAATAGTGTTAAAGTTGGTTGATTCCGGAGATAAGTGGATTTAGGGAACGCTTTAAATAAAAAAAATGTTTTAGGGGCAGGTTTAAAGTATTTTCAAGTCAAAAAGGTCAGTCCAAGTTGAGTTGTAAGTCTCATGATTGAGTCTAAAGTCATCAAATAGGAGACTCGAGCACAAACCTCTGCTTGCCAGTTTGTTTCAATGGTCCAAACTGGTCTCCTAGACAAAGGTATCCCATCATACAGCACCCTGTCTGTTTAAACCTCCTATTACGACGATGTGGCATACAGATCTGTGTAACTTGTAAGGCCTGGCGCATATGCACCACACTGCAACTGCTAAGCCTCGTATTTCAAATCGCAATGTAATACTACTTAGCAGATGACATGATTCTTAAGCTGCTTAGCATTTGTTTAACTTGGTGAAAGT
The DNA here is from genome assembly GCF_902827115.2 of Pseudochaenichthys georgianus. Taxonomy (NCBI): domain Eukaryota; kingdom Metazoa; phylum Chordata; class Actinopteri; order Perciformes; family Channichthyidae; genus Pseudochaenichthys; species Pseudochaenichthys georgianus. The sequence continues at coordinate 13,707,050 of NC_047517.1, read as the reverse complement.
TGAGGTACAGTCATGGAAGTACGTCATATCCAACTTTGTGTTCACATAAGAAGTGAGTAAGTGGGAGAAAGAGCCATGTTGTTTTAAAAGGTCTACACTCCCATTTTTGACTCATATCTAGCCCTTTCTTCAATGTGATTTTAAAGCACTTATTATACGTTGTTTTGGACAAAGCATCTGCCAAATTAATTTCATTAATTTGTAGTCAAATCTTTATTTCATAAATGATGGTTAACATCTATAGTGATACGGATCAAACCGAGTTAAGCTATAACAGTCTATAACTGGAAGAATTCAGATAATTGTTTCTACTTTTGTTTACTATCCTCCTAATATTCAGTGCCTGCACCAGGATAGAAACCCTACACATATTTACAAAGTTAATAGATCCCACATCAAAATGACTTCTCCAGCACGGCAAAGCACTTTCATGTGAACTTTTACAAGCATCTTTTGCATCACACAGGAATGTGTTCCACTTCTTGGACCGCGTCCTGGACTAAAGAGTAGGTACTAGCTGGAGTTTAGGCTCAGGAAGAAAGGGGTGTTGTTAGCCTGAGGGGCTTGACATGCCAGTTTTCATTCCACATGATGCATGTCAGCCTTAAACCACAGTAGCTATTTCTTAAGGTCAAGTGGCACATTTAATACCGTTGAGGTGACCCCTTGGTTCAAAAGTCATTTCTTAATGGACAGGGGTCACGTGTCAGGACGTTGCGGTACTCAGTTGTACAGTTGAGGGGTTGGGGGGGGGTGTTTTGGCTGAAGGAGGAAGCAGCTGTTATCTTAGCATGATGTTGGTAAATCATTGATAGTCGACTGGTAAAAGGTAGGCCACTGTGCAAATGCATGCAGACTGGATAGGGCTGTACCTGAATAATGTTTAACAGGAACAGAACCTTTGGTTTTACACTTTAAATGTTCTGGCTGGAAACTGAAAGAACTTAATAGTAAAATAATATGTTTAAAGGTCGTTTTTGGAAGTATGTTTAAGCGCATATCAGTTGTAAAACACATTAACACAATGTTATCGTTGCTCTTATTGATCTTTATTGATTGTTCTTGTGGCAGCTTAATTTAGTGGTAAGTTTGTTTAGCATGTCCTGATTAACTAGAATACGTCCTATTTTTTTAACACTTTATTAATGTGTAAATGTCTGCTAGGAAACATGTTATTTAAACTATTGCCAGTTAACCTCTTTTTTTAACAGCATTTTAATTAGCAAGCTAACATTAGCTTTGTCAGTTAGTTGACAGTTACACCTGGATGTAACAGTTACACCTGGATGTAACTCCAGTATTGTAAGTATTTGCATAGCCCTCTTACGAGAAATATAAGCCTATCGCAGGTAGGCTAAAACCTGTGCTTAAGTCTAGTAAAGTAAACCACACCTTTTCCTTCAAAGTTGACCAGTCCAGCTAAAAAAGTCTGAAGCTGATGTGGGCTGCCTGATTCCCGCTTGGCAATGATGGCAAATACTTGGGACAGTTCATGAAAACGTAACATAAAATACAATGACCACTTTAGGATAAGCCAGTAAAGGAACCTAACCTTGCTAGAGCCAAACCAGATTAGTGAGTGCTAGCTAGTCATGATGTAGCTAAAGCTAGCCAGTAAGTGTTAGCTAGTGATGCAGACTGAGTAGCACTATCATAACAGGTCAACCCAGTCTCACGGCATATCGTGTTATAGTCACGACATTTAATCTATTGATTCGTGTTCACCAACACGATTTTCCCATTTCTTTCGTGTCACACAGACAGAAAATATCCGTCATTTAATGGTAAGCTATTGCAATTCTGAATCCATAGATGTGTCTCCCATCACCCAAAACCCCTGACTGTTCTCTCAACTCAGTATTTACATTCTTTAATTAAAAGAAAATCAGTAATATCTTTAAAAACTACAGTCCTTTTATATCAGCTGTGCACCGTTATGGGGTAAATACAGCCTATCTACCAATTGGATCAGATATAAAAGTCAGCCGAACTAATGTTGATACTGCAAGGAGACGTATTGTGTGAAGATAAATAGAAGATGTTGTTTAATTGCTGATATATTTATGATCCACGTCACGTATTCAGTTTCGGCGGCATTTCTTCCAGTTTGTCAAAAGGTCATCTAATGAGGGCTCTATAAATAAAGAACTACGGCAGATGTGTAATATTTAATGCAACCGAACCGTGTATTACAATGCCGTTATGTGATGACTTCCAAAGAGAAAAGCAAGCACACTGGGATTAAAGTATTATTTTCTTTTTTTTATAAATGTTTTTCGGATTTCATATCGCATAAACACCATGTCCCAACGTGCATTGCGGCTAAACAATCCAATCACCGAGCTTCAACCATAGGATCTTGGGTAATCAGTTCAGTTGGTGTGTATCTGTTTCCGGTTATTTTATTTTGAAATTCAGTTCCTGACGGACTGCAAAAAAGCCAAAGATTATAGAATTAAACAAATAAATAAAAACAAGGATAATTGTGTGTTATTGTTTAGTAAATAACAGTGTGTTATTTAGAAAAGAATAAAATACAGATTTTAGTATTCTGAGGCTCTGAGCCCCATTTATTTTCCTCACAGACGGCAAAAAAAGTCCGACATTATAAGATTTGATATAAAAACAATAATCGTGGCTTGATATTGATTAAGAACATGTTTTTATGAACCCCACAGCATCCGGTCTTCCAAGACCAGACCGGACAAAAAGACGTGTTGCAGGCACGAAACATACTACCAATAGAAATACATTGCTTTTAAAATCGTTCTGTGTGACACGAAAAAAAGGGGGAAATCGTGTTGGTGAACACGAATGAATAAATTAAATGTCGTGACTATAACACGAAATGCTGTGAGACTGGGTTGAACAGGTAGCAAAATGACAATGAGGCCTCTGTTTCAGACAAAACCATGAAACAAACCAGCCGAGAATATCAGTGGTCAAGCAAGTGGCATTAGCTGAGCACCATTAGCAGTAAACATAAATGTCCAGTATGACATCGAAGCGGAAACATGAACACAGGACATTCCTTAGAGATACTACAACCAGGGTTAGTTAGCCATCAATGCCTCCATCCCCTGCATACAGAGCGAGCATGGAAAGACATCTCAGTAACACCAAAGGGTGTAAAAGCATCTCAAGGTAGTTTAGGGAAAAAGAGAACCCATGGACAGGTGTAGCATGGATGTTAACACCTTCGTGACGACAGCAAGTATCTATACGTTGCATTGGGTAAACAAACAGCGAAGCCTGTTGGAGGGTAAAGTGCAAACAAAGTACAATTTGTTTGTCTGCCGCTACTCTGTTAAAGTTGAGCTTGAATTTCAATCTCTGATTAGTAAGCAATACAATTATTACTAGGCCAACTTTGAACTTGCATCAAAACTGTGCAAACGGTTCCAGTACACTTACCATTACACCACTGGACCGGATGCATCAGATATATGGATGTTCGGTTGGCAAACCGAGAAAATCTTTGAGGTCGTGACCTCTCCAATATCACAAAGTCTGGTTACCACAAAAGCACATGCTTTGTACCACCTTCTAGGTTCAGATTACTTTAACCCCGATAGTAGAGCAGATGTGCAGTGACTTCTGGTCAGGAGTAAGCAGATCTGATAAGAGACTCCCAGTTTTCAAGAAGACATTACTCAAAATTGAACCTCATTTGACCCTTAGTTTGCAGTGATGATGAAGTGTGCAGCCACTGAAAGACAAAGACAACAATCTTGTAGATGAACCTGTGAGCCTTGTGGATAAAAAAACACCAATGACAGTATGAGGAAATATACTCCAAATCACATCCAGCACTCTGGTTATGTACCTCTGGTCATAGGCGCAGTCCCAGCTCTTCTGTTTTGCCTCCTGTTCAAAACATTGTCACGAGGCTCTCCCTCCCTTCCTCCTCTTCTTTTCTCTTCTCCCTTCCTTTCCTCTCCTCCTCTCTCCTGTCTTCTTTAGCTCCCCACCTCGCTTTTCCTCCTCTCTGGCTGTGAAAATCCTGCCGAGTCTAATTATGGAGAGACAAAGGGAAGGACATGGATGTGTTTCCCGGCAGCACGGCCAGCCAAGCAGGCGAGCAGAAAGGCAGGCAGCCTCAGTGTTCCTGTGGAGGGCAGAGTCTCATCCCTTTCCCTGCCTTCCTGCTCTGAACAAAGCACACAGGGAGGTAAACAACACAGGAACACAACGGCTGCTGTTAATTCAGATCCAGGCTCTCCTGTCTTCTCCTGTATTTGCTTCTCACATTGCTTTCCTTCTCTCTCTTCTCCACTTATCTACAGCCCTCAGTTTGTAAACAGATCCCTGCTCATGTGATTCGTTGTTTGCATCACAGCTCTGCTTTCACCGCCCCCTCCTTCCTTCTTCCTCCCTCCCACTTCCCTCCCTCTGCCTGCCTGCCTGCCCTCCCTTCACCTCTCGCCCCTCTGGGTTTTTCCTTCCACCCCCCTAGTGCTTCCTTTGCAGCTGCAAGCTATTATTGAAGTGGCTGCAGAGCAGATGGCAGACAGGCAGATGTGAAAACTGTCAAAGTGAGAGTTTGCGATATGAAAGGTATTAGATGTTATTAATTCCATGCCATTTGTAGAATTGGTTAGATTAGTTTATACAAACTCCTCCTTAGATTATACAACTGATTACCTGAACTGACTCAGATAGGGAACTAGGCCGTTACCAACAAGGCTAGAACAAAACCTGGATGAAGCAGGAAACTGTGCCCAGGTGCATAAACCTCCTCAAGGTTTAAAGAGGCTCTGTTGTGCTTTTGGGGGTTTCCCTTCCCTGTAGTGTTAGGTCTTAGTGCATGTAAATGGTCTGCAAAGGCTAAAATCCCTGTGTTCCCTCCAGAGGGAATTTCTCTCCCGCACACTCCCCCCTGACTAATAATAATAATTCCTTGCATTTATTATAGCGCTTTTCCAGTGCTCAAAGCGCTTTACAGATACACATTACACATTTTGTTATAATATAAATTAATGGTCACTGTGGACAATACCCACAGGAGCAAATCCGGGTGAAGTGTCTTGCCCAAGGACACAACGGCCTGACGCAGGGGCGGCAGGAGCGGGTTTCGAACTGGAGTTCCCCAGCACCCCTTGATCTGATGATCAGATGCACAGACCACTGCGCCACTCGTCCCTGACTGAAATGCCTCCATTGGACTCCTTTGTTTACTTCTGTAACATAGTGACATCACTATATAAACTCACACTTCTTTTGGCTAGCGCTCCAACTCATTGTACAAGATAGGGGCGGGACATCTCTAAGCGTTTGACAAATCATAACAGAGTCTACCAGCTAAGCTAACAAATCAGAGCAGACGTGGCTCTGGTTTCAGACAGAGGGTGAAAAGAGGTGCTGCAGCACAGGCAGTATGAGAAAAATAAAGACATTTTTGAACATTGAAGCATGGAGACATGTGACAGTAGAGACAGACAAATAATTATGAACCTGAAAGTTTGCATAATACCTCTTTACGTGTCATAAACGCTAAATATTTCCCTAAACTCGGGTGGTCATTTAGGAGCTTTGTATTGCAATGATTAAAAAGAGAGCTGCATGTGGCCAGTTTGAGTCAGTGCCAAAGTGCGGCCGAAGGAAAAGATTTTGACCTTTGTTATGAGAAAATGTCTTTTGAAAGTTTACTATTAAATTGATGTAAGAACCCTTTAACTGGGTGAATACATTAACCATATTAGATAGTTGGGAAGTAATCAGTTGAATATAGGTCAAACACACACACATACACACACACACACACACACACACACACACACACACACACACACACACACACACACACACACACACACACACACACACACACACACACACACACACACACACACACACACACACTTGTTGTGAACTCGCCCTTAGGTTATAGACCAACTGAGGACTAATAATGCAACCACTGAGTTTTTTCCACCAAGGAAGCTCTTTAAAATCAAAACTGAAAGCTGTTAGACAAACATTTTAAAGACAAATATGTGCTCAGATCTGCAGTTCAGAAAGAAGACAAAAACTAATAATAAAAGTTCTTAAGGTGAGTGAATTCAGCTAAGTTCCCCTTCTTATACTTAATATAGCTGTAAGAATTAAATTAAAGGAAAATAAAAATGGAAAAGAGATGACTCAGTGAAAGCAGTAGCTAGGAAATTTGAACAGAACAGAGTAACATGAAAGTAAACAATTAACTTTTTGTTTCTGAGGAGAATCACCTTCCTATTACCTGGAAGTTGAATGAATGGAAGGGTGAAAGGTCTGATTACAGCCCCCAACTAACCCTGTGTTTGGTTGCAAAACAATATAATATGTCAACCTATCTTAGCTATAACATGCAGTATGTGAAGCCAACTTCAAAGTGACATAAGGTCCATCTAGTGGCTGATGTGCAGACGTGCAGCATATGGCTAACCGGAAAGTGACGTTTGTTTAGAAGTACATTGAAGGTTTCTCATTTCTCTAATTTCCCTCCTCGACTCCTATCCTCGTGTCGAGGATAGGAGTCCCAACAATAGATAATAAAGTACTCTGTTTTATTAGATTTCGTCAAGCATCTGACTCTGAATCCGTCCACAGGAGATGCGAGCAGAGGAGTCGAGGAGAGAGGAGTGGAAGCAGCAGGCGTTTAGAGAAATGAGAAATCCTCTCCTCTGAGCAGTCATTTTAAGAGACGTCCGTTAATGATGACAGGAGGCACAGCACTCTGTATGATGGACAGAACTGTGTTCATGATGAATTATAGCCTATATTTACTTTTAATTCATGATGAATTATAGCCTATATTTACTTTTAATTCATCACAGTGCGGTATAATGAGACAATAACAGGCTACAGATGTGGACATATGGCTACACACACACACATATATATATTTATTAGGGCTGTCAGTCGATTAAAATATTTAATCGCGATTAATCGCATGATTGTCCATAGTTAATCGCGATTAATCGCAAATTAATCGCACATTTTTGATCTGTTCTAAATGTACTTTAGAGGAATATTTTTTAATACTCTTATCAACATATGAGTGGACAAATATGCTTTATGCTAATGTTTATTATCATTTGAACAATGACAAATATTCTCATGAATATTAAACACAACAACCTCTGAACATTACAAATATTCGCCTCAATTCAACCTGGAACCTCTCTCATACAATAATACAATACAAATGGTGTGTGTGTGTGTGTGTGTGTGTGTGTGTGTGTGTGTGTGTGTGTGTGTGTGTGTGTGTGTGTGTGTGTGTGTGTGTGTGTGTGTGTGTGTGTGTGTGTGTGTGTGTGTGTATGTGTGTGTGTTTGACCTATATTCAACTGATTACTTCCCAACTATCTAATATGGTTAATGTATTCACCCAGTTAAAGGGTTCTTACATCAATTTAATAGTAAACTTTCAAAAGACATTTTCTCATAACAAAGGTCAAAATCTTTTCCTTCGGCCGCACTTTGGCACTGACTCAAACTGGCCACATGCAGCTCTCTTTTTAATCATTGCAATACAAAGCTCCTAAATGACCACCCGAGTTTAGGGAAATATTTAGCGTTTATGACACGTAAAGAGGTATTATGCAAACTTTCAGGTTCATAATTATTTGTCTGTCTCTACTGTCACATGTCTCCATGCTTCAATGTTCAAAAATGTCTTTATTTTTCTCATACTGCCTGTGCTGCAGCACCTCTTTTCACCCTCTGTCTGAAACCAGAGCCACGTCTGCTCTGATTTGTTAGCTTAGCTGGTAGACTCTGTTATGATTTGTCAAACGCTTAGAGATGTCCCGCCCCTATCTTGTACAATGAGTTGGAGCGCTAGCCAAAAGAAGTGTGAGTTTATATAGTGATGTCACTATGTTACAGAAGTAAACAAAGGAGTCCAATGGAGGCATTTCAGTCAGGGACGAGTGGCGCAGTGGTCTGTGCATCTGATGTGTGTGTGTGTGTGTGTGTGTGTGTGTGTGTGTGTGTGTGTGTGTGTGTGTGTGTGTGTGTGTGTGTGTGTGTGTGTGTGTGTGTGTGTGTGTGTGTGTGTGTGTGTGTGTGTGATGGATCGTTGGAGCTATGTGCAACTCAAGGCATATGCTCGAATGGGAACTGCCTGGACGCTGCAATCATGTTGCACTATCCGTGCTGAGTGTGCTGACTTTTCGTACAATGTCCCACTGTCTGGCTACCTTCATAAAGTCAAGTGCTCGGCGCAGTTGTGTGGATAGAGCGCTCCTCTGTTTTCATTTAAACAGCTCCTTATATCCGTTAGCGCAGCTAGCTAGCACCAGATGCTAACAACAACAATGCACGTAAGGTCTCTCTCTCGCTCGCTCGGGCCACACGTACACACACCCTCCCGGTCCTCCCAATAGCCAGTCGGTGCCTGCCGGTGAGCGTGGAAGTGTGGTCTGCCACAAGTGGGCGGCAGGAGCGGGCTGTCAGCATCAGCTTAGATGGTATTTTAAACTCGATGCGCTCTGAAACTACGGGGCGGCCGAGGAAAAAAAATACACATGCGTTAATCGCGTTAAAATAATTAGTGGCGTTCATGTTTTTTTGCGTTAATGCGTTAACTTGACAGCCCTAATATTTATATATACATTTATATTAGTGCTGTCAAAATTATCGCGTTAACGGCGGTAATTAATTTTTTGAATTAATTTCGTTAAAATATTTAACGCATTTAACGCATGTGCAGAATGGCCACCAGTGGCAGCGCCAGGGTATGGCTGGGGTAGGCTACCTACACCCCAGGGGCGGAGCTTCCTACAGGCGATACAGGCGGTTGCCTAGAGCGCCACCCAGAGGGGGGGCGCCAACAATTGCACACAAATAAATATACAAATACATTTTTTTTTTTTTGCTTGGCGTAGTTTTTGCGCCCCCCTCTATATCTGCAACCATTATTCTTACATACAAAAACAATTCTAACATAGGGGGAAATGAGCCAAAAATCTAAAACGGTCGGTCTAAGAGCCTCTGCTTTAGGTGTTCACAGTCAGAACATGCTAGAGCGCTGTGCATTGATGGGTATCGGTCAAGTGTTTATAAAATTGAGCATTGAGGAAAGAAAGACTAACGTTAGAGAACTATGAAGAGGCAAAAGCCATCCGGGGCGCAGTATAAAAAAAGAAGAAAAGAAGAAGAAGAGAAACGTGCCAAGGTGAAAGGTATGCAATTTTGATTGTATTGTCAACATTAGCGAATGGATCATGTAATCTTGCTAGTTAGCCAAGCCAACGTTAGCTAGCCAGCGTTTGTTATTGCCATTCAGTCAAAACTGTCATAAGGCTATTTTCGTTGTGTCATGAAATAGAAATATTAGTAATAATAACAATGTTAGTTTTGGTGTAGCGAGCTAGCCAGTGTGGTGGAATGTTAGTTAGTTGGTAACGTTAGCTAACGTTAAGTTTACCTCAGGAAGCACATTGACTATCCGAGTCAAACCCTGTCATAATGTGCGCTAACGTTAGCTAACTAGCTCAGGGGTTCTCAACTCCAGTCCTGTTGAATGTTTTCGTTCCAACCCAGAACTAACACACCTGATTCAACTGTTCTAATAAGATAGGCATAGCTCTTGATTAGTTGAATCAGACCTGTCAGGCTGTCCAAATGCTTATTAACTAAATAATAGCTACATTTAACAAATGGAAATTATTCAATGTTGATAATACAAATGTTGTATCATTTTAGATTCACTTTTAAAATATCTGGAACCACCTGTTGAATCAGTTGACAAGGAACAGCCATGCACCTCAGCTGTGCCGGCTTCCTCAGGTGAGTGCAATGTGTCAATAGATGTTCCTGATGATAAATAATTTAATGTGAAATCCAGTCAATATATTTTCTCTTGTGTGTTCTTTCTATATTTATAGACCTAGAACCACATGAAGGAACGTCAGAACAGCAAGCTGCTCATCCTGATGAGATGAGTAAATGGAGAAAGGATCAAAAGAAGTTGGGTGACATATTCAAAAAAGAAGAACAGTCTTTTTTGTTTTTGTTGTCAACTTTTCTCTCCAAAACAAATTCATTTAACAAATGCAGGACTGTCGGATTGGAAAAATGCAAGTGCTGCTTTGACCAGCCATGAAAATAGTCCGGAACACCTGAACAATTTGGCGTCATGGAAAGAATTGGCAGTTCGATTAAAACAAGGTACAACAATAGACAAACAAGAGCAGGCCCTCCTTGAGGCAGAGAAGAGTCAGTGGAGAGCAGTGCTGACACGACTGGTTGCTATTGTACAGTCTCTGGCAGGGCGAAATATGGCATTGAGAGGAAAGACAGAAATACTCCACTCTCCTTCAAATGGAAACTTTTTGAAAGAGGTTGAGCTTTTAGCGCAGTTTGACCCAGTGATGAAAGACCACATCCACAAGATTAAAAGTCAAACATCCCACCACAGCTACTTGGGCAAAACCATTCAGAATGAGTTGATTGAATGCATCAGTGGAAAGATTCTATCAACAATAGTGCAAGAAATAAAGAAATGCAAGTACTTTTCCCTCATTTTAGATTGCACCCCGGATGTTAGCCACACTGAACAGCTGTCAGTAGTCATCAGAATTGTGACACTGGAAGAAGACCCCCAGATTAAAGAGCACTTCATGGGATTCCTAGTAGCAGAGGAGTCCACTGGTGAAAGTTTGTCCGCCCTGATTTTGAAGAGGCTGGAGGAGTTGCAGATTGCCTTTGATGACTGCAGAGGACAGTCATATGACAACGGCGCAAATATGAAAGGGAAGAACAAGGGAGTACAGGCCAGGCTACTGCAGTTGAACCCAAGAGCTTTATTTGTGCCTTGTGGGGCACATACACTCAATTTGGTCGTTGCTGATGCTGCCAAAAGCTCCAAAGATGCCATATCATTTTTTGGCATTGTGCAGAAGCTATACTGCCTGTTTTCTGCCTCTACACAGAGATGGGCCATCCTCAAGAAACATGTCAACCTTTCACTCAAAATGTGGTCAGAAACCAGATGGGAGAGCAGAGTGAAAGCTGTGGAGCCTCTGCGATATGAAGCCGCAGCTGTGAGAGAGGCACTGCTTGAGGTGAGAAACCAGGCCAAAGACCCAATCATCAGGATTGAAGCCCAGTCTCTGGCAGAAGAAGTCGGGTCATTCCGCTTTGCACTGTGCACAGTGGTCTGGTATGACATGCTAAGTGAAATTCAGCAGGTGAGCAAACTCCTGCAGTCCCAAACAATGCAAGTGGATGTAGCAGTAAGTCTACTGAAAAAGCTCTCGAATCCTACAGAGCCACAGGCTTTGTGGCTGCACAAACATCAGCCAAGGACATGTGTGAAGACATGAATGTGGACGCAGTCCTTGTGCAAAAGCGGCTGAAGTCAACAAAGAGGCACTTCTCATATGAGTCTCCTGATGAGCCATTGAGGGGTGCCTTGCAAAATCTGGAGGTAACCTTCTTTAACGTGGTGGTGGATGCTGCAGTGTCAGCACAAAAGGAGAGGTTTACCACTCTTAAACATGTGCAAGACAAGTTTGGCATTCTGTACAACGTCCCAGACCTGCCACACCAAGAGCTGATGAAGCAAGCAGAGGCACTTGCACACACCTTAAGCCATGGAGGGCAATCTGATTTGGATGGGAAGGAGCTGGCTCAGGAGTTGGAACATTTACCTGACTTGCCATCAAAGAGCATGACAACTCTTGAGTTGTTGAAATTCATACACACAAAGCAGCTCACCGAAATATATCCCAACTTGTGTATTGCTCTGCGGATCAGTGCAACGCTACCAGTAACAGTAGCTTCAGCCGAGAGGAGTTTTTCCAAATTAAAACTCTTGAAAACATACCTGAGGTCAACCATGGCTCAAGAACGCCTCAGTGGTCTGGCTGTAATTAGTATTAACCATGAGGTTGGTGGTCAGATTTCATATGATGATGTGATTGATGACTTTGCAGCGAGGAAGGCCAGAAGGATTGCACTGTAAATGGAAACCAGTAGGAGCTAATATGTAGGCTAACCTTGTGTGATGATAGGGAGTGGAATGTAAATAGTTCTTAATTTGTTATTTATTTAGCATATTATATATTGATTATTTGACATTTCTTCTTAATTTTCTTTTAAAGCAAATGTGCACATTCTTTTATTGTTTGTTATTATTATTATTATTATTATTATTATTGTTTGTTAGCTAAGTTGTTTGTTTTAATTCTTTAGTGTGAACTTTACATTTATTCTTAGCTCTTGTTCTTGCTTGTAATAAATAAAGGTGCAGTACTTTACTGTATAACTGGGGGGGGGGGCGCAGTGGTGAAGCTCGCCTAGGGCACCAAATGTGCTAGGTCCGCCCCTGCTACACCCATACCAAGAAATGGCTTAGCCCCACCATGACAAATGATGTTAAAGTAAGCCAAATAAAGTCTGCCAACTCGCGCAGAGTAAATTGCACAGACAGCAGTTAGTAAGATTGATTTCAGTAGCCACGGTTTTGAAAACTTTTGTCACGTAGTGATCGTCTTCTCAATAGAACATCTTTGATAACGGCGTGGTGTTGTTGCAGGAAGTCCCGACGGAGAATACTTTTGCTGTAGGTACAGTAAGATGTACACATAACTGGTACACAGGTTATATGTGCGTAATCTGAAATGCGTAGGCTACCGTCACTTGTGTCACAAAGCGCATTTGCGTACCGACGTACTTGTGAAGCTTTTCCAGAAGGCGGTTAGATCACCGGACGACAGAGTCGGTCTGTACAACGGAATTGTGCCAAAACTACGCCAACCGGCTGCGGAGGGAGACAGCGCTAAAACAGCTGATCACAACGTTCACACTCTGTGGTCACGAAGTACTCCACTAGCCCCCCCCCCCTCTGTCGACTTTCCTGAAGTACTCCCCCGTTGATAGAAATCAACACGTAATGAATTAAGACCCCACGGTTTGATGATTGATAGGTGTGTGGGTTGTCTTTCATTTTGACACGCAGAAAAATGTTATAATAAACATAGATACTGTATGTTAAATGGATATATCCTCCTTCTTTCATTTATCTTTCCATTCCCACAACAATATACATACATAAATGGCATATTTTGGACATAGTTCGAATGGTGATTAATCATGATTAATTAATTTTTAAGCTGTGATTAATCTGATTAAAAATTGTAATCGTTTGACAGCCCTAATTTATATACATATATACAATTTCAGATTCAAACAAGTATGAGAGCACTCTCATAATAACGTAGGTCACAGGGGCGGATCTAGACAAATATTCATGGGGTGGCAAGAGGGTGGCAGGAGATTCTGAGGGGTGGCATCCCCTGGCAGAAGTATATGCTGATTTAATCACAGTCATATCAATCAATGTTAACTTGGAAAGCCACAATATTGATATTTTAACTCAATAACATTAGGTGACATTATTGTGGCACATCAGTAAAGCCTTACATAGAGATATATAAGGTGGCAGACATAATTTAATGAATTTTCACTGAACAATAACTGAAGGAGTTTGTTTCACTCTTAGACCAGCAGGGGTACCAAATCTATGCCGAATGCTGCAATAAGTACATTAATTAACTGTTTCATCAATGTGTATCTGTATGAATATGATACTATTAACAATCATAATATTATTCCTATCAGCTGTCAATCACTGTTATGATTCACATATTCATTTATTATTGAATAAACTATATTTTTGGGAGGAGTTAATGATGAATGTTTCTCAAGATGCTTGCTCACCCTAAGTAATTACTATCATGTATCAAAATTCAAAAGATTCAAAGGAACAGTTCAGCGCCCCACGACTTCACTGCAAACAGTTACAACCTTGACTTTACATCAGAAAGAACAAACATTAAAGAAGTGACTAATTGCATCAGTTAGGTTTATAAAACGTGTATTCAGCTAAAACATATACATCGCTGCAGTTATTACCCAGTGGAAAGCCCTTACCTACTGGCCTAGTTAAATCAAAGTGGTTACTTTTTTTTGGCTGGGCAGTGTAGTTTTACACACCGTCTTATTTGACTTTCTCAGGACTTAAAACTGTTTTTTGGGGCAGAACCCCACAAAGAAAAACATATATGCACACATACAAGGTCATCATCATCAAACAACAGTTTGTTATGCTCATCGAGTCATCCGTGAGCAGAGCATCAAGTTGGCATGCCTATTACCAACACACTCTCACTCCCTAAGCGTCCAATAGCGACGTTTGGTCAGTGTCCGTGACGTCCAATTGTGACGCTCCTAGGCTCCTTCAGCGCCATAAAGGGACGCAAATAGCTTTCAACTGATTGCAATGTATTCCCATCTGCGTCGGGATTTGACGCTCATGGAAGCACGGCATTCGTTTATGTCGGCTGCCCTTAAAGGTAATGTGAGCGTCCATTCCCAGGAGTAAAGGATGGCAGAAGACACTACACTACCCAGAATCCCCAGCTATTGTTTGGACTACACCATGTGCTCTTGACAAACCCCGTGATAGTCCTCAAGCTCTGTGATTCTCGAACAGCACTTGAAATGGGATGGAACCACGGCAGACTGTCCAAAACTGGATTTGAACGGGTCCACCGCGTCCCCCCTCCCCCACCCCATCCCCAGAACTACACATGCTGGCTATTCTGTTTCGCAACATGTTCTCTATGGCACGTCTCTACTGGGAGTTGTAGTTTTAAAAGACGTTTTCGTATTTCCCATAATAAGAAGTTGCCAGTATTAAACTGTGTACATCCCTGGAGGTTTAGGGGACAGGAAACACTCACATTTAAAACATATAATTAATAAATGGGTGAAAATTGCTTGTGCCTATTATGGGCAGTATTAATATATATACCCACATGCCAGCTAAGGTCAGAAGAGCTTTATTTAACAGCTGGTCTTATGTGTGTGACCCCTGTGATAACATTACATTACATTAATTGATAAGCCTGAAACATGCACTTGTCAAGGTTCAGAGGCACATTTTGCAAATATGGCAGTAGCCATCGATCAGCTTAAGATAAGATATACTTTATTGATCCCAAGTTGGAACATTTGCGTTACATCAGCATGTGTAACAGTTAAATATGCAGTTGTGTTTATTTGAAAATCATTTAGTATAATCACATAAATTCTGTGTTTTATATTCAACAATTCTGTGTTCTTTATTTATTGATTGTTCAATACCTGACAAGGCCGGAGATGAAATATCTACATACATCTTATAAGAGTATAATACATTATGTATAATATCAGTTAAAATAAGTGCTTCAACATAGTTAACATTGCTGGAGGTATGCACAAATATTGATAGATGTCTTGTAATGCACTATTGAGGAACCTGCAACCCAAGTTTTTCATTCAGTGCAGAACTACACCACAGTTGTGTAGGCCTATATGATATGTCAATAAACCTTAGAAAATCTTGAAATCTTGAAAGGGATGTGCAAAATAGTCATTACATACAGTCTTTAATTAACAATTAGTAGAGAATAACGAGTAATGAATATACTTTATAGGGATCGTATTAATATCTAATAATAAAAATATTGAAATTCAATAACATGCTTTAACCACCAGGTGTCCCTTTATATCAGCTGTGCACCTTTATGGTGTAAATACAGCCTATCTACCAATTGGATCAAATATAAAAGTGAGCCGAATTAGTGTTGATACTGCAAGGAGACGTATTGTGTGAAAAGAAATGTAAGATGTTGTTTAATGGCTGATATATTTATGATCCACGTCACGTTTTCAGTTCCTCATGTTTGTCTTCTCATCAGGGCTCTATAAATACAGAACTACGGCAGATATGTAATATGTAATGCAGCCGAACCGTGTATTACAATGCCGTTATGTGATGACTTTCAAAGAGAAAAGCAAGCACACTCGGAATAAGGTATTATTATTATTATTTTGGTCTGTTTCTGGTATTTGTTAATGACGATGTGCTCTGAGATGTGAGACTGGAATTGCACAGGGGGGAAATAACGTAGGCTATCTTTAGATGCGGATTTTGTTAAACTAATATGTTTAGGCTGTGGACCAACACTATACATTGACGGCGAAGGGGGTAGCAATAAAGATAACACCATTAAACAGTTACACAACATAACAGAAATAATATCGATAGCAGCGTCCCTAGCAACCACCTTGGTAACAATGAAAACGTCGCGATTTCCTGAAGTAATCTTCGTAATAACTAGCAAACTAAAGATCATGTACATCCACTGCACACATAATCTGAAATAACAACTCATATTTCTCGCATCAAATGACATCAAAACGCATTTTAATGGCCAAACTAACTTTAAAATAGGCATTTTCTACCGAGAATAAAACGAATGTCGGCCATGTTTTCTTTTTCTGCAGGGAGAAATTTGAAGATCACGTGACATAGACGCCAGCCATCGGAATGAATGGTGAAAAAAACGGGGTTTGTCAAACAGAGCACATGGTGTAGGCCAAACGATAGCTGGGGATTCTGGGTAGTGTAGTGTCTTCTGCCATCCTTTACTCAGAAAACATATTTGTTTCTCGAAGGGGAAAAATACAAAAGCATTGCACACAATTTAAACCAATCAATGTTGTGTAATTAACAAGGATAATCTGGTGTTTTTTAGTCGATGAGTAGTGCAGATATCACTGTAAAATCAATCGACAGTAAGAGGAGTACTTACTTCCGGGTGTAAAATTCTCCGTTATCCAATGGGAATGGATGCTCACATTGCCTTTAAGGGCAGCCGGCATAAACGAATGCCGTGCTTCCATGAGCGTCAAATCCCGACGCAGATGGGAATACATTGCAATCAGTTGAAAGCTATTTGCGTCCCTTTATGACGCTGAAGGAGCCTAGGAGCGTCACAATTGGACGCCACGGACACTGACCAAACGTCGCTATTGGACGCTTAGGGAGTGAGAGTGTGTTGCAATTACAGCTGAATGCGGCGATTACCATCTTGTTCAACAAAACGCCTCACAAACTGATTAAGATCCAAAGCTTTAGTGCGTTTTGATTCAATGCTGAGTACAGCCAAACTTGACAGTCTCTTCTCTGTCATTGTAGACCACAAATACCTCATTCCTTCCGTGTACTTGAGACAAATACAGAGAGTAATGTAGGCCTGTTATACTGAGTGATATTATACACACTGATGTGCTTTCTGCACGGACCTCACAGCTGTTCTCACTGTAAACATTGCGTTGTGATTAAAGCAGTTAACAAAATAATATCCAGGGGATGCATGCAGAGCTGTCATTTGCTGAGATAAATCCGGCCTTGCATCACGACTCTTTGAAACATCACTGTTGCCGGAAATACATCCGCGGAGGACCCGCGGAGGAACCATCAGTGTATCCTCGATTCTAGATCCTCCAGAGAGCCTCCTCAACGCTCGATCCTCCATGTGCATTTAGAGAAATGAGATGTCCTTCAACATGGCGTGCTGAAATCCATTTCCGGGTCACTACCGGAGGACCGAGGATTCGAGGAGTCGAGGAGTAGAGGGGACATTAGAGAAATTAGCAACCATCATTGTGAATAATGAACCAGAAGGAAATGCTTAGAGTTAAAATATCACTGAGACTTGGTTTTGATTGTAATATTCCCATAAGATCCTTACGGGGATTTAAGTTCTATATGCAAACAAGTGTAGTAAATACTAACTTTATCAAACCCTTCTAATCCTACTTATTTTAAACCTCACTGATCTTATGGTCCGTTACAAAAGGGATATTTATAACATTTGAATTAATGCAAACAATGTAATGTAAACTGTTGATCACAATGACCTTGTACTTTAATGCATATTTAGATGTAACACTCACTCAGCCGTTTTCAAACTGTGGGGTGCACCCCACTACTGCAGGGGGGCATTGCGTTTTGTATCAATAGAGCTTGTCAGGTCCATGATTTCCTAGGGCCATTCATTATAAGAACATTTCACAAAAACAAAAAATTGTATGGACTTATTTTATGTTGTCTGTATTGCATTAATGTTTTGGTAAAGTTAAACGTCAAATACAAACCTGACACTTTGCTAGGTATGGTTATACCCAAAAAGACTTTAATAGTTTACCGTTTACAGACAAATAAAGCCCAGAAAGAACTGTAAAAACATGTATCCAGATGTTTTATCCAAAATGTGTACAAAATGTTAAGTCCTGAGTTTGAAACTGAGGCCTTCATTTACCAGCCTCACATATACCTGTCATTCCCATATTACTAAATACAACATACAGCAACAAGTGTCACTATTTTGCAGCACTTTCTGTTAGTTACACTAGGCATTTTTTAAAAGCTATTCACCTTTCAGTTGCTCAATTTAGTAATTTACCTGATTTTGCAATAACGTTTCTGACTGCTGAGATTCAAGTATTTATTATTATAATTTGCTGTTTTTATCAGGCTGGCTGAAGTTGTTTTTTTCAGCAATCTCAGTGATCCTGTTCACAGACGACTAACAGGCAGTCTTATAAGTGCCATTGGTTTTGTTTCCTTCTTACTCTCCACTTTCTGGGGCGGGCTCCACCTTCTTCGTTTGCAAAGGAAATATTGAGCCTGCTGGAGCCAGTGAACAGGTCCTTTAAAAAACTCATGAACCACGAGGCGACGGAGATGTCAGGAAATGTCACTAAGAGCCCATTCTTCTCCTTCTGTGGGGGAAAAACAATGTTAGATAATGTGTGATGCTGCATCGATAAACACCATCTTAAAGGAGACTTGTCATGGTTAATTTCAGGTTCAGGTATGTTGGGTTTACACTAGAACATGTCCACATGATTTAATGTTCAGCTAACACGTTATTATTCTCAAGGTATCCAACTGAGTTGTATAAACCTACTGTGACCACCGGTGGAGTTTCTCAGGCTCCGGTGTTAACATATAACTTGTGGGACGAACAACTGAGGCTTGTCTCAATTGAATATTTCATCTCCTCCTTTCCCTCACTCGTCCCTTTCTTGCGTCTAATGGCGCATTTCCACTGCAGGGCCTCGCACGGCTTAGTACGGTATAGTTAGGCCTTGGTAGGCCAGGCTTACTTTATCATATGCTGCGTTTCCATTACAGTTTAGTAGCTGTGGCAGTAACTATAGTAACGCAGTGTAGGCGGAGCCGCGACGTCATCTTCAAAGCAACCACAGAAAACCAATATCAGCTGTTAGCACAGCTGTTAGCCCTCAGAGCTCACAGCTCTTCATATCTGTTCAGAAACTAGACAAAAGTTAAACAAGTACAAACCACAGACTATCTGTGTCATGGCGAATACAGTCGCTGATTTATTTATGTCTGTAGGCCGTTGTTGTGAGTGTGGACGGTCGGAGCATATACTGCGTTAGCTTAGCCGATCTCCATTCAGAAATATACTCATTTTAAAAGATATTTCGCCTGCCGTCTTTTGTCTGCAGACTTGTCAAAGCATTAATTCATGGTTTTTACTAATCAGTATGTTGTTACTTCGGCATCATTTTTGAAACGTGTATTATAATTGAATCACGGTCAAATATGTTCATTTTGTTGTAGTTGTAGCCCCCTTGCTAGCGATTCTCTCACTAGTTTAGCATATTCAGCCCGGTTGTTGGCCTGGAAAGAACCTGGATTTTGTAGAGCCAGAACCCCTAGTGGAAACGCAAGCAAAAACGGGCCGGGTTTGGCACGGCACGCTTAAACCTCGCTCTAGTGGAAATGCGCCATTAGCTCCGCCTCCGTAAAATGCGAGCGAGAGACGCAAGGAGGAGACGTGAGGACAGAGGAGTCCTCAGGTATTAATTGAGACTGTCACTACCCGATCTGCCGCCCTGCCCTATCTGCAGTGCGCATGTGCGAGATGGTCCGCCATATTGGACAACTCTGTACGGCAACCCAGCGCCATATAGAGAGAAACCCAAGTAGGACACTTGACACAGTGGCTTTTGGCAAAGCACAAAAAGAAA
Organism: Pseudochaenichthys georgianus; assembly: GCF_902827115.2. Classification (NCBI taxonomy): domain Eukaryota; kingdom Metazoa; phylum Chordata; class Actinopteri; order Perciformes; family Channichthyidae; genus Pseudochaenichthys; species Pseudochaenichthys georgianus. The sequence goes on along the minus strand of NC_047517.1, from coordinate 13,687,169 downwards.
ACTTGAGAGAGATGAGTAACTGTTATTACAACGTGACTTCACTATTATTGTCAGAATAAGTGAGAAATTAATTTAACTTCTGTCAGCTGTCATACTGAATAAATATTTACTGTGAATGTATGCAAAAATGTATGGCATATAGCTGTCATCTCGCACATGCGCACTGCAGATAGGGCAGGGTGGCAGATCCGGTAGTGACAGGTCGTTTCTCAATCTCGAGGAAACTGGCTTCCAAGCCAATATTTCAAGGATGCCACATCATCAAGTGGCGCAGCAGGACCGTTCCAATGTCCAGCATACTTGGAATTCCACCGAGGCCGCGTCCTTGGTTTGGGGGAAATTTCGAGGCTGCACATGGGTAGACTTCACGTCCTTAAAATCCCCACAATGCTTCGCGCACGGACCAATTTCCACAAATCTGTGGTGGAAAATGTAAGGCGGGGCCTCTCATAGGACGCACACCGGCACACTTATAGCCTGTTCACTCTTCGTTTTCTGAATGCCAGGAAGGATTCTTGCCTAGCTTCTGAAGGAATTGACTCGGAAGACGTGCTACCAAGCAAGCGTGAGATACACCCGTGGTTTCCTTGTGTCTCTCCATGCTTCCCTGGTGGGAGGGACTAAACGCAGGGAAACAACGCAAGTGAGGGATGCAAGGATTCCATTTAATCGACCTGAGATGCAGCCAGAGACGTCCTCGTTCACTCAAACGTCACTCTTAAACGACGTCTGTTAATGATGACATGTGCACACAGCTGTATCCCCTCATCGGGTTTAAGTGAGAACAGCTGTGAGGTCCGTTCAGAAAGCAGAGAAGTGTGCATAATATATATCACTCAGTATAACAGGCCTACATTACTCTCTTTATTTGCTTTAGTTTAGTATTTCTACAAACAAAGAGTCGATATTTGTCTAAAACCATTTAGTGCTTCACATAATAAAATACACAATTGCTGTAGCCTGATTATGCTTTAGGAGATGTAGGTGCGTGTTGTACAGTGTGTGTATGTGTCTGTGTGTGTATAGATGCGGCAGACAGACAGGTCTCAGTTGGTTTGGTGTCCTGTGCTTACTTTTAATACTTGTAAATAAAACTTTTGGCACGTAATTTAATTTCCTCCTTGTAGCGACCAGAGAGGGGGGGGATATATCCAGTCTCTGATAGTGTCATGTTATTATGCTGTAAGTGCTCTCATACTTGTTTGATTCTGAAATTGTATATATAAATAAATGTGTGTGTATATGTCCGCATCTGTAGCCTGTTATTGTCTCATTATACCGCACTGTGAATGAATTAAAACTAAATAGGTCATCATGAACACAGTTCTGTCCATCAGACAGAGGGCTGTGCCTCCTGTCATCATTAATGGACGTCTCTTTAAAATGACCGCTCAGAGGAGAGGATTACTCATTTCTCTAACCGCCTGCTGCTTCCCCTCCTCGGCTCCTCCGCTCGCATCACCTGTGGGCGTGACTAAGACACGAGGATAGGAGTCGAGGAGGGGAAATTAGTGAAATAAGAAAGGCCACGTGTGTATAGAGAGGCCAAGTCCCTCCCCTTCCGGGGACCTCCATGGGACCTTATTTCAGAAAAATTATGTATTGAAGTCAATGGAGAGAGAAAACTTATCTTTCGATCCCGTTCGAATTGTCCCACGAATTACACATATGATGTTTGTCAATCTTAAAAAATTATTTCCATGTAAAAAAAGTCACAGTTTGTCGTAAAACTGTTGAAATATAAGACAAAAAAATACGAAAAATACGCAACTAGAAAGACTACAAATCCCAGAATCCTGGTCCTGCATGCTGGCTCTTGGAACCGACTAACTCCCCTTATGTACAGTTCTCAACATGCCCAGACTTGTAGTGATTTTCACCTCTTTTAATACGTTTCACCTCATTCTGAAAGAAAGAAGTGAAATGTGCTAATGTGACAGCTGTCTTGGTGTGTGGTGCGAGACGGGAGATGTAGTTCATTGAGCGGTTTCACACAAAGTTTTACGACACATTTTTATTTTTTTGACTTGCAAAATTATCTTTTAAATTGACAAACATCATATGTGTAATTCGTGGCACAATTCAAACGGGATCGAAAGATAATCTTTCTCTCGCTATTGACAAAATTAAGAGATCTACATTTCTCAACATCCATATGAAACAGAAAGCAGATTTTCTTTTTCTTTATGGACATTTTACAAATCACTCCCCTTTCAAACTGTATTCTTGTTTATTAATAGCAACTTTTTTTTACTGTCATATACTATTTTGTACCAGTTTTTCCTTTATTCTCTTATTTTTTTAAAACTATAATGACATGATCATATAAAGATGTGCCTTTACCTCACTGGTTGGAGAAAAAGCTTCTTATATTCGTTAGCATAGCTAGCTAACCAGATGCTAATAACAACAAAGTTATTGACTGTATGATCAGTATGACAGATTAACAGATCTCCACTGTTTCAGTCTGCAGCTTTATTTCAGTAACTCACAACTCCGTCACATGTATATTCCCGCGCCTGCGGATATAGTACATCACAGTGTAAGCCTGTGTCAGCATGCAGTTTACCAAAGTGCCAACAGGCGTCACTATATAACAGGCATTAACAGATGCCCATATCTGTAACATCTCCTTTCCTTTAGCTGTAAACAACATCAGCATGTCACTTGTGCTACATTGTGTAAAGCTAACACTTTAACATTGTCAACCTCCAAGACATGAAAACAATTCCAATACTGTTTAACCATGCAAGTACCGATACAAAACTATAATCATATCCAACAATAATATCCAACAATCCTTTTTTTTTTTTGACAGTCCAACAGACTTAGTGACAATGTTCCCAGTTGTATCACAGGTTCAGTCTCTGCGGCGGCCGTAACAGGCGACCACACCGCGAGTGTACAGCTTAGCTCTCTGTACTCACTGGCTTCCCAGGTGTCAACCCCTGCCCTTGCGCCGGGACCCCTGGAGAGTGAGGAGGCTCCCCCAAACCTGTGTCATCCTGGACCGGGTCGGTTCTGGCTCCACCTGCAGCCCTCTCTGCGTTGACATGGCCCCGGTCCCTGTGGCTGCTCTGCTCCGGCCCTACCAGCTGTCGCATCCGGGCTGAGCGCTCCGCAACCCGCAGATCCACCCGGTTTCTCCTGTAGAGCGTGCCGTCCACCTCCACTACGAATGAGCGAGGAGCGACTTTCTGGAGGCATTGACCCAGTTGCCAGCGGCCTGTGCGATCTCCTGGAAGAGGCCTCATCCTTATGTGTTCCCCAACATTCAGTTCTGGTAAGTCCCTTGCCGATATGTCGTAGGCGGACTTTGCAAGCCACTGTTTCAACCGCAGCTTCTCCGTCACTCCAGTCACTAACCACGGTTGCAGCAAGCTGTCCGCAACCGGCAGCGAAGTCTTCAGCCTTCGTGACATTAAGTGTTGGGCTGGACTGCTGTCCTCCAACCCCTCTGTGGGCGTGTTGCGCCAATGGAGAATGGCCTGCCATTTATCCTTTGCCCGCTTGCAGAGTGATTTCACTATCTTGACAGCTGACTCAGCTTTGCCGTTTGATTTTGGATGTCGGGGTGAGGATGTGACATGGTTAAATCCCCACTATGCTGCAAACTTCCTGAACTGTTCACAGGCAAACTGTGGGCCATTATCTGTGATCACTTTGTCTGGCTGTCCGTAGCGTGCAAATTGAGATTTACAGCCTGTGATGAGAGTGTCAGCTGATAGATCCGGGAGAAGATCAATCTCCCAGAAGTCTGAATAGTGGTCTACTAGGACGATGAAATCTTGGCCAGCGTAAGAGAAGATATCCATACTCACTGTTTGCCATGGACGTGTTGGGATATCATGCAACATCAATGATTCCTTCTGCTGGGCTTGTGCATATTCATTGCATGCAGAGCAGTTCGCCACATGGTCTTTTATCTCTGCTCTCATGTTTGGCCAGAACAGCGTATCCCTGGCGCGCCTGTAACATGCCTCCCCCAATGTGGCTGGTGTGTATGCGTCTTAGCAACTCTGCCCTCAAGGCCTTAGGGATAACAACGCACTGCCCTCTGTATAGCACACTGTTTTGCATGTTGAGCTCATCCCTGAAGGGCCAGTATTCTCGCACCAACAGGGGGGTGTCCTCTTTGAAATCAGGCCATCCCCTGAGGATTACTGATGTCAGAGCTTGTAATACATTGTCCATTTCTGTGTGCTGGGCAATTTGGCGAAACCTGAAGTCAGTAACATTCCGATGCTGTGCCTGATCCAGCTCTGAGTCCTCCGCCTGAAAGCTGTCCATGGAACACACCGCCTGTCGTACATAGGGGGTGTCGGAACCACGACACGGTGGAGTGGCCCTGCTTAGAGTGTCACTGACATACATCTCCGTGCCTGGTTTGTAAACAATATCCAGAATGTACCCCTGGAGCTGCAGTAACATGCCCTGAAGGCGTTAGGCGCACTCATGAGGGGCTTCTTAAAGATGGTGATCAGTGGTTTGTGGTCTGTTTCTGCAGTGATTGTGTCCCTGCCGTATAGGTACTGGTGAAATCTCTGGCATGCAAAAACTATGCTTAAGCACTCTTTCTCTATTTGAGCGTAGTTTTGCTTAGTCTGTGTCAGTGCGCGTGAGGCAAAGGCTATGGGCTGCCCCTTTTGCAGCAAGCAGCACCCCAGTCCATTCATGCTGGCATCACTCTGCCATCACAGGCTTTGTGATGTCATAATATTTGAGAACCGGCGTGTTGGTGACCATCCGCTTTATCTCGCGTATATTGCATCATCGTGTTTTGGCAGCCAGTGCCATGCCGTGTCCTTATCCAGGAGTCTGCGAAGAGGCTCACAGATCTCCGATAGCCTTGGCAGGAACTTAGCCAGATATGTCACAAACCCGATCATGCGTTGCACTGCCTTAGCATCCGTGGGCGTCGGCACGTCCAACACTGCTTGAGTTATCTCTGGGTCGATTTTCAGTCCTTCTGTAGACAGGACATGGCCGTGGAAATGTACAGCTTTGAGCTTCAACTGCAGCTTGAGTTCACTCAATCTGAGCTTCACAGCCCTGCACCGTTGCATGAGAGCTCTTAAGTTGGTGTTGTGGTCCTCTTCAGCCTCTGCGTCCGTATCGCCACACCCGACCACCAGGATGTCACACGCAAAAAGGCTCGATGCCAGCCAGGCCTGATAGCAGCTCATGTTGCTTGCGCTGATAGATCTCTGGCGCCACTGAGACTCCGAACGGGAGTTTGAGCCATCTCATCCGACCCCATGGGGTCCAGAATGTCGTCAAGCGGCTGCTTTCCTCATCAAGCTTGCACTGGAGAAAGGCGTCACGAGCGTCAACCAGTGTGAAGACACAAGCCTTGGGCAGTATGTACAAGACGTCTTCTAGCGTTGGCATGTGGTAATGGGACCTGAGAAGTGCCTGGTTGAGAGGCTTTGGGTCAATGCAGATTCTTATCTTGTCCGGTTTAGCTACTGTCACCATGTTGCTTATCCACGCTGTTGGCTCTGTCACTGGCGTAAGGTTGCCTGCTTTCACATGTTTGTCCAGCTCTTCCTTAACCCGGGCTTTTAATAATAATAATAATAATATATTTTATTTATAAGCGCACTTTTCATTTGCGTAAACAAAACTCAAAGTGCTACAGGGACATTTCGTGGTGAGCACTGGACCCGTGTCACTTCAGGGTTCAGATCGAAGTGAACATTACCTGGGACTGACTCGATCGGGTCATGGAAAACATCATGAAAGTCTTTCAGTAGCATTTATTTTGTGAGTGGTGGCTTTTGTTTGGCGTTTACTATCTCAAACACAAGTCTGTGTGTTTTCCCCCTGACCACACATTCAGTGGGAAATTTCCCCAGGGATGGCATGTATGTGTCAGAGTACAGCTTTAGCCTTGTTCTGGTCGGCTGTAAGGCTGTCTTTGGTGACAGTTTCTCTTCAAACTGGCGGCCCATAACATTGCAGGTGGCCCCTATATCTAGCTGGCATAGCTGTCTTTTCTTATTCAGGTGTAGGTGCACAAACCATTTGCGACCAGGTGCTTTCACATTCCCCACATATTCAGTGACATTGTATAGGTTTTCACTTGTATCTGAGTCCCCTTCAGTTTGCTTCAGTTTGATCGTCAACAACATTAACTTTTCTCGTTTTCTCTGCTCTGCTGCTGGCCTGACATACTTTTGCAAAGTGATTTGAAACGCCACATGCTCGGCAGGTCTTACCATAGGCTGGGCACTGCTCTCTGCCCCGTTTGTGTCCATTTCCACAGTATTTGCAGGTCCACTGCTGCTCTCTCTCAGCCGCTGTGTTTCTTTCCGCTGTTTTCCACTGTGTTTTTCGTCGCATTAACACTGTCCGTCTGTGCCTGCGGGCTCTCAATAAGCCTCATGCGTGACTCTAGAGGCTTCTCAATACTCAAATTTCCCCTCCTCAACTCCTCGACTCCTCGGTCCTCCGGTAGTGACCCGGAAATGAATTTCAGCGCGCCATTTTGAAGGACGTCTCATTTCTCTAAATGCACACCGAGGACCGAGGATCGAGCGTCGAGGAGGCTCTCTGGAGGAGCTATAACCGAGGATACACTGATGGTTCCTCCACGGCTCCTCCGCGGATGCATTTCCGGGAACGGTGGAGGCGTGACGCACGGCCGGACTTATCCCAGCCAATGACAGCTCTGCATGCATCCCCTGGATATTATTTTAGAAACTGCTCTCATCGCAACGAGATGTTTACAGTGAGAACAGCTGTGAGGCCCGTGCAGAAAGCAGAGCAGTGTGTAAAATATATATCACTCAGTATAATAGGCCTACTCTCTTTATTTGTTTTAGTTTAGTAGATATCTACAAAGAGTCGATATTTTTCTAAGATCATTTAGTGCTTCACATAATAAAATACACAACGGTGCACAATTATGCTTTAGGAGCTGTAGGTGTGTGTGGTACAGTGTCGGTGCGTGTTGTACAGTGTGTAGGTGTGTGTTGTACAGTGCACAGATGCGGCGGACAGACAGGTCTCAGTTGGTTTGGTGTCCTCTGCTTACTTTTAATACTTGCAAATACAACTTTTGGCCCGTAATTTCAATTCCCCATTTCAGCGACAAGAGAGAGGGGGGGATATATCCAGTCTCTGATTGTGTTACGTTATTATGAGAGTGCTCTCATACTTTAAATTGCTTATATTTATATAAATATATTTGTGTGTGTGTGTCCGCATCTGTAGCCTGGTATTGTCTCATTATACCGCACTCTCAATGAATTAAAAGTAAATATGTGGGGGAACAATGTTCAGCTGATCTAACAGAGATTATAAAATATGACAAAACACTCGACAGCTGATGCAGCTGTTGCCATGTAATAATGAACGGACGTCGCTTTAATATGACCGCTCAGAGGAGAGGAGTTCTCATTTCTTTAAACGTCTGCTGCTTCCCCTCCTCTCTCCTCGGTTCCCCTCCTCGGTCCTCCGCTCGCATCTCCTGTGGGCGGGACTAACGGAGCGTCCACACTACAGCTTCAAAAAAAGATTGGAGCTGGGCGTGTCTGGAGCTTGGGGATTTTATTCAAGCAACACGACTAACAACCAATCACATGAGGGTCTGGTCATACAAAACCGGGTGATTTGCTACGGCGATAGTTAGTTTCTCCTCCAACTTTTTTTGAAATATAGAAATGAACGGCGGGATATCTCTCCCAGCTTAGACGCGGTTTGATTGGCTACGGCTTGAGCTGTCAGATTTTCAGAAACGGGATTTGATTGGCTGGCGCTGGCTACTCCGGCGTCTCCGGTGTCAGAAGTTGAACAGTTGAACATTGTTCAACTTCTGACGCCGGAGACGGCCCGCTCTGCTACCCACAATTCAGTTCGGCGAAAAAGCGAGGCAACGTGATGTCAGCCCATTGAAAGTGAATGGGCAGATTGGAGTTTTCGACGCTGTCGACGCTGTAGTGTGGACGGGCCGTAAGTCTCGAGGAGGGTAGTTGAGGAGGGGAGTCGAGGAGGGGACATTTAAGAATTGAGAAGCCTCTACAGTCAATTCTGCAAGGCGGGAAATCTCCACAGCTGTTGGCAGCGTTAGGTCCCGTTCACGCAGCAGTCGCCGTCTGGTGCTCTCGCTGGCAATACAGAGTACCAGCCTGTCCCTAATCAGTTCATCTTTCATGTCACGGTACTCACATGATGATGCTTTTTCCCTCAGCTTTGTTATAAAGCTATTGATCGGCTCGTCCGGTCCTTGTTTGCATAGACACAGCCGCGCAAAAACTGCGGCATGTGTACGGCTCATTATGGGTATTGCAATTTGTGAAGTCCCGGCCCGGAGCGCGTTCTGCTGCTCTCCGTCAGAACTACACCCCTGTCAGACGAGACATAAGAGGTCTCTCAATGCTCTAATTTCCCCTCCTCGACTCCTCGGTTGTGACCCGGAAATGGATTTCAGCGTACCATGTTGAAGGAAAGAATCTAATTTCTCTAATGCACATCGAGGACCGAGCATCGAGGAGGCTCTCTGGAGGAGCTCTAACCGAGGAGACACTGATGGGTCCTCCGCGGACGCATTTCCGGGAACGGCGGAGGCGTTACGCACGGCCGGACTTATGAGCCAATGACAGCTCTGCATGCATCCCCTGGATATTATTTTAGAAACTGCTTTCATCGCGAAGCGATGTTTATAGTGAGAACAGCTGTGAGGTCCGTGCAGAAATCAGAGCAGTGGGTAAAATATATATCACTCAGTATAACAGGCCTACATTACTCTCTGTATTTGTATGCTGTAGTTTAGTAGATATCTACAAACAAAGAGTCGATATTTTTCCATTTAGTGCTTCACATAATAAAATACACAACGGCTGTAGCCTGATTATGCTTTAGGAGCTGTGTGTGTGTGTGTGTGTGTGTGTGTGTGTGTGTGTGTGTGTGTGTGTGTGTGTGTGTGTGTGTGTGTGTGTGTGTGTGTGTGTGTGTGTGTGTGTGTGTGTGTGTGTGTGTGTGTGTGTGTGTGTGTGTGTGTGTGTGTGTGTGTGTGTGTGTGTGTGTGTGTGTGTGTGTGTGTGTGTGTGTGGTACAGTGTGCAGGTGTGTGTGTAGTACAGTGCGTAGATGCGGCGGACAGACGGGTCTCAGTTGGTTTGGTGTCCTATGCTTACTTGTAAATACAACTTTTGGCCCGTAATTTCAATTCCCCATTTCAGCGACCAGAGAGAGAGGAGGGGAGGGGGAGATATATCCAGTCTCTGATTGTGTTACGTTATTATGAGAGTGCTCTCATACTTGTTTGATTCTGAAATTGTATATATTTATATAAATATGTGTAAGTGTGTGTTGTATATGTCCGCATCTGTAGCCTGTTATTGTCTCATTATACCACACTGTGAATGAATTAAAAGTAAATATACAAGTCGTCATGAACACATCTGTCCATCAGACAGAGGGCTGCTGTGCCTCCTGTCATCATTGATGGACGTCTCTTTAAAATGACCGCTCAGAGGAGAGGAGTTCTCATTTCTCTAACCGCCTGCTGCTTCCCCTCCTCTCTCCTCGGTTCCCCTCCTCAGTCCTCCGCTCGCATCTCCTGTGGGCGGGACTAAGTATCGAGGATAGGAGTCGGAGAAAGGAGTCGAGGAGGGGAAATTAGAGTATTGAGAAACCTCTATATACCACGTGATGACACAATAGGCTCGTGTTGTGTTCAAGGACCCTGGCCTTGGCCAGGAGAAACAGGCACTCGCTTGTTTAATTATTTTGCGGTCTAGATTTCTTAACGTGTGTTTAGAAATTACCTCGAGGGCCGTACCAAAGGAAGGAGGTTCCCCACCCCTGGTTTAAACATTGTCACAGCTCACAGGATATACCTGTCAGCCAATACGACAGATGTTTATTTCCATTCAAGTCTCTGGTTGGTCTGGTGTCTTGCCTCTGTTGCATTCACTGAACACGGGAAATTACAATTCTGTCATCCTCACATGATGAGGTTCAGGTAAAGCACGGTTAATGTATTATATTATTGAGGGAGAATTGTCCGGGGCCACAGAAAAAACATTCGGGGCTTTGGTCCTGTATAATAACGTCATATTAAATGCAGTCATTTGATCTTTAGCAACAGCTTGTGAGAGCAGTGCATTAATCGGTGTTCGTTTGAATGCCGCCAGTTTGTTGACGGCCTGTGTGTTGATGGGATTTCTCATGCTTCCTAAATGTTTCCCCTGCCTTTCGCCAGTTCTTAAATCCTCCTTTCACAAAACTCCCATCCCTGATCTTGTCTGCACTGACAAGCTTATTTTCTATAGCAGAGCAACAGAAGAAGCACACCGCATTATCACTTTCTCTTATATAGTGAAGCTTTTTATAGACTGCTTACACTAAAATGTTAACTCAAAAATAGTAACTCAAAATAAAACTTTTGTATTGATTTGTTTAGTGAACTTTTTGGCGTTGCAGTTACAACTCTCCGCCAACAGATGGGGGTGCTGCAGCCCGCTCAACACCCCCCCCCCCCCCCCTTCCCGCGTCCCTGGTGACAGGGGCTTTAGCAACACCTGTAAAAACAGAATCTAAACGCTAGGCTACAGCCTAATCATAACCATGAAGAAAATATCACCAATATCAAGCTTTTCTATTTTCTATTCAAAGTTTGCTAGTATTAAATGGGTCACATTTCCAAATTACACAGGGTTCCGAGTGTCAACGAACAAACTTATTTTTGAGACTATTTATGACATTTCTCTGTGCACTATTTCTCAGAATATTTTACCCAATGATACTTTAAAAAGTGGTGGGGACGAAATTGGCAATTTCAAAAAGTGGTGGGGACATGTCAACAGCGTCCCCAAAGTAAATGACACATGTTTCGCAGCAAAAACATATAAATTCTGACTGCTGGTTTTACAGTAAATGGTCTGTGTGCGTTTCTCCTTGGATTGAGCATTTTGTCAATCACAATTTCACAATATTAAGATCTGCTTTATAATTTTAACAAAATACAAAATAATGTTTCTTTTCAATACATTTCATCGCTTTGTGTGAATTACTCAAACCCAATTTGAAGGAAGGCATAAAAGCGTATAAAGGAAGTAATTTATCACTTCAGTTTAAGAATTAGTACCTTCACATTGGTGGTGCATGGAGGGAGGAGGCTGTGCACCTGGTACATTTGATCCACATGTCCGGGCAAGTTACAAACACGAAGACTTACCCCCTGGCAAATGGAGACCAATGGAAGGTTTTATTTACATTTGTCTAGGGACTTCAAATCCATCTCAAAGCAGAAAAAGAGCATACAAGTTGAATTGCTTACATACCTTGTCGTGAGCAGGCAGATGCTGTGTGTCCAGCCTACTGGGAAAACTCTGTGATGGCAGGTCATATAACCTGGGTTGTAGGAGAGAGGGGGGTTGTTCCAGGAGAATGTCTGATATAATATTCTCATGGGCCTCTCTGAGTTCCTTGGAGTCAACATTAAATGCACCTACAATTAAGCCTTTTGTTTCGTTCATTTGTTTCATGGCCAAGGCAGCCTCATCAGCATTTGAATAAGTCACCTTGCCAAATGTTGATCCATTGAACACTATTTTCTGAAAGTTATGAGAGGAAATATATATTTAGTTATCTATTGAAGGTAGAGATTTCAAAGCACACTGTGTGAAATTAGTATTATGTTACCTGAACATTAATGACTTTTCCGTAAGGTAAGCACATGATGAGCAGATCTTTAGCAGTTTTATCTAGTTCTGTGCCACAACTTGGAAAGATGGTTATCGTCTGTCAGGGCAAAACATTTGTTCAAAACTAACACCTGAAAGAGGTTAAGACTAAATACATTTTCAGACAGTAGTTTGTACACTTTAGCATTATTTCTGCCCTACCTTCATATCACTTGCGTCCCAAAATATCTTCATAGGAAAATCCTGTGGGTGATGTTTAAAGGTTTTACAGTTTAAATAGCTGGTGTCCCTGTCCATCCTGAGTGTAGAGCTGTTTATTAAACTATATTCCAGAAAGGCAACAATATTTTATAAGGGTTTTTGATTTGAATTTGATATTGACATTGGCTCCCATGGAGACCAATAACATTCTAATGCGGAGTGAACTTTTTAATTGAAAATATTACCAAAAGGCAACAAAAGCAAGGTGAAATGTAGTAACATTTATAAAATATCCTCAGAAAAAATATCATTTGTAATAAATGCTATGTTTATGATAAACATTTTAAAATGGCCAACTTTACCATTTAAAAATCGTCATATTTTAACATTCTTACCAGTCTGACATTGCAAATATATTTACAGATACCCTAATTGATTCCTGATGAATTCCTTTGAGCTAATTGCTAACGTCAGCATGCTAATATCCTAAGAAAGACAATGCTAACATGCTAAAGAAAAGTAGGTGCTATACAGTTAATGTTACAGAGTACTTTTAACATATCTGAATTCACACTAAAAACAGAGAAAAGGCTCTGAATGTGATTAATTTTACATTTGGTTATAACTACAATATTTGGCAAATGTTGACATGTGCAAAAACTTAGGGTGTTGCCCACGTCATTAGGGTTCATTCTATGGAAACCATGAATGACCATACAAAATGATCCCCTTTTTGCAATGTCCATTGTAAGTGTAGGTGTTGAAAATAAAAACATTTAGATTTGTACTTTCATATACAACAATAACTCTTTATATCTAAATATTGTTTTTGGTTCATTTACATTAATACCACTCCATACAAAGAAGTGTATATTGAAATATGCAGATGTTCTTTCAAATGTTTTACTAATTTACTTACGACAGTGTTTACTATTTCATCAATCTCATGCCTGTAACAAACTAGTGATATAATCGATGGTAAAAAATAAGTCATAAGAAAAACACTTCTTTATATGTTATATGCAGTGTGATTTATTGAGTTAAGACACATAAGAAATGTTATTGTTTTGCATTTTTATTTAACCTTTATTCAATACAAAGATCCCATTAAGACACATATCTGGCAGGGAGTACTGCTGGTCAAAAGAGAAATAAACTGGTACAGATATCATCATTATAAAATTAACTTAACACAACAGACACAAAAGATACATAGATCAGAAACTAAACAATGATGGTAGCAAGGGATTTTAAAACATGTCAAGAGAAGGAAAAGTTAAGTCTGTTTACAGCTCATTCCAAACTACCATACAATTATATTTAATATTATATCTGAACTGACCAACACAGACATAAATACTTAGGTTTACAAAGAAAGACATGAAAATGTAGAAATACATTTTTTACTTATCAGAATAAGTAAAAACCGACTTACAGGATTAATAAAAACACATTAAAAGGGTCATGGGAAGACAAGTAATAAACTCCTTTGTTTTGGGGTAATTCATTCGGATCCGTATTCCTGTGTGGACAAGATTTAGCAACATTTTGTTTGATCGTTACATTTTTTAACAGAAGCCTCCAAGTGTGAGGCCTACAATTTGTGAATGAGGCTAAAGTGGTTTGAATAATTTTCTGTAATATGTCTGTAAAAAACTAAAAGTAAGCCTTTTGTTAATAATAGATACAGTCCCTAAGGCTAATTTGCTCCGATCAGGATATTGTAATGACCAGGTTTACATTTGTCTGGCTTGATCCCACTTTGGTTGCTTCACACTGTAGTTTATGTAATATATAATCTTGTTTAAGCTTTTAGGGACACATTGTTAAATCTGTGTGCCATTTCCCCAGCAGAGGGCCCCCCAGGATCACATGTGCACATGCAGAGATTTGAAAACACTTGAGTTTCAGAAGATGGCGCTGTTATTTGTTTATAAAGGTCTGAATAATCAGGCTGTCCAAATCAAGAGTATTTGTGTCCTATGTTCACAGATTGTATTTCCTGCAACAACTATCACCAAGAATAAGCATGTAGAATGATTCAATCATTTTAAACATTCAAGCATACATAAAATCGAATATATTTTGACTTTTGTTATTGTTGTATATGTTTCATTTCTCCTTTTACTATTGCATATTTCAAAGCTGATCATGCATGTCAACAGCAGTATGAGCCAAACAAATGACAAGCATTTTTAGAGGATTGCCACACAGAGGTCAGCCCCCTAGTGTAGTGCCATGATAATATATGTAAATGACCTACCATGGCTGACCAGACAGAACGAGATTTAACCAGCCTACGCCTGACTCTGGTTGCTTACCTCCTAACTTCACACGTGTGTAACAATACATTCCAGCACTGAACTAAGAGAGAAGCTCAGCTTTGTTGACAGGGAGGGTCTGGAGGCAGTTGACTCTTGAGGAAATGACGTGGATTTTCATAGTTCGTTTCGTTTTTAATTATATCCAATTGGAGTGAACTTGATTAAGTATGGCCTACATTAAGTGAAAGGCATTAATGAAAGCTTTCTGTAGATATAGATGTTTTGTAATTGTCCTTATAAAAATCAGGGGCCACGTTAAAGCTATGATTAGATGATTGACAGAAAAATAATCGATAACTTTTTTGATAATCAATTAAATGTAAATTTGGATCAAAAGTGGCAGAAAAGCAGTTTAGCCTTTATTTCCTGCTTATATCATATTACAATATTTGTGTCTTGGCTTTGGACTGACAAAACATTTAGAGCCATAAATATGGGTTTTGAAAAACTGGGATGGACATTTTTCACTATTTTCTGACATTATATAAACCATACCAATAATCGGCAGATAATTCAATAAGGAAACAAATAGTTATTTGCAGCCCTAGTCTACAAACACGCAGATACTTGCATGATTACTTTTATTTGCACTCATACAGTACGTTCCTTATACAAGCTTGTGTGAGTGGATAAGATAAAAAAAGAAAGAAAACATGCATGTATTTTTGGCATTTTATCAAAGCAAAAATCACAACTGTAAGCATGTAGTGGTTGTAAATAATAAACCACAACAGTTAAAGCAGCAAACAGCACTGGACAGAGTGTTAGTTACAGCCCTATATGGACATGTCTTATCTCCCAAGCCGTAAGTATGAAGTTGAACTTCAGACACTGGCTTTTCCTAGACTACTTTATTCCTAAAAAGTGGGCTAAGCTGTTTGTGTCCATAATTGTGTGTGTTCTTCTTCATCCAAGGGTAGAGGCTTCTAGGAATGGGACAGCAAGGAGGGCAAAGCAAACGACCCTCATGAATCAAAACACAGATAATAGGCTTCAAAATCTTGTTTGTTAATGACAAAGGCTCGGATATGTGCCAACTGTCTGGCATGTAAGAGTCAGACTGATCCAAGGACAGCAACAAACCAACAGTGCACAGATACAATAGGTAACATAACTTACATTTGAAGATGCCTTATACAAATTGAACTTTGAATATTTTAGGTTTCACTTTCTTTGGAGGATTTCTTGAGGGGATAATGACCCTCTGCAGCCTTCTACATTGCAATCAGAAATCCACTTGTCATGTTAATGCATTATAATCATGCTTTGTGGGCTTAACAGAACATTATAATGTACTTCTTACAGTGAAAGAAACACAACTAGGCTAGTAACCAGTTTGGTTGCAATTAGATATTATAAATCAACATTAAAAATCAAACATGCACCTCAAAAACTCATATGAGATGAGTTTGCACAAATAGAATGTAAGCGCCAGAGTTCTGCAATTAATATTAAAGATATGTATATGTTTTTCTATGGGTCGCCGAGACATAAAGAAATGAGTGGTAGACAGTGTTGCTGGGTAAATACTCAAACGCCCTTCGAAAAAAATCCTTCCTGAATGACTTTACAGGGTTGTGTACTGTCTCCACTACACACCAAATCCAGTATTTTTCCATCAAGTAGCGCGCTGGAACACGTGACCACAAAGGAGAAAAAAACGCTGTCATGTTTGCATCCTCAACTGACAGCGGTGCATGCTGTATACGGCTCTTAATTTGCAAAATATAGCCAATGCTATTACAGTTCTGGTCTTTACTGCTACTGACACTTCATATTTATGTATTACACCGTTCACTTTGGTACTGTTGTTATTTCGTGGAACAAATTCTCCTCCAGGTCGTTTTTCTAACCCCGTGCGTTCATGATCGTGTAACCACTCCCACTCGTGGCTGGTGGAAAATTACCAGCTTACAAGCAACAGGCAACTGAATGGTACTTGCGGTTTATCACATTTAACACTGCTCCTGCATAAGATAGCCACTTTCGTTTCAGGATAAATAGCATTTAAAAGAAATACAACCACCACAAGAGGATAAAATTATCAAATGACACTCGTTTTACGCCTCGTATTAAATACAAGTCCACCAATGTGGTGTAGCGTTTACATGAATGAAGGTAATACAACTTGACCCTCAGGAGAAGCAATAAACAGTGGTCGCTTACTTATTCGCTATTCCGATAAGCGGAGACATGTACAAGTCCATTCTGCATGGGAGTCTGCCCTCTTTTTCTCTACGGGCGGAGTAGTCGCGTGGGCGCTTGAGCGAATTGAAATAAACTGACAGCTACATCATCCAATAGGGCACCAATAAGGAAGTCTCCACCAAAGCTGCAGCCAATCACCACATGATGTGGGCGTAACCCCAGTCCAAACTTTACGCGGCGCCATCGGCTGAAAACTAAACCGAGATGGAATCTCCCAGTCTGAACCGGTTTCAACCGGTTGAGAGTTAGTTGCTTGAGAGAGGATAGGAGGCGCAGGCACACAACCTCTACACCGCCCCGCTGGAAAATTATAAGAGTAACGAATTAACTAGTGAATCAAGGTTTACTTTGTTTCGTAAAATGTATCGGAGGAACATATTGCTGAGTTCGCCGTAATAGTAGTTTTGAAATCCACATCAGTGGTCCTTACTAGCCAGATATCACTCACTGCTGGAGCTGGAGATAGTCAACGCTGCAGAAATAGGAAATATT
The DNA here is from genome assembly GCF_902827115.2 of Pseudochaenichthys georgianus. Lineage (NCBI taxonomy): Eukaryota > Metazoa > Chordata > Actinopteri > Perciformes > Channichthyidae > Pseudochaenichthys > Pseudochaenichthys georgianus. Next base: position 13,670,291 of record NC_047517.1, on the reverse strand, counting down.
TTCTAATCAACAGTGATACTGAAGTACTCACTATATCTGGTAGCTTCTTTGGCAAACACCACTCTTTTCAGTCAGAGCCTTGGACTTTAGGTAGGTAACTGGGATGAAGTGCAAACCTGCCATGCCGTGATTAACGTTTTTGGCTTTACCTTTATAAGTAATAAAATGCATTGTGGTGTTGGTATACAGTTGTGTTATCTTATGGTTTAAGTAGCCTGTCACAATGCTGCTGAAAATACACGCTAATTCGTAATGCAATAGCATCAATGGGATAAGCAAATAGCCATCGACTGCCTGCTAGCTAGCATTTACCACTTTATAAGGATTAGCTAACGTTGCCTGTCAGAGAAAGTACTGCAACTTAACCTTACTAAATGCATTACTAACCAATGCTCCATATTGCAAGGCTTCATGCGACAATGCAGATGAATAAAACGCTGTAACATTAAATCTGTGCCTCTCCCACCACAGCAGCATCACTCGTGTATCTGTGATGTGAGCGGATGTCAAGTTGATGTCGCTAGGTACTTAGCTTCAGCCAATGTTAACTCAGTGCAATGTAAAGTGTGGGAGAATGTAACTATTGGGACAAACCGTTGGTGGTCTTCCTGTAGTGCTGCCACGAAACAAAGCGTCAACTTCCCCAAACAGTGTTGTTGAATGATAGAATGATGTATGGGCGCCCTCCGTCTCTGGTATCCTAAGTGGGAGTGGCTGTAGTCAGCGGTGAAGTACCACATGTGAACTGTGTGTGCGACACTCAGTTTACAGCTAGAATTAAAGCGTAAAGGCTAGTATTGTTAGCATTTCCTGTGTTTGTGCCGTCTGCACGCTGTTTACGTTGGTCGTGTTATATGTAACGTTGGTAACTGTCAATATAGTTGTAAGATGCATCCATTATTAATTTAGAACCTAGACTGCCTGCCTCTTGTGTTGCGGTTGGTGTTTGGAGGAGTGAACTCCGTCACTTACAGATGTAAACAACGTGACGTCGCCAAGTATATCCGGCACGTGGCTCGGTTAACCTTCTTAATACTGTCGTAGACAACAGTTCCTGATTAGTGGAGCACAGTAGGAGCATTAAACAGCCACTGCCTGCTTATTTACTAAGTTTAAATATACCATCAAAGGACTGCAATTGACTTTTGATTTTGAGAATGGTGTACTGAAACATTTACAACTTAATATTAACCTGTTTTTGGCAAGATAGTGTTTTGCCAGTCTGGTAAAAGCTTTTTTATCACTAATAAAATGACTTGAAGTTTTCATTCTTACAGTAACCGACTAGTATTACCACCCACTGGGTGGATTAATTAACTTAATTTGTGTTTGTAGCTTGAGTCCATACTCCTGGCTGGGGTAGACCAGAGTCCAACAAGTGTCCACAATTTTTTTTGTCAAATTGCAGTTTTTTTCCTCTTAACTCAGTCCAACATAAAAACTGACAAAACATTTCTTTGCTGATCATACTTTTTTATAAGCGACACACTTGTGACACCATGTGCTAAACTTCTTAATGTGACAGCTCACTGTTGAGTCTATCGAGATATATGTTTGTTAGTCAGCTGTTTGGAATTGTTTCTAAACACATGGTTCACATGACTTTGCCTGTTGAATGTGTTCTGTGCACTCATGACCCCTCCCTCTGCTGTCCCTGTTGCAGAGCTCTATGCCAGCAATTATGACAATGTTAGCAGACCATGCAGCACAGCAGCTGCTGGACTTCAACCAGAAATTGGATATCAACCTGCTGGATAACGTGGTGAACTGTATACATCATGGGGTGGGACCACAGGTATGTTGTGAAGCATATACATTTGCCTTATAAACCATCTGACACAAATAATGTTGGTGTGTACTTTTCAAATGTATAATAATGTTTTAAATGAAAGCACAAGTGGTTGATTTTGACAGGCATTATTCTCCTCCGTTGCAAGTTGGCTCTTAACCCACACCTGACCTAAAACACAACCCATGTTAATTTTCCCTTTTTTGTTCTGTTCACATGATGGTTGCAGCACAGACAAGTCTAGAAACGTCTGTTCTGTTTTCTAGGGGCGCTTGCACAAGCATAGTCAGCTTTGCTAATTTGAATCAGAATGAAATCGATACTTTTGGTTCGTTTTCCATTTAGTCTGGGTGTTTAATAATGTAGAAATAAAAGCAGACCAAAGACAATTTATTAATTCTGAGCGTACCGTTCAAAGGAGCATATGTATTAATAATCACAGAAGTTTTTATTATTGGTCAACAATTTGACCGTGTAAACAAGCAAATCAACAAGCGTTGCAAAAGCACTAAGCAAGCAACATGGAGAAGGACGCGCCACAGATAAGTTTGGTGATACTGGCAGTGATCCTGTTTGGCGTTCCAACCAAACCATGTCCTATTTGGCCCAGATATCGAGCAAACATTGAACCTGTGCAGTAGTCTAAGTCAGTCCTCGCCCAATTGTTTTTATCCTGTCGTTCACCTGTCTCCATCTCAACAAATGCATGCACAGGCAGTCCATAATACCTTGCAGTTTGGTTCGTTTTCTGCAATAGGCTTGGATTATGTTCTCACTGCAATCAAATTGCACTAGGGTTTTCTTGTAAGCGGTTTGAGAACACCTTTGGCAAGCAGTGATGATGATTAATGCGTTAAAATCTGTCTTATTTGAACCGCACCAGGAGCTAAGCTGCACCTAAGTTCGAATAAAATGTATTATATATCGGCTTTTGATGGCGCCCTCAAAAACATTGGAAGGTTTCTTCATGGAACCTTGATTATGCATCTAAAGTGTCATTCGTATTTGTATTACAGCAAAGAATGGCACAAGAAGTGTTGACACACCTAAAAGAGCATCCGGATGCCTGGACCAGAGTGGACACCATCCTCGAGTTCTCCCAGAACATGAACACCAAAGTAAGCTCCATTCCAAAAAAAAACCTTGGTGAAAAGGCACTAGCCTGTGCTTTGAGGAAGTGTATCGTATTACAAATGCTTTCTGTAAAATGAAAACAAAACACAACACTAGGCCACAGTGTTTTTTTCTAACCATATTCTTTTAAATTACGTAGAATATGCTTTTGTGGATCTTTGTAATGAAAGCAGCCCTATGCACTGTGTGAGTGCATATTGTGGGTGCACATGGCCCCCAGCAGAAGTGGAATACTATTGGCACCATGCCCTAGCTCTTGAGCTATGCAGGACCTCTGTCCTTCTCATAAAAGGAATTCTGTTGGATCTGAACCTACCAGAGGAACAATTGACTCTTCTTTTGAACTGACCCTGTTGTAATACAATACAATACAACATGAAATAAACCTTTTACAACTGTGCCCTGTTGGGTCTGAACGGGAATGAGCCCACTGTTATTTGACCAATTTCTCTTAACCATTCGATTATATCAGCTATATCTATTTTGGTACCAGTATCCTTTATGGACACTGGTCTATATTTCACTGCACACTCAAGTAGGGGTGTAAATTGAAGCAAGTTTTTGGATATTCATCAGAAAGACATTACACAATAAACATGCTTACATACATACTACTATATCATTTGCATGCCTTATGCATTCGAGCCATAAAATGCAAGACAATTCAAACCCTGTTTTATAGAAGTGAAAAAGGCTTTTAATGTTGCCCTATACTCTTGCTAGGTACTGTAGACATATGAGTTTATCTGCATGGCCAGGGATCAGATGAAGTGCAGGCTGATACTGTAACGCCCTCGTGTTTACAATCTGATTCATTAGGTAAGTGGGGAAAAAGAAAAATAACAGATCTGCGAAGATAGAGCTGCAGGCCATAATGTTTAGTTTGAGTGAACAGCACATCGTCAAGGTCATGGGCTCTCATCAGCTCTGGCAGTTAGACTAACTTGAGATAAAAAAACATCTACACAGATTTAAATCTATATATTATCTTCAGTTAAAATATATTTGATTTTCCAAATGAATAGGCGCAATTAAGCTATTGTCATTAAGATCCCTTTCATCTGTCATTTGACGTTCTCGGGTTTGTGTTGCACTGACACGGCACATGAAGCAAACTGCCTACACGGTGAGCCCAGTGATTTGTTATTCAGACACATTCAGGGATTCACAATAGCATTTACAAAACAAAATGGACTGATATTTAAAGAAAATCAAGCCTATTCCTTAAATCTAATGATAAGGGAAATGGGAATGTAGTGTTAAGGGAATTTAGGTTCCGAGTGTGAAATAAAGTGCAATGCATTCAAGACTTCCTCAAAGTACATGCGTGAAATTTGCCTTTTTGTCATTTTTGCTTGCCTGTAATTGTGCCTTTAACACTGACATCCATTACTAATGTCTAAGTTGATTTATCAACAGTACTGTTTCTAGTTCTACATTTGTAATTTGCCAAGAAATAAGGGCATTAGAGAATAAGAGGAAACAAACGGTAACCACCTCTTGAATTCTGCATTTATCTTGTTTCGTTCATTTTAAAAGTGCGTAATTCCGATTCTATTTTGTATCTACAATAGTTATGATTTATTTTGAACAAAAACAATGTAATGAATTCAAGCTGTGACTATTTGATATTAATCACAATGTTCCATTATGTTTATGGCTTGTAATAGGAAGAAAAGGGGTGTGTCATCCTGTGCATCATGACACAGCTAGGCTTTGACGGCAGGCCTCCACAAGGTCTACCCTTTTTTAAATTCCCTTTGACTGAATTCTGTTCATCCGTTTCTATTGCATCTGTTTCATTGGACAGAGGGAGGGTGCAGGCTGCAGTCAGTAGGCTCCATAGTCAGACAATGTGTTGATGGCTACCTTTCACCTGTAGGGATCATGGCTCTGTTCCCTCCCCCCCTTCTCTTCTTCTACAGCACATCCTCTTCCTCTTCTCCCCACAGTTCTTCAGCCAAGACCCTTTTGTAATGTGCTTTGCCCGCTAAGAAGTCGCTAAGTATTTGACAGTTCCCTGCTGATAACATGTCTCTTTTCTTACCTCTTGTGGTGGTTTGTGCAAAGCGTGGCAGTTAAAGGTGGAACCAAATGTATGCAGCACTTTCGAGTGACACCGGTCAATGGTGTACAGTCAGTGCGCCTGAAAATGAGATTTCACCTTTAATCTTCCAGCACCCATTGTCTGTAAAAAAGCTCTGTAATCCCTCTCTAATAACATCCTATACTACATGTCATTTTATTTTTTTGGAATCATTGTACTCCTCAAACGATGATCCCTACAGTTGAAACAGTCAGTTGAAGTACCGCTAGACCAGAAACTAACTATAAATAAAAATGTTTTCTTTTTTAAGTCTTCATACTTCTCTGTAAAGCAAAAATAAATCCGGGGCATAACCTGTGGTTGGTCTTGCTGTTCCTTATGACACACCAGTTAAAGGGATCTAATTTAGGCTTGCCTCAGACTTGAATCATAATCTATATTTTAGCATTGGGGAAATTAAATCACACATTTTAGGGTTGGGTATCGCTGAGATCATTTTTCGGTTTGAATTCTGCTCATCGATTGTTGTTCTTAAAGGTGGGGTAGGTAATTCACTTCAGAAACACTTTTTGTTGTATTCCATGGAATGCTTTTAACATCCCGATAGCAATGAATAAATTAAATGCTTTGACAATAAATATATAAAAATCTGTGGAAGCTGTAGTACTGTAAAGAGCACGACCAATCATGTGAGCCGGCCCGGCTAAAGTAACTGGATGGCCTACCTGCCTGTCAGCCTTCCACCTGTGCACAAACTTATCTCGTGCTCTCATTGGTCATGTGCGCGTTCGTGTGTGTGTTGGAGGAGGGGCTCTGTGAGGAAGTCTGACAGAAGGGGCAGATTTTTTTTTCGGCTGCGTACTTTCAAATTCTAGCGCACTCGAGCCGGTTTCTCCATTCTTACCTGCCCTACCTTTAAGAGCTTGTTCAGATTCTTGGCATGCTATAGGAGTAATAAAATATAAGATATGATGGAGAAACACCCTTTTATTTTTTTAGCAGATTTAAGCTGCAACAAAAAGTCATTATTTATTTTGATATTTAAAGTTATTTGTATTATTATATGTATAGTTATTATTATTACAATAGTTTGTGTTTGTTTTAGTAACAAACATGAGGTAGATTTATTTTATTAATATCATAATCCCTGTTTTACAGTAGTTTGTGGGCAGTATGACTACAAATAAAGCAATCTGTTCAAATCCTATGTTCGTCAACGGTGTTCACGCAACAAAAAAAACCCTGTGTTTTTTTTTAAAACACTGCATGATGTTTGTGTTATTTCAGGTACCTGTAAAATAATAATACAATCCAGGAGGTCGAGATAAAGTATCTTTGTTTTGTGTAGTCAAACATGCATTCATTATACACTTTAATCTACACATCATATGGTTGACCTTGACCATATTACGCCAAAAAAACACTTGTCGATGCCCAACCCTACATAATGTTTGTAGGCTCAGTACAATTGAAAATAGACCTTGTTATGTCTTTTACACCATTGAACTCCCCCAGGAGCAAACAGAACCAAAGCTGCTTAATGGATTGTTGTATTTTTCTGCTGTCTGGTGTGATGCTGGGAGAAACAGCAGGACTTCTGCAGTGTTCCAGCTTAATGCTGCTTGCAGAGATTTAAAAAAGACAAAGTGAATGTTCTGCGCACTACAAAATCTGCATGATGTGTTTCAGTCCAATTTAATCTAGAATGCAAGTTATTACAGGCTGGTCCACTTCATACTGTTTTTGGTTAGTATTATAAAATGATACAGTGCTTGTTGTTGAGTGTTGATATAATCGCTTTATTCTAATGCTTCTCCCTCCTTGCATGTTACAGTACTATGCTCTTCAGATTCTGGAAACGGTTATCAAAACAAGATGGAAGATTCTTCCCAGGAATCAGTGTGAAGGTAAAAGCTGCTTTTTTTCCTTCTTTCTCACAAGACGTTTTAATTCTGTCAATTGTCCGGTGCCTTTTTAAATGTGGTGACGTGCCGTTTCCAAGTCGAGGAGAGTTCCCCCACTAAGCATGCTGGTTTGTTTTCTGCTTGACCGGATTTCACTGGCCACTGCAAGCAGGGATTGATTCTGTAGCAGCTGCTTTAGAGGAAACCACCAAAACACACAAACACTGATTTTGAAAGCTTTCTGAAGAGGCATCTTTAAAAGTTAAAGCTAACTGTGGTCGCTTACGATGCTTTAAAATCCTAAAACCCCCATGTATACAATTTCTATGTGACAGTATCTTTCAAATGAATGGTATATGTTTTTGTTGTTGTCTTAATGCACCTGTAGGAGTAAGAGAGGCGGATTAAAAGCAATGTCTTTTTTCAAACTACCTCGAGCAGATGCTTATACCTTAGTTGGATGGGGATTTTTCATTAATAAAGATCATATGGGAAATTGTTTACCAGAACATTTCTACTTTTAAACATGTTTACACTTTAATTGTTGTCTAATTGCAAATGTAACAAATCTAAACATCTTTAAAACAAAATGTACTGTCCCTTGTCACACCTGCTGCTTGTACAATAATAATCTAAACACAGAATGGGGTGACACAAAATTGTCTTAAAATAGTTTACAAAACAAACAATACAATTAATTTGATAATCATGTGCAAATCATTTGATTCTGCCTTTTGCTCAAAATTCGTTTTTTCCCATTGACCGAAGACTTCCCTACTTCTGACCGTAGATGCCTGAATTTTGTGGCAAACCCAGTGCAGGGCGTCCGGCAAGTATGTCTTTTCCCCCTTGTGTCAGAGTATTGCTTTGTTTTCGGCTCCGCTCACTACACCCCAGCACATCACTTTCAGAACACAGATACCAGTAACAAATGCGAGGGAGCTGAAAACACATGTTTTTAAGATGCTCTGCTCACATTGACAGTCTTTTAATGTCTATAGAAATCTCTGGGGAAAGCAGTTGCCCTATTGAAGTTCAGTGGCAGTTGCAGCCCACATCTACCATATGTTTACCACTTTGTAAATGAAGGACAACAATGCAAATGTACTGGAACAAGATTGGCCAGATTCCATAGTTATGAACTGCAGACTGTGTTCAGTTACATGCTGCAGGCTGATTGTCATGTCAGGATGTGTTTGGATTTACACATTTCATCGGTGCCTACTCACAGTGTTCTTCTGGTATCTTTGTGTGTTTGCCAGGTATAAAAAAGTATGTTGTTGGTCTCATTATCAAGACTTCATCAGATGCATCAAATGTGGAGGTGAGTACCTTTTTAGAATTCAAATGAAACATTTTTTTTGGTGGGGTAAAATGGGTTCTAAATTAGTATGGAACTTAATTACAACTTTGAAATGAAAATGTCTCTAGGATAAGCCAAAACAAACTGTGAAGCTGACCGTTGAGCGGCCCGACCAAGCAAGCAGGCAGAGAATTCAAATATAACCCGGTGTGGGCATTTATTCATCGCTGTGGTACAGGATACACAGCCTCAATATTGCTGCCCAGGTGAACACAGTCACCAGCCACAAGGATCTCACCCACACTACCAGCCTACACAGACAGGGAAAACAGAGCCTAAATACCTACACACTAATCAGCACAACAAGACACAGGTGAGGGGGGGGGGGGGGGGGACAACACAGGGCACCAGGTGAACACAATCAGGAGTAACAGACATGGGGAAAGGGAAACACTTTTCAAAATAAAAGCACATGTGCAATAGTACAAGGCCCGAAGCCGTCAGTCCACAGTGACGAAGCCATCTTCGTCACATTTCCTCCTTCCTCTCCGAAAGAGAACAGTACCTTATTCCTGCGACACTTGTTGATCTTGGCCATTTTCCTCTCCTCCATGTGTCTCCACTCCGCCCGGTGTTTCTGCTTCCCCTTGTGCTGCATGGTTTCCTCAGAGGGGGGCGTGAAGTCGGAAGGAAGCTTCGATTTCTTCCTCAACTCTTTCTCCCGCTCCTTCGCGATGGCCTCCGTCAGGTTCTCCACGTACGCCGCCTGCAGCGTCTTCATCACCTGCTTCTCCACCTGAGTCTGACCGGCTGACAGGGCCTCTGCATGAGCCTGAGCCCTTATCTCCTGTCGCTGCATGACACGCTCTCTCTCCCGACGGATCTTCTCGGCCATTTTCACCCGCTCCTCCTCCGCTAGAAAAGCATCTTCCTCGTCTTTAAGTTTCTTCTCCTCCTGCAAGCGTATCAGACGAGCCTCATCCGCTAAGCGCCTCTCCTCTTCCTTTCTCAGCTTCTCCTCTTCCTCCCTCTGCAACCTGAGCTGCTCTTCTATCAGGGAAACCTGTTCCTGTATCCGTGAAAACGGCTGCTCCATGTTCCTCAAACGGCACTCCTCCTGCTTGAATCTGGCTGTCTCATACTGCAGGAATGACTTCATAATCTCCCTCAGTTCCTCCATCGTTTTCACCTCCTCACTTGGTCAATCCCACTTCTGACACCAAATGTGAAGCTGACCGTTGAGCGGCCCGACCAAGCAAGCAGGCAGAGGCAGAGAATTCAAATATAACCCGGTGTGGGCATTTATTCATCGCTGTGGTACAGGATACACAGCCTCAATATTGCTGCCCAGGTGAACACAGTCACCAGCCACAAGGATCTCACCCACACTACCAGCCTACACAGACAGGGAAAACAGAGCCTAAATACCTACACACTAATCAGCACAACAAGACACAGGTGAGGGGGGGGGGGAGGAGACAACACAGGGCACCAGGTGAACACAATCAGGAGTAACAGACATGGGGAAAGGGAAACACTTTTCAAAATAAAAGCACATGTGCAATAGTACAAGGCCCGAAGCCGTCAGTGCACAAACAGAAAAGTATTGGTGAATTAAAGTAAAAGGTTTAACAAAAAAAATCTAAAAGTTGTTGACCAATCACACCAGAGCCGGCCAGCTAACCAATCAGAGCAGACTGGGCTCTGGTTTCAGACAGAGGGTGAACAGAGGTGCTGCAGCCCAGACAGTATGAGAAAAATAAAGAGCTTTTTGAACATTAAAGCATGGAGACATGTCACAGTAGGGACACAACATACATATGAACTTGAAAATAAGCAAAATATGGTACCTTTTTTAAATAGTAAAGTTGTGGTGAAATACATTTCTTTGAGATGTAGTGAGCAAATGTCTAAATAAATGAGAACATTATTTAGGAAGTGTTTAACCTACACTGACACTAACCTCGCAGCATGTGGCTCTCTGCTGTTCTAAACATAAATGCTCTGCAGCTGTGTGAATCAACTCAAGTGAAAAGCACTGATTGGGTTTAAAAAGTGTATCCCTTCTTCTGGATTATGGTCACTCATTAATGAGCAGCACACCTGAAAGCATGCATCTCTCACATGAGAGCTTTCTGAGCAAACTGTATGATCATCACATGGGGAGCAGGAAGCATGTTGGGTAATGTGTGTAGGGAGTTTCAAAACCTTACCTAACCTAAGTTATGTTGTAATAAATCAATATTTTTCCCATAAGTGCCTTAGATTAAAGACAAATAAATAGCTATTCAAAATGATTGTCAAACTACTCAGGAATGTAAAAAACAGAAGAAAGTGAAACCGAAACTAAACTGGAATTTAAAAGAGATATAGTGGATGAATACACGTTTGCTTTTAACTACAGCTTAGTTTAGTGAATAAGGGTCAGGTTTGATGATGGCAAGGTTTGAAAAAAGCCTCATCCTGACACACCAACACCTGGCTTTTATTTTGTATTACTAACCGCATGCTGAGAAAGCACATAAAGCCCAAGTGGTAACATGATATATCTACTTTTGAACTTCAAAATAAAACGTTTGACTTTTAATCACGTTGTTGTCTTTTATCCCTACCACCTTTTTTAAATGCATCGCTATGTGATTTTTGACTGTATTACATTTTAACATCTGATAAATTGTTAAATGCTGTGATGACATCATGGAGCAATTGTGATGTAAAAATGAGATCGTCGGACATTATTTAATTATCCCATGTTTATTTGTATTTTTCAGAAAGAAAAGGTGTACATTGGAAAGCTGAACATGATCCTTGTTCAGGTAAGTCTTTATTGCCAATGTCATAATGCAAACAAAATGCCAAAATCACATAGTTGTAGCACTGGATCTGTGTCAGATCAACATGCGTTCATGTGCCGGCATTCCGCCTTATTGGCTTACCCCCTTCACAGATGAGCTGAGGGAGAAGTTCAAAGGTTTTTATTTTTGGTAAGGATAAGCCAGTTTGTCAACCTTTTGTTACTATAATTGCGAGGACCATATTTCCAAATATTTGAGTAAAAAACGTAATACAACAAAAGAATGGCAAGAAATAAACTGGGTTGTACATGTATTATGCCGTTATGAATCCAAATAAATGTGTTCAGATAAAAATGTCACTTTTTGGTTTTATAAATCCTTTTTGTGTGACTAAATAATGTTAGCTTGCTAACTCGCTTAACACGCTTTTCTCTACCTGGTGGTGTGATCGTAAAACGTTATAGCTTATTGAAATTATGTATTTTCATTTTTCACTTTTATTGAAATCCTTGAGCACTCTGGCCTAGAAATAACTAGCATCGTAAATTACCCAAAATAGTTATTTATTCTCAACTATTTGGAAGTACCTCTGAGGCCCACGAGTGGACCACGCCCTACTGTACCGTGCTCTGTTAAAGGTCCCATGTCATGGCCATTTCTACTGATCATAATTCCATTGTTGAGGTCTACTAAAATAGATTTATACTGTGCAATTTTCCAAAATCACATTGGTTTCTCATACAGCATCTCTGTAAAGTATGTGTATTCACCGGTATTCACTCTCTGTCCTAAACGGCTTGTTGGAGCTCCTGCCCCCCCCCTCCCTGTGAGATACCTTGTTTGTTTTAAACATCATAAATACACCGTACCCGAATCTCCCGCTGGTCCAAACAAAGTAGGAACGGCATCGTTCTTCAGTGCCCTACGCTGTACATATCCGGCATGAATCGCTGAAAGGTTTGGGAAGCTTTGTTTCGTGAAAGGCTGGCAGAGGGTGCGGCCATAGCTCTGGGCGTGGCTACTGGGTATACCAACGTAGCGATACCCAGGAAGTAAATGAGAGATCTCCAACGAGGCGTTCTGGGGAGGTCTTTTCTGTGTTAGAGTTTTACTCACTACAGGGTGTACTTTGAGGGTTTGTGGCTCTGCAGACCGTTTACATGCATAAAAACCTTCATAACACACAAGGGGACGGGTAATAACCGGAAAAGCATGACATGGGACCTTTAAAACACCAAAATGTTTTCCTAACACCACAGTGTTGCAACCAAGAACAATACTCAACAATATATTAACTCTGGTCCTACTGGAGAAGAAAATACATGTATTTAGCTAAAAACAACAAGGTAGTTGCTTGCTACTGGAAATCCCTGAGTCAAGGAGGTCGGTTAATTCTCTTTTCACAGTGGTTACTGAATGTTCGGCAGAATGTAAACGATTATATATGTATAAATAATGAATGATAGAAAACGGCTGAAGCCTTTTGCCTTAGAATACTTAAGGCAAACTAAAAGCTCTAAATGAGTGAGTTCATGATAATGTCATTGGTGTGGATTATGGATTAATGGCTCATCTTTAGCCATAGTGAGAAATCTGATGATTATCGTGGAAAAACATATTAGTCTATACACCACATAGTTTTTTAGCAATCTGTATGTGTAACACAACACTGTACGTACGGTTCATAAAACAAAGTAATGGACGCTGACAGTCTGTTGTTTGAGCATCTTACTGCTGCCTCAATTCTCCCCTCATCTTTTGCAAGGATACTTTTAACCTCAAGATGTCACAATTAATCTAGTCTGACTTTTCCAGGTCAGCTCAGCTAAAATTGCATATTAATTCTCTTTGAATGTCTCAGGCCATGCAGCGGATGTTTATAAATTGTAGCTGTAGCTTCGTGATCGAAAAGAGGATCACAACAAATGGAGAATCAACAGTGTATTATGTTTAAATAACATACACATACATTTCAGTGCATTCTACTCATCTGTGTCCACACTGGATTCTATATCTGTGTGTGTGTGTGTGTGTGTGTGTGTGTGTGTGTGTGTGTGTGTGTGTGTGTGTGTGTGTGTGTGTGTGTGTGTGTGTGTGTGTGTGTGTGTGTGTGTGTGTGTGTGTGTGTGTGTGTGTGTGTGTGTGTGTGTGTGTGTGTGTGTGTGTGTGTGTGTGTGTGTGTGTGTGTGTGTGTGTGTGTGTGTGTGTGTGTGTGTGTGTGTGTGTGTGTGTGTGTGTGTGTGTGTGTGTGTGTGTGTGTGTGTGTGTGTGTGTGTGTGTGTGTGTGTGTGTGTGTGTGTGTGTGTGTGTGTGTGGCCACACATAGACTATACTTGGGCGGGCCGCCCAGGTATATTAAGGGCCGCCCAGGTATATTTCGCGACCCATTTAGGTTTTTTTTTTTTTATATAATTTTTTTTTTTATTCGTCCACGACGCCATCTGCGATCGATTAACTTGTGGACAATGATCCCTCGCTCTCTTGCTCTGATCTTGCCTCCTTCTGGCCTGTTAAGTGGCCTGCCTCACACAGGGTGACTGGCTGTCCACATGATGTGGCCTGCCAACATGGCCACTGTCATACAGATCATAAATCAAAGCCCTTGATTGGTCTCTGTGTGTCATTCAAGCTTGGGATAACCTCAGCTCAGGTGAGGTAAAGGACTCTCTGAGTGTTTAGAAAGTTAACTTAGTCTAAGTTCTCAGTGGGTCTCAAACGGTGTGGTCACCATTTATGTAAACACATATTTCCATTTGAGAGGGTAGTGATTGGTCTAATGCAGTGGTTCCCAACCTGTAAGGCAATACATGATTGTCACTAAAGCCTTGTCTCTACATTACAATAAAATATAAAAAAGAATTGATTAATTAATTTTAATAAAAATTCAAGTTAGTATTAAAGGCATAAAAAGAAAGAAATGTATAATTTTTATTTGGGGGGGCTCTTGGGAAAAAAGGTTGGGAACCCCTGGTCTAATGGATAGTGAGATGGGCTGAAGATCGGAAGGCTGTGAGTTCAAATCCCGCCAGGAACACCACCACTAGTGTGCCCTTGAGTAAGGCACTTAGCCCTTATTTACTCCAGGGAGAATGTCCCTGTAATCAGTCATTATAAGTCGCTTTGGATAAAAGCGTCAGCTAAATGAAATGTAATGTGATTAGTAAAATATGCATGAATAAATAAATAAAAAGTTAACTAGGTGAAAAAAGGTAAGATACACTTTTAAAACTTGTTGAGAGAAAACTAGTCTTTGCTGCTGCCTCAAAGAGGAGCGGGGGGGAGAGGAGGGAGACAGGAGAGGCTGATTCAGGAGCACAGACAAACTCACAACTATAAATGAACCAAAAATAAATTAATAAACAAGTTTCAGTGTTTTTTTCATATTGGAAATGGTATTGGTTATGGCCATGATTTTATGATTATTGAAATGTATACAGTTCTGTTTAATATAGGTGTTTCCATAGATCTAGTCTCTTTATTTTCCACTTAAAATGCACCAGATTGATGCATTTAACTCCAAAATAAAAAATAAAATCTTACCGGGGGGCATGCCCCTGGACCCCCTAGAGGATTTGAGGTCGACCCCCACTAAAAATCACATGGATAGGTTCCTAAATACATTTATTTTTTTAAATAGTAACCCATTTCCATATGTTCATGTGTGGGTAGTAGATTTAAACTATAGGGCTATCATTATGGGCCCTGCCTGTACCTGTTCGCTCTGCCATCGCGTGAAGGGTCTGCTAACAAGCGACCAACAGAAAGGTTAATGTTAAAGAGCCTGTGACACGGTTTTCCCCCATCATCCAAACCCATCAATTTGAGTACATATTGTCCCCTTGAAAACCGTTACTGAACTGATTTTGGATATTTGTACTTTGATAACCATTAATCTGCCTTCAATGTTGACAATTTTCTGGATCTTCTCGCGGATTCTTCAAGTCATTGCGGGCACAGCGCTCCAGCTGCACCGTCCAGGATCCCAGCATCTGCATGTAAACCTTTATATATATACAGTCAGATGTAAACGCACGACGGCGCACACAACAGCAAGCTCAGACAGCGATGACAGGTTAATGTTGAACGTGTCTGAGAGCTCATATGAGGCTGAAGGATCGGTTTATGTTGTATCTGTTAGAAGTTTAGGAATGAGGTGGGTCAATATGGGCGATCATATGGTCATGTAGCCAGTGGTGGAATGGGACTAAAAATCATCCCGGGACTCTCGACCGGCCCACTTCGGTAACGCTAGTAAATTGTCAACGGGGGGAGCGGGGGATGTAAAATACAAATATAATGTATAATGTCTGTGTCTTTGACATTAGCGCTGCTAGCCACCTGTGCCCTGTACTACGAAGCCAGTTCAACAGACCCTGGATATGTTTGAGTAACAAACTAACAACAACAAACTAACAAACGAGATCTCGCTAAGCGGTCCTACGACGCTGGTTATCAACTCGGTAAATCAAGCCAGGGTTTCTCTCTCCAGATGAGAGCGCGTTCACGTCTAAGACACGAGTGGATCTGACTTTAATTACATTTGTCTCGAGTGTTTCGTCAACATAATGTGTTAAATAATACTTCTGCATACAGTCTGTGACACTGTGAGTGTTGCACGGCCAGATGAGGCTGGAGAAGCTGACTCAGATAAGGAAATATATGATATATTATGATATTATATGATCGATGATCTGATTGATGATGTAATATGAATGATAAGTGCGACACGTCGGCGTCTTCTCTGCATACGGCAGTTTAAACTGTATTTTCTTTATCCTGTAATATGACTTGAGAGATTTAAACTCCGCACACTGAGTGGATCTCTTTTCTATAGACGCCGGAGGCGGGCAGCGTCAGGTAAAAGAAGTTATTTAGCCTTCTCAAACCTGAGCCTCACGCGCCGCCTATGGGGGATGTGCTAGTTACTTATCCGACCGGCCCACTTCGGTACCGGCCCATCGGGATTCGTCCCGATGGCCAGTCCGCCACTGCACCCATCCCACGTAAACTGTCAACGGGGGAGCCTCGCTGCGGGGAAACGGTGGACCTAGTGTCCCGATTGGAGTGGGAATAATAATAATAATCCGTGCATTTTATCCATTAATTTCCCCAACATTGTGGTAAAAAAAACACACGTTTAATCCATGTTGTTGGTGTACTACAACTACAAAAAGCATCGGTTTGTTTTCTCATCAGTAAATGCAGACCGGCTCAAACAAACGATTTTTAATCATCATCCTCACTCATCATTTAATGTATCATATGTTCGCCGAATTGACATGAAAGCACTAATAAATGTAGTTTCATCCCCCCCCCCCCCCCCCCCCCCCCCCCCCCCCCCCCCGCTCCCACCACCCCCCCAAGTATATTTCGTGTGTGTGTGTGTGTGTGTGTGTGTGTGTGTGTGTGTGTGTGTGTGTGTGTGTGTGTGTGTGTGTGTGTGTGTGTGTGTGTGTGTGTGTGTGTGTGTGTGTGTGTGTGTGTGTGTGTGTGTGTGTGTGTGTGTGTGTGTGTGTGGTACATTCCCATGAGGGAGACAGCCATTGGCTCACTGGCTACATGAGTGACTTTGCATTAATGTCAGTGAGACTGAGTCACTGCTTGCGTCAGCTGAGCTCATGTTTTGGCCCTCGGGGACTGTAGAGCTCCAGATTCCACACTCGTCCCCAGGAGACTGTGATTCAGATGTTTGTGCACGGGGTGTTTGTAGTAGTTAGAGGGTTGCTTGTAAATATGTGATTTCGTTAACACGCTTTAACATTCTGACTGTTTACTCATGAATGATCAAAGTGTAAATCAGAAACTGGGGCACATGGCTGACTTGGGACTGAA
Organism: Pseudochaenichthys georgianus; assembly: GCF_902827115.2. Lineage (NCBI taxonomy): Eukaryota > Metazoa > Chordata > Actinopteri > Perciformes > Channichthyidae > Pseudochaenichthys > Pseudochaenichthys georgianus. Next base: position 13,653,487 of record NC_047517.1, on the reverse strand, counting down.
AGGGTTGTTATTTTGAGTCACAGTCGCAAATGTCACAGTTACACCAACATACTGCATGTGTATGCCCCGTGTATATAGATCCTGAAACAGGAGTGGCCCAAGCACTGGCCCACCTTCATCAGCGACATTGTCGGGGCGAGTCGCACGAGCGAGAGCCTCTGTCAGAACAACATGGTCATCCTCAAGCTGCTCAGCGAAGAGGTCTTTGATTTCTCCAGCGGCCAGATGACCCAGGTCAAGGCAAAGCATCTAAAAGACAGGTCAGCATGATGATCATCACACACCTCCGGAAGCATAATCATCTTATCTGTTTTGATGTCAAAAACCTACATTAGGTTCTATGTATTAGACCAAACCACCATAATATCATAATAACCTTCAAGAATATAGAGTGGGTGTTTCCAAGATTTTTTTTTGTAATGGAATATCACTATACATAACTTTATACATTCAACATTTATAGCTTTTTTTGCCAAATGTAAGACTACATTCTATTCCAGCACTTGCAGAACATCGTAAACTAGAAAGGCTGATGTCCGTTGTGTTTTATTGCATTCACCTTGACTGAACATCAGAATACATTCATACATTTAATGGAGAACAGAAGACCTTCAGGTGAAATAAGATCCGCCCTATTTTACCAAGAAAATGTCACTTTTAACGACAGTGACCACAAGAAATGTGTCAGGATATGTCAGATTTAGCCCCGCAAATGACAAAATGTCCTCCGTACTCCATAACTCCGATTACAACTAGACACTCGTTTTACAAGAAATGAAGGGGAGTTCATTTGAGAGAGAGATTCTGCCTAAGTGCAGGCAGATCTGTAAAATGTCAGAATGTGTTAAATGCAGACAGTATTTTTTACTAATTTGTATTTCTTTCTTTCAGCATGTGCAACGAGTTCTCCCAGATATTCCAGCTGTGTCAGTTTGTTATGGTATGCAAATCTTCATATCCTATTTTTTTTTTTGCATCGCTGTACAATAATTTAACATTGCTTACCGAGTAGTGTTTGTCCTTCACCTGTTGTGTCGTCTTATTGGTTTGCCCCTTAGGAAAATTCCCAGAATGCCCCTCTGGTCCACGCCACTCTGGAGACCCTCCTACGTTTTCTCAACTGGATTCCTCTTGGGTACATCTTTGAAACCAAACTGATCAGCACATTGGTGTATAAGGTATGTTCACAGATGCACACGACTCATTCAAGGACTTTAGACTGATCCAAAATGAATTGTATGGAAAACCATATTACTGACCTCTTAACAGTTTTATAGCAAGCAAGCTTAAAAATACTGCCAAATGAAGTTATATACACACACTAATAATCAATAAATCCTTTACTAACCATCTGTTTCTTATGATTTTGCAGTTCTTGAACGTGCCCATGTTTCGCAACGTGACTCTGAAGTGCCTCACAGAGATTGCCGGTGTGAGCGTGAGTCAGTACGAGGAGCAGTTTGTCACACTCTTCACCTTGACCATGTGTCAACTCAAACAGGTGCGTAAGGCTCAGATAGGGAAATGGTCACATTCTCATTTCTTGTTGTAAACATGCTAAAGAAACAATTTTGATTTAGATGCTGCCTCTGAACACTAACATTCGTCTGGCCTACGCCAACGGGAAAGACGATGAGCAGAACTTCATCCAGAACCTCAGTCTGTTCCTCTGTACGTTCCTGAAGGAGCACGGGCAGCTCATCGAGAAGCGGCTCAACCTCCGAGAAACATTAATGGAGGTAAGAGAGAATACTGTCGGACACAAGGACACTGTTCAACAGATGTACAGGAAGAATAAGAGAAGAACATTGTCTATATAAAGAATGAACAAATACGTTTCATGTAGAGTGTTGGAAGAAGCTCTGAGATATTGTACTTAAGTGCATGTATCAACACTAGAGTGACATTACCCCATTTGGGAATCATATTAAAAATGTTTGGATTATAATACTGATATATTAATGTGTTCATCACTTTAATTTTGCACTTGCTAATGGTGGAATTTATTTAAATTATTTTATATAAAGCTGGGTAGCCTTTACTATTATACTGTATTATTTTATTAATTTCTTGTGTTTATAATCTAACAAGGTAGCTAGTAATTTAAACTATGAAATACACATAGTGTAAAATGACTCAATAGTACAAAAGTAGCATCAATCAAATGTCAAAACGCCAAATGTGTATTTAACTACAGAACATAAATGTATGAAGTAGATGTACTATATCTATCGAACTATCTGTCTATCCATACCACTGTATAGAGCACAGCCTCCATTGTCTAATTGTCCCCCCCCCCTCTCCCAGGCCCTCCACTACATGCTGCTGGTGTCGGAGGTGGAGGAGACTGAGATCTTTAAAATTTGTCTCGAGTATTGGAACCACTTGGCTGCTGAGCTGTACAGAGAGAGTCCCTTCTCCACGTCAACGTCCCCCCTGCTCTCCGGCAACCAGCACTTTGACGTGCCCCCTCGCAGACAGCTCTACCTGCCTGTACTCTCCAAGGTACCACACACAGACAATTACACTCTGTTTGAATCCTTGATGTAATAATTAATGCATTGTTAGGATGTCAAATACTTTAGAATGGGCACTGTTGAATTTAGGAAAGCAATGCATCTTTAAAGAAATAATGATTTTCTGACGCGTTGGAGGTGGTGCAGCAGTGAAGTGTTTCGAGGTGCAGAAATGTTTTAGTAGAGTCTCAGCTCGCAGTCCTACCAAGAATCAGTTGGTACTGGTTAAGCAACAGGTGGCTGCCAAACTGCTGCCAAAAGACTTTCTAGTCACAACGTTGCTAAACTTGTTTTCCATTTGTTGTCAATATTTTACCTTACAACACAGTGTATGGTGGGTGTATAAAAAGAGACGCACATATCATGGTTTGAATGTTAAAGGATCATATACAATGACATGTGTGCGTATGTGTGAGCGCAGTGGCTCTGTTCCTCCATGTGTGTACGTGCTGACAGATGTTATTTCTTGTGACAGGTGCGTCTGCTTATGGTAAGTCGGATGGCCAAGCCGGAGGAGGTGTTGGTGGTGGAGAACGACCAGGGAGAGGTGGTCAGAGAGTTCATGAAGGACACCGACTCCATCAACCTCTACAAGAACATGAGGGAAACTCTGGGTATGCACTGTTTACATTAATGTGGTTCCTGTATGGCTTTTCATTCAAATCCATTCTAGTACATTTAGCATTGATTGTGCAAAAAAGGATTCCTTGTCGTTTTTATTATTTAATGCTTTGATATTGTTAGCACTGCAAGCTGGCAGTCATACAATAAAATGTTGTGCTTCCTTAAGATAACATGTGGAATTGTCACTTACATTAACTGTCATTGACACTGAACTCCAAATTGCTCCTGAAGGCACCACAAGTCTATTTCAATGAGATTAGGTTAGATGATGAGCAGTTTGGCAGCCCTGTGTGTTAATGATTACAATTAACATGTGAAGTAGATGTGCTAAGGCGTCAAAGACACAAGGCGCTATTCGAAAGTACATTCACAACATTTTTCTTTTTTTAAAGAAGAGCAATACATATGTTGGCAATGTCAATGCAAGGCAATGGAGGATGTGAGAACATCTTTATAGTATCTGTATACCATGCAACACAGAGACATATATTGATCAGTTTCACGCAGCATTCCACTGTTTCTGCTCAAACCTTTTTTTTCAGGTTCAAACATTGTTTTAGCTGCAGAGAGATGTGCTTGTGGCTTTAAGTTCATTCACACAGTGATAATACTAATATGTTGTCCTCTGCCATCCTGCAGTGTACCTCACTCATCTGGACTATGCAGACACAGAGCGCATCATGACAGAGAAGCTGCACAACCAGGTGAACGGCACCGAGTGGTCCTGGAAGAACCTCAACACGCTGTGCTGGGCCATCGGCTCCATCAGCGGGGCCATGCACGAGGAGGACGAGAAGAGGTTCCTGGTCACCGTAATCAAGGTACACAGAAATCTCAACCTACCACAACTTTAACAACTATAAGTGTGTTTAGATAGGTCAATATCACCAATTACACTGTCGCCCTTAGAATTTAGACAAGACAAAACTCCTTAAAGAAACCCTGTAGTTATGCAGGGGAGGAATCCCTCAAGAAACAGAAAAGCTGAATATGTCTTGTGAACAGAAAAAACTATATAATTAAATGAAAACATAAACAATCAATGAGTGTGTTCAGAAAGTTTTAGGTAATAAATACTGTAAATTAGTAAAAACTGACTTAAATAATGCTCACAACTACGATTTAAAATACAAAATCAACATTTAAAGCTGTTTTAAAAAAGATATATATAGCATTGCAGTTTTTCCATTTCTGCTCTGGTCATGTGGTCACTCTGATGTTAAAGAATCGTTCACACCATTGTGTCGAACACTGAACGCTGACTGTGTCTTCGTTTCAGGATCTCCTGGGTCTTTGCGAGCAGAAGAGAGGGAAGGACAACAAGGCCATCATCGCCTCCAACATCATGTACATCGTCGGCCAGTATCCTCGCTTCCTCAGAGCACACTGGAAGTTCCTCAAAACCGTCGTCAACAAACTCTTTGAGTTCATGCATGGTGAGAGATTTGGGAAACATGCATTGGTTTTAAAACGTGGTTCTATGAATACCACAGTTTTAATTGGGTAATTTAAATGCAACATTATATCCCCCTTCATGCTCTTTCTCCTTCAGAGACCCATGACGGAGTTCAGGACATGGCCTGTGACACGTTCATTAAAATCGCCCAGAAGTGCCGGCGCCACTTTATCCAGGTGCAGGTGGGAGAGGTGATGCCCTTCATCGACGAGATCCTCAACAACATCAACACCATCATCTGCGACCTTCAGCCTCAGCAGGTCAGCATTTTTATTTCTACAGTTCTGCTCGAACATGAGTAAGGGGTGCAGCGAGGGGGTCATTAATGAGAAAAGAACCCAGACAGATGAGCAGAGATTCCTTTCTTACTAATGAATGGCTAAATGCACATTATCCTGCTAAATTCACTTAAACCGATTTCACTTACAATATGACATTTCAACAACGGCAACATAACTTAAAATGTCCGCAGCACTGATCAAGGTTTTGTTCTCCAGACCTGTACCGAAAGTCCAAAAGTCTGTTCCCATGCCACGTTACCTTTATTGCTTACTCTGCGGTCTTTCTTCGTCTGTTCATTTCTTTGTCGTCCAGCCTTCTGTCTTTTATCCTCTTTCCTTTCTTTTTGGGTTGTTAGTCTTGATCTTGTTCTCTTTTGCTTGTTCTTACTGAGGACAGTTCAGCGGTCAAAAGTGTTATTCACATAGAAACTTAAAAAAGTGTTGCATTGTGTTTTCTGATAGAGTATCAGACAGGAAACAGTTTGTATCTTAGCAACAACTGACCTTACATTGACCAAACTTCTTTCTGTGGATTGATATGATGCTGTCTTAAGTTCAAAGCGTCAGCATTAGCAACAGTCTGCTATCCCTTGTAGCAGTCTGCTATCAGTAAATAGCTGACCTCTGAATATCCATATTGACCAATCAGAATTGAGTATACTGTGTATAAATTATATTATTCGTTCAATCAGGTGTTAATGTTGACAATTGTCCCCGTTTATGTCCAGGTGCACACGTTCTACGAGGCAGTAGGTTATATGATCGGAGCCCAGACAGATCAGACAGTTCAGGAGCACCTGATAGAAAAATACATGCTGCTTCCAAACCAGGTGTGGGACAGCATCATCCAGCAGGCCACCAAGGTAAGAGACCCTCACACTACCACATGCTGAAGTTGAACTAATGAACCAATCTATTTATCTACGATAGACAAAGAAGAAGAGTGTGTTAATCATCTCTCCTCCTCAGAACGTGGACATCCTGAAGGACCCGGAGACTGTGAAGCAGCTGGGCAGCATCCTGAAGACCAACGTGCGGGCCTGTAAGGCCGTGGGACACCCCTTCGTCATCCAGCTGGGGCGGATCTACCTGGACATGCTCAACGTCTACAAGTGCCTCAGTGAGAACATCTCAGCCGCCATTCAGACAAATGGTAAGGGAGATGTGTCTTTGGGATCATACAGCAGACTAACAACATGCGTGTGGATTCATCTTGTTGTGTTTGTTCCACAATGTTGCATGATAGCTGATAAGCCTTGCTGAAACTCACCTTTATTTTCATGACCAATTCATCTATGGATCATATTTTAAAGATATATTTTGGGCCAGAGAGACACGGTGGTGAATTTTGAACCAGGGCAAATGTTATTATTATTCTGTCAATCACTAATGGTTGCAGCTTTAGTGAAGGGGCCCTTTCATGCTTTTTGGGGTTTTCCCTTTCCTGTAGTGTGTTATATATCCTCAAACGCCTCCACTGGACTATGTAACAGTCGCACTTCTGTTGGCTAGCGCGACAGAGAGTGAAAAGAGGTGCTGCAGCACAGGCAGTATGAGAACAATAAAGAGCTTTTTGAACATTACAGCCTAGAGACAAATGCACAAAATACAGATATGGGAAATGAGCATAAAACGGCCCCTTTAAGGTCGCACAGCAGCAGTTATTAAGGAATGCAGAGGCTTCATAATGTATTGCCTCATATGTGTTGCCTTGCCCTTGTGGAGGACTTTTTGTTTGGGTTATAAAGCCTGTGTACAGATCTGTACACTGCAATGTGTGTCCCTTCATTGTTGTTCAGGCATGCAGTCCTTTGTGTAATTCTAGTGTATTGCGGGGTATGAAAAATACTTACATTACATAGCATTTAGCTGACGCTTTTATCCAAAGCGACTTACACCAAGTGCATTCGACCAAGAAGATACAAACTTGAAGAAAACAGAATCATATAAGTAAATCAGGTTCCATAGAGCCAAAACATTTCAAGTGCTACTCAACTGGCTTTAGATAAGCCAGTCCTTTGTTAGTATAGTGCTTTGTTAGTATGTATGTGCTTAGAATAGTTAGTATACAAGTGCTTAGTTAGTATACAAGTTCTTGGTTAGTATATAAGTGCTTTGTTAGTATCTACGTTTTTTTGATCACACTTTTTTGATCACACTCATGAACACAATCTATTGTTTTGAGATTATTTTTTATTGGTGCTTCAGTTGCAACATATTTGTTTTATTTTTCCCTTTTACTTTGTTATTTTTTCACGCAGTAGCATTTTAGTATTTTGTCATTTATTATTGGCATCTTGTTTGTTAGCCTGTCTGCTTTTTGTCTTCTTGCATGCGCCTGTTCTGGTGACTCATCTCTGAGTCTGAATGAAAGAGTGTGAGGTCTGTCGGTAATGATCAAGGATTTCTGCACTTGCATTCGCTGCTTATTCAGAGTAGGGATACAAATGGTGATATGGGCAGGACATGCTTCACTAAATATTTTAGAGGTTAACATGTAGGTCAGTTTGTCTTTCCAGAGGAAGACAGGGTATGACATTTATAGAAGTACAGTGCCGTGCAGAGGGCTTTCCAAAAGAAAGCAAAACAAGTAGTTTGTGATCCCCACACCTCATAAAACATCATTAATGCACAAAGAGTTTTTGTGATGTCATACCTTAAGTTCATGATAGGGCTGTTGTCTATTTTGAGATCATTCAGTGAATTATATACCAGTTAAAAAATCAAGAAAAGTCCAAATTGATGCAAAAATACTGTAAATCTAATATTACCGTTTGGCACGACTGGGTGTTATATCAATAATGTGATAATTAGACTAGATGTATATTTGGATTTTTTGTGATTTCATGATTTTAAAGACTGTCATGTGACAATTTTCTAAACTTACCAGACTGTTCTTGTCATGAAAAGTCTTATAGTGTTACAATTGTGTGAAATGGTCAACACTACAATATTAAATAGGAGATATCAAAAATGTGATATTTGTTTTTTCCATAGAGCCAACAGTTTTGAGATTTGTAACATTCTTTACAATAGCCTCAATGTCGTTACAGTTTATATACAGCAGAAGAAACAATGGTATGCAAACATTTTCACTGATCAACCAATGTGCATTTATCTGAAGCACAGACCTGTAAATGTTGCAGAACCTATACTTACTTCCTCGCAACAAAATGATAAGACAAAGTGTGTGTGCCTTCAATATGTGTGTCATGTGTGTGTTGCAGGTGAGATGGTGACGAAGCAGCCCTTGATCCGGAGCATGAGGACAGTGAAGCGGGAGACTCTGAAACTGATCTCAGGCTGGGTCAGCCGATCAAACGACCCCCAGATGGTGAGAGACCTGGAGGCACATCACCTGAAGTTTATCTATCCCGAGGAACAAAAAGCCCTTTTTGGGGTTTTTTCTCCGGTGTCCTCGGGAGACACTACACTCTGTGGCAATCAATGAAACGGTTGACCGTAGAACTAATCCAGTTGGTATTTTTAGATCAAACACAAAGATTTTATGTGGCACACTCCGTGCCCTCGGCTCTGCTTTTATCTGCATATTCATCTTGAATCAGAGTTAATAGACACGCAACAATTGTATTTGCACCTTACTTGTCAGAACTGAGCCTTTAAAAAGTCTCACTTAAATGTGAGTGGAGTGGGCGCTCCTGTTTTGTTCTCCCTGCTGATCCTTCCTGTTGTTCTGCAGGTCGGCGAGAACTTTGTTCCTCCGCTGCTGGACGCCGTCCTCATCGATTACCAACGCAACGTCCCCGCTGCCCGGGAGCCCGAGGTCCTCAGCACCATGGCAACCATTGTAAACAAGCTGGGCGGACACATCACCAGTGAGATCCCACAGATCTTCGATGCCGTCTTCGAGTGCACCCTAAACATGATCAACAAGGTGAGACCCCCCCCTCAGTGGTTTACTGTAGGATATGTGGTTATCGCTATTTAAAAATGTTGTGTTTTTGTTTCCCATAATCTGCTTGAATAAGAATCTAAAGCAGTTATCAAGAAAACAAACACTTCAGCAGTGTATCTAGCAGTTTAATTTGCACATAGATAAGCAATCTAGATCATGTGGCCTTCACTGCAGTCTGTTAATCAGAGCGCTGTATTGGACTGATATATTAATGCACTCTGACAGTATGGGCTACTGTCAGTAGAAGACTGTATTTTAAATATCTATAAACTCAATGAGCAGTATACAGGATGGGTTGATTATAGTCATATACTTCCTGTAAATATATATTCCATTTTCCCAGTGTTTCACATATATTTCAGGCCAATATATACAAGTCTCAAACTAAAGGGTTGTTCCATCCTACAGAGAGTTTATTGGAATTTGCAGTACTCTTGGTCGGAGGGTTCGCCTGCAGCCGCTCCTCTCGTGGGTGTGGAGATATTCAGGGGATCTGTGATGTTTGTGTGAAACTTGTATGAACTGCTTATGGGAGAACAAAAAGCGGGTGCAGCTTGAAAATGTCAGTCATGAAAGTTTCTCAACTACTCGTTGGTTTCATCTCTAAGAAACAACCAGGAAAACTAGTCGGAGCCTGCAGAGCGCCTGAACGTTTCCTAGAAAAACAACCGTGGCAGGGCTGGGTTAATCCACTAGGGGAGCCTGGGGGGGGGAATATGCTTTGGACCTGTTGTATGGATCTGAAACCTGTTTATTTGAGCTGCACAATTAATGAAATATTATTTTTTATGTTGTCTTCCTACTACAAATCAACATGATGGACTGCGGTATTCCCTCATAGATAACTGCAATTTAAAGGTCCCACGACATGCTTTTCCGGTCATTACCCGTCCCTTTGTGTGTCATGTAGCTTTTTCTGCATGTGAACGGTCTGCAGAGTCACAAACCCTCAAAGTACACCCTGTAGGGCAGGGGTGGGGAACCTTTTTTCCTCTCAAGGGCCATTTCAATTTTTTCAACATCCTCCGAGGGCCGTACAAATTATTGACCTCTGCTTAAAAATCACAGCCCATTCATTTGGCCTTTCTTTCATGCTGTGCAAAGAAAAAGCAACCTCTTCATCCAGATATCTTACCCTGACTCGCGCATGCATTCACATGCACAGTTGTTGCATGACCACCAAACAGAAAGATATTGACACAAGATGTGTGCAAATGTATTTAGTTTCCTATCCATGGACATGATTTAAGTGGGGGGGGACCTAACCTCCTCTAGGGGGGTCCGGGGGCTTGCTCCCCCTGGAAGATTTTTTTTTAAATATTGAAGTTGAAAGCATCAATCTGGTGCACTTTGAGAGCAACATGAGGAGATCTATGGATACATCTCTCAACACCCAGATGAAACAGAACTGTAAGCAGATTTACTTTTTCTTTATGGATATTTTACAAATCACTCTCCTTTCAAACTGTATTCTTGTTTATTAATAACAACTTTTTTTTACTGTCATATAGTATTTTATACCTGTTTACTTTATTCTCTTGTTTTTTGATAACTATAATGATCATATAAAGATGTGCCTTTTAGGAGAAAAATCTTCTTATATTCGTTAGCATAGCTAACTAACCAGATGCTAATAACAACAAAGTTATTGACTGTATGATCAGTATGACAGATGAACAGATCGCCACTGGGCTTTCAACTAAGACACAGCCACGCAAAAACTGCAGCATGTGTACGGCTCCTTATGGACACTGCAATTTTTTGAAGTCCCGGAGTGGCGTTCTGGTGCTCTCCGTCAGCACTGCACCCCTATCAGACGAGACATATACCACGTGATGACACGTTAGGCTCGTGTTGTGTTCAAGGACCATGACCGTTGCCAGGAAAAACAGGCACTCGCTTGTTTAATTATTTTGTTTTTCTAGATTTCTTTAATTTTTTTCTTTTTTGCGTGTGTTTATAAATGACCTCGTTTAGGACGGAGAGTGAATACACATACTATACAGAGATGCTGTATGAGAAACCAATGTGATTTTGGAACATTGAACAATATAAATCTATTCCAGTAGACCTCAACAATGGAATTATGATCAGTAGAAATGGCCAAGACATGGGACCTTTAAATCAAGCACTTCCAAAACTAATGTCCTGCCACCAGGGGGCGGTTTCCATGTTTGGGCTTCAAACAAGTGGAGCTGTGATGCCGCTTGGTGCCTCTGAAAAACATTTCTAAATGTTGTGGTTGCAGATTAATTTAGTGTTACTTTATTTGAATCAACTGCTCTTCGTTCTGTTTTACTCTCCTACTCTAAAGTGAACAATAACCCTATTTAAAGCTTTGTTTTATAGAGAGATGTGTTAATGAGCAGCCCCGTAGGGAAGTAAAAGCAGTGCTCTGTTTTTTAAAAGTGCTATTAAATTAAACCTAAAATGAATGAATAATCTCAATCTCAATATTGCCAAAAATGATTGTGATTATCATTTTAGCCATAATCGTGCACGCCTATATTGTTTTCTAAATGAAGTGGAAAGCAATATCTTAATTTCACGATTTGAATATATGATATTAACCACAGCCCTTATTTTAGGTAATGCAAAACCAGACTGGACAAACTGTTGTGTTATATTGAAGTACTAAAACATGTGTATTGTGTATTTCACGCAGAACTTTGAGGAGTTCCCGGAGCACAGGACTCACTTCTTCTACTTACTCCAAGCGGTGAACTCTCACTGCTTCCCTGCATTCCTCGCCATCCCCCCGGCACAGTTCAAGCTGGTGCTGGACTCCATCATCTGGGCCTTCAAACACACCATGAGGAACGTGGCTGACACTGGTAAGGCTCTCACACACACACACACACACACACACACACACACACACACACACACACACACACACACACACACACACACACACACACACATATTATTAATGTTCTTATCGAGCATGAATACTGAATGCTGTGTTTCTGTGAGAAAGTTTGAACTGCAGGAAGCTGAAGTGTCTCTCCTCTCCTCCAGGTCTGCAGATCCTGTACACGCTGCTGCAGAACGTGGCCCAGGAGGAGGCGGCCGCGCAGAGCTTCTACCAGACGTACTTCTGTGACATCCTGCAGCACATCTTCTCCGTGGTCACCGACACGTCACACACCGCTGGTGAGTTGTCCCTGTTTATCGAATTTCGACTGGAAAATCAGTTAAAGTCTGAGAAAATGAAATCTCTCCGGTCATAATGAAAATAATTCCCCCCAAGCACATTTTGGAGTGCAATACAATTAGGCTGAATCCAGGAGTCAGTAGCAGCCGCTCTAAATGATGCCACAGTGTCTGCAGAACAGAATCAAAACGGCGCTGGATTTCAAACCGGCAGCACAACTTAATTAAAATGTTATGAGCCACACAGGCCTACATGCAGTTTTGGTTTGTTCACAAATAGTTTTTTTCAGTTTTTTATTTTATGAGTACATGTAGGCCTGAAGCTATGGGGATTTATTTGTTAGACTTCCGACGTTGGCTTGCATTATTAATATTTATAAAATAGTTTGCACTATGCATGAGTCTATTTAAAGCTCTCTTTTAAATCAAAGTTTAATCTACATGATGATGACCTGACGATGTCATTTTGATATGGGCTTCCTATCAGTTCTTTTCAAGCTCAATAATAAACACAGATAATATTTATGCAGGATTTCTCCAACACGTGAACTAGGCTAAACTGTTTGGAAAAAACAACTTGCAATCATTCTTCTCATTATCATTGAAATATACCAAAGTTATCAGAGTATTTTTTTATTTCCGTACCAATCGAGGAAATATTATTTATAATTTGAAGACGTGTCTGCAGCACCACAAGACTTAATTCAAAAATAATATTGACACTTTGCCTTTTTATTTAGCCTGAAACAAATATTGTGACTCCTGCTATTTGAATATTGCCTTTCCGATTATAATTCAAAGAATTATGCAGCGCTGACATCGGAGCGTAAACGCTGGTTCACACTCTTCATCTGAGGAGAACATTGGGATATGAACGGCTTATAGAGATAAATAATGTAAGCTCCTTTAGTAAAGGCTGTGTGTCGGTGTGTGTCCTGCAGGCCTCACCATGCACGCCTCCATCCTGGCCTACATGTTCAACCTGGTGGAGGAAGGGAAGATCACCACGGTGCTGAACCCCAGCAGCCCCAACAACCAGGGCTTCATCCAGGAGTACGTGGCCAACCTGCTGAAGACCGCCTTCCCCCACCTACAGGAGTACGCACACACACGCACACACACACACACACACACACACACACACACACACACACACACACACACACACACACACACACACACACACACACACACACACACACACACACACACACACACACTCTCTCTGCTGCAGGAAAATGCACATTAGCTAACCTCCCTGTGTGTGTGTTTGTTTGTTAGTGCGCAGGTGAAGGTGTTTGTGACGGGGCTGTTCAGCCTGAACCAGGATATCCCCGCCTTCAAGGAGCACCTCAGGGACTTCCTCGTGCAGATCAAGGTGAGGACGTCAAAGGATTGGGATAGAGCAACCAGATCATGTTTTCTCACATCCTTTTTTACATCAAAACGTTTATAAACATTGTTTGACAGTTTGCTTGACAAGGGTTTACAATCATTTTAAGATTTGACACTTCAATTCAACAAACACTACAAATAACCAATGTATATCAAAATAAAACTAAACACCAGTTATACCAAGATCACCTTATTAAGGAATATTTATTTAGTCCCATATACATAGAAAAATATTATTTTCTGTTCATCTGTCTCATTGTTAAAAAAGACATCATGCAGCGTACTGTACATACAGCCTGCTCCTCTTTTGGGAGAAGCACTACATATAGAAAGTCAGTGGTTATACCCCGTATTAATCTAACGATTCATATTCCAGGCATGAAAATCACTCTCAATTTTCGGCGAAATTCGCCGTTTTGAATCCAAAATAGGTCGTTTGTGTGATTCATGTAGATCTGCAATAAAAATATTTTTGGGGTATGGGGGGGTCTGGGACCCGGAGTAATCTGCGGCCGTGAGCTGTTATGTGCCATCATGACACGCATGGTGTTCTTTTTTATATATTATAATGCAGCGCGAGTACCAGAGTGTAGGAATACTCTGTTAGTAAAAGTACTGCATTCAAAATGTTCCTCAAGTAAAAGTAGAAAAGTATTCTCATCAAAATATAGTGAAAGTAGCGACAATAAAAGTAGTCGTTGTGCAGATTGGTCCATTTCAGAATAATGTATATGATATGTTTTATAATGATTGATCATGAAAGTGTTCTCAAAGCTGGTAAAGGTGCAGCTAGTTTGAATGACTTTGTATACTGCAGGGTAGCTTGTGGATTTACTCCAGGTGGAACTAAAGTCTGATTCAACACTTGATTAGATTTCAAATCATTCATCCACATCTGTAAAGTAACTAAAGGTATTAATACATGTAGTGGAGTCAAAGTACACCATTTACCTCTGAACTGTAGAGGAGAAGAAGAACAAAGTAGCAAAACATTGAAGTACTTAAATAAAGTACAAGTATCACAAAATTGTACCCAAGTATAGTACTTGAGTTTATGAATGTAGTTACTTTACACCAGATGCCATAAAGATAGAAAGACTAAGCCTTGCACAGAGGCATGACAATAGATTTTCAAAATGCTCAACAGTGCTGCCAAAATTATAAACTGACTGCTACACAATTAAAATAAATGCTTTTATATATTTCTATTAGATGTGACTCTTTAGCGTTTCTGTTATTACCTGCTGCTTTAGTTGTTTTGACTGCTAAAATCCTCTGTTATTCCTCATTTTAAAGCCGATATTCCGTGGGGTCGGGGGGCTCGGGTCCTTGTCACCTTTTCCATACCTGATGAGTTTGCATCCCTGATAATACTTAGTAAGGAGGCCATAATATGTTTTACTCATGGCTGAAGTTAAGTTTCTCCAGCTCTCCCCAGGTTGGCAAAAAAATGCATCTCAAAATGCATCAGATTGATGCTTTAAAATATGGAATATTCAACATTTTCTTCCGGGGGAGCATGCCCCCGGACCCCCCTAGAGGGATAATATACTTCTCGCCTTTTTCACCCCTGACACGTTTTCATGCCTGATATTCTAATGGTCTACCCATGTGTACGTTTTCTTCTGAGGTAACATGAAGTGCACAGACTGCAGCTCTGGTAATCAGGATCTAAGCTGCTTCGCGGATGTTTCCAGAAATAACATGTTGGAATAAAAAGTATCTCCTGAGTTGATGGCTATTTTCCAGGAGAACAGATCTTTTAAGATTTAGTCTGGATAAGGACTCAAATAATGGTTTAATTGATTTAGAATTAGCCAATAATAAAACATGTAGCTTATTATTGAATTTATTGATGAAAATAATAAATAAAATACACAAACAATTACAAATACTGTACAGCGCAGGAAGATTCTAAAGCCTTAACCTACAAAACCACAAGATTTAATATACAACAAATATGAAGTCAATACTGATGGCAAACTATTTGAATAACATCTAATAAAAACAATAATAAATGCATTCATTGGCCTCTGGGAGTTCTGACATTTATTAGACTGACTTATCACTTAATTGTCAAAAGAATTGCTCATGGGAATATGTTGCAGGTGTTTTTCACTAGGATGAGTGGGTATAACAAATGGATCATTGGAGGTGTAATCTATCTTTAAAGCGCTAACCACTTCCTGTCTCTCTTCTCTCCGCTGCAGGAGTTTGCGGGCGAGGACACCACGGACCTGTTCCTGGAGGAGAGGGAGGCGTCGCTGCGGCAGGCCCAGGAGGAGAAGCACAAGATCCAGATGTCGGTGCCGGGCATCCTGAACCCTCACGAGATCCCCGAGGAGATGTGCGACTGAGCGCCGGCTCCACAGGACTGTACAGTACTCCCAACAACAAACAAACAAACCCTCACCACAGCAAACACAACAAAACCCAAGAGAGGCACTTGAGCTCTGCGGAGCACCGCCCCCCCCCTCTGCGGAGCACCGCCCCATCGGATGTTTGTTGACCAAAACAATGCCAACAATATGTAAATGATTACCGCGTCACCCTGTGGCCCTTTTTACATAATCAGCGTTTTCTATGGAGACTTTTTGTGTAATATCTTTCCAGAACTGTTAATCTGCGCTTCTGTTCCGTCGGTCTCTGGCCCATCCCAAGACCTGTTGTAACCGTTAGACACCTTAACCTTTTTGTTCCCTTCACCTCCCATGTTCTCTTCTCCCCCCCCCTCCCCTTTTCCCCATATATTTGTTTATATATAAATACATTATATATACAGTCCAAGCAGGGTTTTTCGTTAAAAACGGCATACGCGTCAAGTCGGCTTCAAGACCTGTGATGTGACAGACAGGAAGTGGAGGCCCTCGCACCGCTTGTTTGGTGCCCCACGGCCTTGTGGGAGAATGTGAACGGATATTGAATGAAGGCGGAAAGATGCGGCTCCATGTGTCGGCATCTGTTGCTCTCCAGGTGTGCTTCACCTAAAAGAGAAAGTGTTTGGGAGGGAGGAGTTTTTTTAGGGAAAGCAAACGGAATATGTGCATATCATCCCAATTGTATAGCATCTTTAATACTATGGGAACATTTTTTTTTCTTTTTTTTGTTGTGGGTGTGTGCGCGTGTGTGCTGTCGCCTAGTCGACATCAGCGTTTTGTTTTCCTCTAAGAGGATTGTTGCTTCATTATGGGATGTTTTAAGGAAGTGCGGAGGTATTTATGGGTTCTTAGTTGGTTGCATCTTTATAACAACTCCTGTTTAACTCAGATGGCTTTTGAGATTTTGAATTGTACTAATTTAGATTGTTTACCATAAAATAGTGCTTCAAGACACTACACTTTAGAGCAAAATGAAAAAATAAACTGGGTTTACATTTAATTTTTGTATTTTTGCATTTATCAGTTGTACCTGTTTTGAGTTCAAGATAAAAAACGAAAGGCTTTTTTGTCCTGAGGGCGAATGAACTGCCAACGAGTTAATTAGGAAAAGAATGTATAAACCCAAATAAGTACCCAATCTCTGATGGCAAATTTCCCTTCTCAAGGTGTTACATTTGTTGTGAACTTTTTGAACTGATTAAAGTTGAGAATTTTATAACCCCGCCTTTGCTCTCATTCCTTCATTCCACAGAGATTATTTTTCAATACTAAATTGAAAACGAAAGCAATTTTAAGACTTTTGTACCGAATATTAGAACTCTGCTCATTTTGGGGTTTCATGTTTCATATTTGTATTCTGTGGCTCTACTGTGACATATTTACAAAAAGCTCTTTATTTGTCTCATACTGCCTGTGCTGCAGCACCTCTTTTCACCCAATGGAACCGTGAGTGTTACGTAGTGATGTCATTATGTTACTGAAGTAAACAAAGGAGTCCAATGGAGGCATTTCAGAAAGGGGGGGGGGGGAGAAACTCCATCTGGAGAGAACTTGGGGATTTTAAGCTGTGCAGACCATTTACATGCACAAAAACCTACATAACAATACAGGAAAGAGAAAACCCAAAAAGCACAATAGGGCCTCATTAAGTTTTGAAAATGTGGAATATTCGTCCTGAGATTGAGATTATTGAATTACCCACACATACTGAGCATGAAGCTCGAGTTGAGAGTAAATGAAAGCCCCTCCATGAACAGCACTGACACTTCTTGATCCAGACTCACACCTGCACGGCTGAGACCATCCCATAACTCATAAAAGGAAAGGTGGTTAATGATGATGGATGTTCTCCTGAGGCATCGGGTCATTTCCGCTCAGACATATTTGGCCCCCGGGTGGCTGTGTGTAAGCGGAGCCCGTCACTAATCCCTGTTAACATGCTGCTATTGCATTACAGGTTATTATGATGCTCTGCCTCTGAAAGCTAAAACCCCCGACTGACAGAGAGGAAGCTGGACTCTCATTCCACCTCAGTGTGCACGTTACTGTGTAGTGGGTTCAGGAGGTTCAGGCTTTATCTGTCAGACACAGCTACAGTGTAGTTGTGCAATACATACAAAACATCTTGAGTATGGAAGAGTATTTTGTTATCATTAAGCATTTTAAGAATATGGTCAAACTCTTGTCGTATTGAGAACTTTACTGTAACTACCTTCACCTCTGTGGGAACCATTCTGTCATTATATTACATGTCACTTGTTAGACGCTTTTATCGAAAGCAATTTACATACTCAATACTGTGGGCAATTCCCAACCCACTACGCCACACGCCTCCCTACAAAAATGGCTGCAAACTTTCTTCCACACAGCATTTGACCAACATTATTTCCCCAAATGTTTGTCCTTTGGCATCACTTTCAAACCCATAGACTGCAGCTTAAACCACATGCAAGAAACGTTGGAGTCGAATTTCATTCAGGATTAAACTGGACCAACAACTCAAGGTTCGAATCAAAATGTTGATAAATGATCTGTACCTCTGACTGGGAGAAGGTCATCCAGGCCTTTTCATCAAATCTCCTAGATTTTGCAACTCATCATATTTTTCTAATCTTTACATTTGTTTAAGGTCTTTCATTACAGAACTACAGTCCCGATGTCATGTCTGCTCTAAATCCAGGGGGACAACATGGCACCGGGACAGTTATCTCTTCTATGCATTGGATTTGAACTGTCCCATCTCTAGATGACCGCGTGACGAGGTTTGTCGTTTTTTACTCTTCTATTTGTTTTTTTGCATCTTTCCTTTAACTCTTACTGTTTTAGCTTATTTATATATAAATACAATGGATTAATTGCTGCATGTTCCATCACCTGTTCTCCTCATATCAGTTATATCATTGTATGTGTGCAAGGTTTGGTTGAGTCAGCAGCTCTTTCCTCTGTTAATTAATATTTTATGTTTGCTATGATGTTTTAATATCTGATCCTCTCTCTGGGACCATAAGTCAGTCGGGCTGTAACTGGACCCCCTCCACCCCTCCTCTCCTGACCCAGATCCAGAGATCCTCAGCCATTCTCGGCATCCGCTGTCGAGGAGAAGAGAGAACAGCTGGGGCACCCCCCACCATTTAAAGAAAGCCCGCTCTACATCTCGTATGCTCTGCTGTGTCCACGCTGCAGCAGGCAGGGTTATTAATACCCCGTGCGTAAGTTGGACAGGAAGAGCGGGTCAGCACACACACTGGTCAGCGCCTGTTGCACAGAGAGCGGCTGACCCCCCCGCCCAGTGGCACATACCAGCCCCCCGCCCAGGGCTTTCTACTGAAGAAACTGCCTCCTTTCTGCCTTTTGATCCAGAAAAATCAACCACGTCTAAAAAAAAACAAAAAAGAGTTTGATTAGAGTTTAATAACACTTGATGTTTCCTGAATGATCTGATATCACTTGGCAGAGGTTTGGCGGACAGGTTATGGTCAAACTGGGGCAAAGTTGATTGTCGAGAGCCCCCCGCGAAGGTGAAACACTGCCCCCCAGTGGACAATAACTGGACGGAAACCATAGTCAAACAAGTGTCATGTTTTATTGGTCCCAGTGTTGTACAGTGCAGTCACGTTCCAATACAGACAGGAATGACTAGACCTATGTTTCTACCAGAACTGGGGGAACGTTGCTAAAACAGAGTTTAATGTTCTGTTGATTGAAACAAGCCGACCTGTGTGACTGCAGTGATCTTATCTCTCCCTCAAAGAAGCTTTTCAGTCCCATATGTGTGGAGTTTACTGGATCCACTGGCTATGCTCCTGTAAGAGATGACAGTTAGAAACAGAACAAGCTACAGAAGAGAAGAATCCTACAGACACACTGTGGGGGGTGTTTTTCAGACTGACTGCAGCTGCATAAATAGGAAGCTAGCTGTGACAGAGGGCAGCAGTTTGATGGTGATCAGTACATAGTCACCTGAGTTAAGCACAGAGGGGGGGTTAGTGTCCACAGCTGGGTTATAAGTGGAGGCCGTGCTCAGAGGGGGGGGGGGGGGGGCAGTAGGAAGGAGTTTTGTGGTGCGGAGCCCTCGCAGAAGGATCTTCCTCTTTGAGAGCTCTTCGTCAGTGTTCATGCTCGCCTCTTAGACGGCTCAGAGGTCTTCTCCCCGTCAGCTGCTCTGGGTGCTCCGGATCTGAGCGTAGCGCACTTTAGATCTACAGAGAGAGAAGATTGGATGTAATTGATAAAGTCAATTAGAGTGGCATTTTGAGGATTGTGTCAAGAATGAGAGTACGAATTGGGGATTTCATTTGTTTTTTAATGATTAAGGTCGTCTTAAAAGAGAGGGTCGTTTTTTCGTGAACAAAAAGTCATAGTATATACTTTTTATAAATCAGTCATAGTATATTGTAAAAAAGTTACAAAAAAGGAATTGCATAGTATGTCGTAAAGAAGTCTTGGTGTGTCGTAATTATCAGAAAAAAACAACACAGTGACAGATGTCGAAACAAAGTAATAGTACAGTATTTCGTAAATATCAGATAAAAAAAGAATAAGTATGATCTGAAAAAGGTCACAGCATAGTATGTCCAAAATATTTTTGAAATGTAAAAAGTCATAGTATATAGAATGTCGAAAAAAACCCGTCATGGTATAGTGTGCTAAAAAAAAAGAAATAGTATAGTAAGCATAAAATAAATGAAAAATCGACGTAGTATAGTGATTGAAAAAAAGTCATGGTATAAAAAAAGTATGTAAGTGTGTGTGTTTTGTGTGTGTGTGTGTACACATATGTACGTGTGTACAAAGGAGTACCTGGGAGTTTTCTCTGAACTCTGTCTAGCTTGAGAGGAACCCTTAAACTGGGCTTCAAGTCTTGAGTAGATTCCACCTGTAGGCTGCAGCAACAACAATCACACACGCACGCGCACACACGCACGCACACACACACACACACACACACACACACACACACACACACACACACACACACACACACACACACACACACACACACACACACACACACACACACAACACACACACACACACAATCTGGCGTCAGGCAGCTGTAAAAACTAGGACAGCAGGGCTGACAGCTCTACACCAATCATTTCATTATATTTCCAAAGTCCTGTGCTTGTGAGCAGGAACTTGCTTCTTTAGTGTCTTTAGATCTGCTCTGCTCCTGCTCTCCAAATCTCATCTTGGTCAGGTAGCCGATGATCTCCTCCATGCGACGCTGGTCTGGTTTCAAAAAGACAAAACAATTCAAACACAGCAAGATCGAACTTAATGTTAACTCAGTCAAAACTAAGGACTACAATAAGAATATTCATAAGACTATTAAAATAGCTTTTAGATTATTGATATGAATGACGTCCTACCTTCCTCCCTCTGAGCGTCCTGGTTGTACCTCATGGAGCGTGAAATGTCCCACTTACTTTTCTGGACACTCACTCTAAAAGACACACGGAGGTGATACACACACACACACACACACACACACACACACACACACACACACACACACACACACACACACACACACACACACACACACACACACACACACACACACACACACACACACACACACACACACACACACACACACACACACACACACACACACACACACACACACACACACACACACACACACACCTATTCAAGTGGTTTATCAGATACATTCAAAACAAGTTTTAGTCAACTCAACACCCAGCAACTGATACTGTACAGACAGCAATATGTAAGCATGAATATGAGAAAGTGTGTGTGTGTGTGTGTGTGTGTGTGTGTGTGGTGTGTGTGTGTGTGTGTGTGTGTGTGTGTGTGTGTGTGTGTGTGTGTGTGTGTGTGTGTGTGTGTGTGTGTGTGTGTGTGTGTGTGTGTGTGTGTGTGTGTGTGTGGAAGTACTCACATGAAAGGTGTGTTGTCCCTGGACTGTGACTGAGGGAAAGAACATCACATTTAGAAAACACAGCGAAGCAGGTTTCAAAGTGGCAGTTTTCCGCTCCAAGGGAGTTTGGTTCTGCCCGCAACTGAAATCCACTGTAAGTACCTGACTATGGATAGAAGTACTCAGAAATCACACAGACTACATTGTTCCTCATTTTCTACAATAACTCATGGAAGTTCACAAACTATAAATAAGTATTGTATAAGTTGATTTAAAGTCACTATATTTTGAAAAGCAAGATTTCTATTTGATATAAATGTGTTAACCCTCCGGTATCACTGTGGACGTTTTTGTCCATGTGCAAATGGCCTGATTTTTTGTAACAAAGCTATTTTCTCGATCTATTTTGGAATTCCAATTTCAATTTTTTTAAATTGGTCTTTAATTCACTGTGTAAGAAATCGACTACGCAAATTAGTCATTCGAGACAAAAATGTCCACTGCAAAAGACTTTGATAAAAACATTATATTAAAAGGTTTTTTTCACAACTTGTTTAGGTTCAATCTTTAAAGCAACTTCCGCCCTAATAGAAAATACCAAAAATGTAATGATTTTCAGGATTTTAACCCTTTAAATGCCATTTTGAAAACATGAAACCGCTGTTTTTTTTCATGATGAAAACAGAGAAAATGAGTTATTTTCCAAAAAATACATATCTGGAGACTGGCTCTTTTTTTTTATAACAGTCTTGGATATGTCAAAGATTAGCAACAAAATGGATTTTTTGCATTATTAGTTTTTGCACAAAATCAGATTGAACAAAAAAGTTACAAATTAGTCATTTGGGACAAAAGTGTCCACTTCCAAAAACTGCTCTGAAATGACAACAGATTCATATTTTTTAAAACTTTTTGGGGTTAAATATTTCAATCAACTTCAGTCCTGATCAAAAATACCAAATGTTAACTTATGTTCAGGATTTTTAACCCTTTAACTACCAGTTTGAAAACATGAATTTGTGTTTTCTATGAAAAAACATGCACAAAAAGGCAGTTATTTTCCATATAATAAATGCTGGGGGGTCGGCTTTTTTTTTTAACACAGTCTTGGATATGTCACAGATTAGCAACAACATTGATTTTGGTGGATAATTAGTTTTTGCACAGAATCAAATTAAACAAAAAAGTCACACATTAGCCACTCGCGGACAAAAATGTCCCATCCACTCCCATTATAACCACATCTTTTGATCTCTCCGCCATACCGGTATAAAATCATGCATTTTGTAATATTAGGGTTTTATATTGGAGGAAAATAGTTCAATTTGTCCTTTTTACTGTATATGACCAGATGTGACATTTTACCATTGAATTACATGCTTGTCATTTCTTGGTTTCTTTGGCCTGTTGTGTAATGGGGCCCTGCCAGCCATTGGAACACATGTATGCAACTAATATGATGTAGGTGTGTTGGTATGGATGTGGAAGAGTGGTATCAAGCTGAGAAATGTGGTGTGTGTGTGTATCTTAGTGGTCAAACACATATGTGGTCATACACAGCACATTCTGGTATTTATGAGCAGTGGGCAGCCACTGTAACAAACCCGGGGCACGGCGGCAGTGCCCAGGAGGGGAACTGGCACCTCGTAAAATAGCTCTGTGTGTGTGTGTTGTGTGTGTGTGTGTTGTGTGTGTGTGGTGTGTGTGTGTGTGTGTGTGGTGTGTACAGTGTGTGTACAGAGACAACAATATACAGTAGATTTGGTTTACAGCAAGTCGCAGTTTTCGCCTCATATCTTTCTTTCTTCTTTCTCTCTCTCTCTTTCTCTCACATCCCTCAGTCCCAAACTCATACACACTCTTACATATTAGTTTTGGTTTTCATTTGGTGCTGTTTTCATGTGTCTTTGAGGTACACAGATGTCTGATCTTGACCTCGATGTTTTGAATTGTTTGAACTTCAAAGTCCTTTGATAATGTCTCTTTAGCAAACAGACATACACAGCCATACATATACTCCTTGAAGTAAATAAAAACAACTGGCTGCAAAGCCAAAGCTTCAAATATGTGTAGTTTGGCTGGCTGGTCATTTCATTCCTGTGATACGCAACAAGCAGTACGATGAAGAGGAGCTTCTCTGTGAGACAAGAGGTCTCATGCAAGCCCGTGACTTCAGCTGCAGGACTCATCCTCTGAAGCAGAAACTCCCTGAGGAGGAGAATCTGGTGTGGGATCTGAACTGTGCTTGAAAGGAGTCAGCACAAGGATAAATCACTTGAGAAGGAGAATCTGATGTGGAGTTTGTAGTGGAGTCTGATCCTTCTTCGTCCGACCTGGAGAGGACACAGAGGATCCATCCCGTAGCTGCGCTACATTCCTCTGCACTATCCTATCCGGAGGACCGTGTCCATCGTGGCAGTGGGTGGACATCAAAACATTTTCAAATCTGGTTTCCCTCTCACGAGGAAACGCCATACTACATTCCTGCTGCCAGAGGTTTGGGTTCAGGGCCCACGCGTTATGCCATTACGAGTGGCATAAATAAGAATTCATGACGTGGAATCCTTCTTTGATTTATTCTTTACCCCTGAGATCATCCGCAGTATTGTCGACATGACACCCCTGCATGGGGGACGTTCGGTGGCAAAGTGGAGGGATGTTGATGCCACAGATGTTTGAGCAAACATTGGATAGGATCGTGCAGAGGAATGTAGCGCAGCTACGGGATGGGATCCTCTGTGTCCTCTCCACTTTCAGGGAAGGGTCAGACTCCACCACAAACATCTGATCATTTCTCTAAGCATGTCTTCACGTAGCGGCGCAAACAAATATTCTTGTTACTCCTGTGGCAATCTCTGGTGCTATCGTCCCCTTTGTGGTGTGATTGAGGAGGAGATCACTAAGCAAGCACTTTTGTGAACATCAGGCTTTTTCCATCTAAATGGTTTTGTAGTCCTTCATACATCTCAACCTCATCACCATCTTGTTGTTCCTCAGCAGCTCCTCAACTCCTCAGCAAAGGACCTCATTGATTCCTCTGTATCAAACGTGGGATTCGGGGCAGAATTGTTCCTTCTTCTCTGCCCCCATCTGATAAATGAAAAAAGTGGATTTATCCTTGTGCTGACTCCTTTCAAGCACAGCTCAGATCCACACCAGATTCTCCTCCTCAGGGAGTTTCTGCTTCAGAGGATGAGTCCTGCAGCTGAAAGTCACGGGCTGCATGAGACCTCTTGTCCCACAGAGAAGCTCCTCTTCATCGTACTGCTTGTTGCGTATCACAGGAATGAAATGACCAGCCAGCCAAACTACACATATTTGAAGCTTTGGCTTTGCAGCCAGGTGTTTTTATTTACTTCAAGGAGTGTATGTATGGCTGTGTATGTCTGTTTGCTAAAGAGACATTATCAAAGGACTTTGAAGTTCAAACAATTCAAACATCGAGGTCAAGCTGGGTCAAGATCAGACATCTGTGTACCCAAAGACACATGAAACAGCACAAATGAAAAACAAAACTTCATGAGAGCACACTTAGTCCCGTCTCATTCTCACACACAATCCACTCACACAACATACAAGGTATAAGGAGGTATAATATGTAAGAGTGTGTATGAGTTTGGGAATGAGGGAGTGAGAGAAAGAGAGAGAGAGAAAGAAAGAAATATGAGGCGAAAACTGCGACTTGCTGTAAACCAAATCTACTGTATATTGTTGTCTCTGTACACACACGTACACACACACCCACCACCACCCACACACACACACACACACACACACACACACACACCACACACACACACACACACCACACACACACACACCACACCACACACACACACACACACACACACACACACCACACACCACACACACACACACACACACCACACAACACACACACACACATTTCTCAGCTGATACCACTCTTCCACATCCATACCAACACACCTACATCATATTAGTTGCATACATGTATTCCAATGGCTGGCAGGGCCCCATTACACAACAGGCAAAGAAACCAAGAAACAAGCATGTAATTCAATGGTAAAATGTCACATCTGGTCATATACAGTAAAAAGGACAAATTGAAACTATTTTCCTCCAATATAAAACCCTAATATTACAAAATGCATGATTTTATACCGGTATGGCGGAGAGATCAAAAGATGTGGTTATAATGGGAGTGGATGGGACATTTTTGTCCGCGAGTGGCTAATGTGTGACTTTTTGTTTAATCTGATTCTGTGCAAAAACTAATTATCCACCAAAATCAATGTTGTTGCTAATCTTGACATATCCAAGACTGTGTTAAAAAAAAAAAAAGCCGACCCCCCCAACATTTATTATATGGAAAATAAACTGCCTTTTTGTGCATGTTTTTCATAGAAAACACAAATTCATGTTTTCAAACTGGCAGTTCAAGGGTTAAAAATCCTGAACATAATTTAACATTTGGTATTTTTGATCAGGACTGAAGTTGATTGAAGATTTAACCCCAAAAAGTTTTAAAAAATATTAATCTGTTGTCATTTCAGAGCAAGTTTTGGAAGTGGACATTTTTGTCCCGAATGACTAATTTGTAACTTTTTTGTTCAATCTGATTTTGTGCAAAAACTAATAATGCAAAGAAACCTTTTAATATAATGTTTTTATCAAAGTCTTTTGCAGTGGACATTTTTGTCTCGAATGGACTAATTTGCGTAGTCCAATCGAATGATACCGGAGGGTTAAGGTAACTTGAAATTATACACTGTTACAGAACAACAAAACCCACGCTGCCGCCTTACACTGCATTCTACCAGTCAGGGGTGTGAAGTAACTAAGTACATTTACTCAAGTACTATACTGAAGTCCAATTTTTGAGACACTAGCACTTTACTTGAGTATTCAAATGTTTTGCTTACTTTGTACTTCTACTCCCACTACATGTATTTATTCCCCTTTAGTTACTTACAGATTTGGATGAATGATGTGAAATATAATCAAGTCTTAAATCAGACTTCTAGTTGTGTCCTGTGTCCTGAGTCGAGTCGTGGCTGAACCTGTCTCTGCGGTCCTGCCTGACTCTCATCATACTACTTCCCTGATGGCGCCCACAGGATTGTTGGACATCCTCGTGGGATTCCTCTTCTTATTATAGACAGATGCATTTACAAACATTTGGACTACCTATGTTGTAAATGTATTATCTTTTAAATGTACACACGGCAATCTATTGCACGTCTGTCCGTCCTGGGAGAGGGATCCCTCCTCTGTTGCTCTCCCTGAGGTTTCTCCCATTTTTCACTTTAAACTGTTGGGTTTTCTCCGGAGGTTTTTCCTTGTACGATGTGAGGGTCTAAGGACAGAGGGTGTCGCATTGTCATACTGTATTCTCTACACACTGTGAAAAACCACAGAGACAAATGTAACATTTTGTGATATTGGGCTCTATAAATAAACATCGATTGATTGATTGATAGTTCCACCTGGAGTAAATTCACAAGCTACCCTGCAGGATACAAAGTCATTCAAACTAGCTGCACCTTTACCAGCTTTGAGAACACTTTCATGATCAATCATTATAAAACATATCATATATATTATCTGAAATGGGCAAATTTGGATCTGAGCTCTTCCACCTCTGACCTTATTGAAACAACAACACAAATCCAAACACTTAAGATGTTATGTTGCATTCTGCAGTATTTGGTCCACCTACGATGTTCAACAGTAATGCAGTCAGTGACTTCACTTTCTCTGCTTTGTCTTTGCGCTGGAAGTTTGGAAGAGGACATTTGTTTTTTCAGAGGTCTGTGGGCCTTCTTGGCCTTCTAGCAGCTGGAAACACAAACACATGATGAGCATGCTGACGCCATCTGCTGGCCAAACACAGCAACTGTTTGATTCCATCCTGAGAAAGGAAGAGCTGAAAGGAACAACAATGAAACGTTAAAAATAGATTCAATGGGAATGCAAAGTGAGGGAAGAACAGTGTAGAGGTGGTACATATGCTCATTGAGTGTCCTCACTTGACTTTGAACGGTTCAGCTGAAACAGTGACTCAGCATGAAATGGAAGCTGCTACCAGGACCACAAAGGAAATAAAAGCTATGACACACTCATGAGGTCAAACTGCATATAGTGTCTACTGTTCAGAAACATACTTATAGAAAGTATGTTCATGTCGATTATGAGGAAGAAACACAGAAAACGTCTATTTGACTTTGTTACCTTCATAATGACTGCAGTTATAACTATGATAGCTTTCTATTGCTGTCCATGAGGTTATTGTGATTAGAAACTGCATTAAACTGTCATTACAAAAACAATGATTAAAAAGAAAAGACGAGAACACAGAGGAGCCTGTGATTAAAACAGCAGCTTTAAATGACAGGAGCCCATCCATGACTTCTTCGTATGTCTTTCAGACAGGCAGTGCGCCTACTTTGTTATCATTAGACCGCTCATTGTATTTGACCCTGTTTCTACTCCTCATTCATAACCGTCAGTATTTTTAAACCTGGACCCTATTGTTCATGTCTTTGTGTCTGACGGAGACAACAGAGTCTATTGGTGTTACTAGGTTTAACTTGTGTAAAAGATGTTCCATGTGATGACGCAACATTTCAGAATGACCCTTCTCTAAAGGAGACTTGTTGGGACTCAAAAACAAAACATGGTTTACTGAAGTGCTTTAGTGAAACTAAAACACACCTTCTGTCCCTCACTACTTCTGCCACACAGCACAGGCATACATATATACACCAGCAACACGTGATCTGCCACTGAATGAGCTACAGAGCTCCCACACCTTGTTTCTTGGACAGCTCCTCTTCATCCCCCACCTCATCCTCAGTGACCTCTGACCCTGTGGTGTACTCCTCATCCTCTGACAGGAGGGACTGCTGCCTCTGGAGGAGTAAAGGTCACATTGAAACCCCCTTGATGACACTGACTGAGCTAACAAAACAAGTCCTTCAAATCACCTCGATGAGAGTGTAACAGTAAAGACAGCTGGCTAACAAACATATACATGTGAGAATATAAGCAGATGTAATGAAAGAAGTGAAGAAAAAGTCCTACCAGTTGCAGACTCCAGTTTTTCAAAAGGGAAAACTGGTTGAGAAAATAAAGTCAGAACCAGAAACATAACATGCTGGTAGAAGAGAAGCATCAGAATAGCAACACACTGAGAGAGACTCACGGTGCAGCCCTCCCCCTTCAGGGGCCCCAGCAGGGTGGGCTCCAACAGAACATCACAGTCCGGAACCTTCTCTGCACCGGAGGGACTCTCCTCAGGACTAACACACATACAAACACAAAAACATGCATTCAGAACCTCTCACAACAACTGCTCCTGTGAAATAGTATCAAACACCCTCCGGCTCACCCCTCAGGAGTGGGGGTGCTGCACACACACACGGCGTCTCGGTGCAGCAGCAGGTCGTTCAGGACTCGGGTCTGAGCAAAGGTCGCCTCGTCACAGTCCTCTTCATCAGGGACGTTCACGATGTGGTCCCGCATCTTACAGCCCTACACAGGAACACATTCACGCTGTAACAGAACTCCTCAACACACGGTTTGAAATATGTATTGGCAACAAATATGAAGAGTAAACCTAAGATTGGGGTCGGCCAGGGAGGCCTCTGGGTGTCTGGAGTGTCTAATAAAAGAGCTGGAAACTGTTTGTAAATGTATGTAACAATAGCAAAGTTGTATGATATCAAAACACACGCTTGACCCCCCAACTCTTAAACTTCACATTGCGCTTTTTGCTCTTTGCTCCCAGCGAAGGTGGGCGCAAAGCCTTGCAGTGAAAGCATTTAGTTAGTTTGAATTCTGTGGTTACATTGGCTGCTTGCCCCTGATGTTTAATACGGCTGTAATCTCATTGGTTGCATGAAAGATCAGTGGGAATGGAGGTCAAGTTTAAATAATTAGAACTTTGAGTGCACTGCTTTCAACGTAGACAAATATGAGCACAGAATGCGCAGAGCTGTTTTACTGCTGGTCATGTGAAGGCAGCTGATTGGGTTAGCAGGGCTGCGCTAGCTCCTCTGCTTGGGACTCTGGTGTCAGTGTTGGACATTGTAAATGGTGGATTCGTATCGATTTCCATCTTAGTGGTCACACACATATGTGGTCATACACAGCACCGTACACACAGTGAAACGTAGTGTCTGCATTAACGCATTCTAGTATTTTATGAGCAGTGGGCCGCCACTGTAACAAACCCAGGGCACGGCGGCAGTGCCCAGGAGGGGAACTGGCACCTCGTAAAATAACTGTGTGTGTGTGTGTGTGTGTGTGTGTGTGTGTGTGTGTGTGTGTGTGTGTGTGTGTGTGTGTGTGTGTGTGTGTGTGTGTGTGTGTGTGTGTGTGTGTGTGTGTGTGTGTGTGTGGGGTCCATACCTTTGGCATACCCGAGGGGTCGAAGCGGAGCACCCTCTGGCTGCAGCAGGGGTAGATTCCTGCACCATGCCATCCTTTCTCAGTGGCCATCCCAGGGTACAGTACAGTGTCCGGGTGGTACTTGCATTGGGTCAGCTCTGCACACACAAACACCTACAGACACACACACACCTTTAGCTGGGGATGAATACAGTCAAAAGTATGTGTCCTTCCATGTATCCACTCACCTGTTGGCACCGGGAGCAGGGCAGGTAGTTGATGGTTCCCCAGATCCTCCAGTAGACCAGGACCCAGGACTTGAGCTCCTCATACAGGACACTGATGTATTCATGCACATCCCAGCTCTTCTGTCTTGAAAAACACACACATGGATACACTGTGTTTTAGAGTGAATGGGATGTTTCTGTTTATTTTCAGCTGAACAAACACGGAGCTACATGAATCTGTTTCTTTGCTGTATTACTTAGTGTGTGAATAGATGATCTCTCCTCGAGAATCAATGTTGATTTTCCCAGGAACACAAGAAATGTTCCTCTCTGTGTCTTTGGTCAGCGTCTTCAGGCAGAGACCACACCTGGGAATGAGCACACACATAAATGTCCAACAGTGAGACTGATAAGAGAAGACACGACTGAAACCTAAAAGTGAAGGGAATGCTTGGTGGAACAGAGGCGAGCTGCTCACCGGTACAGGGTCGAGGCGTTTCCAGGGGAGTCTCTGTTCTGGCAGTTGGGATCGAAGAGACGCTCAATTTTCTTCTGAAACAATTTACTTTGGGAAGGAAATAAAATAAAAAAGCAAAATAAGCATCTATTTATGTAAATTAATCCAGAGAATGTTTGAGGATTACTTATTTATTATTTTAGATAGTTTGAAGCTTCAAAGCTTTATTCATAAAGTTTACATTTGTAATTTGAACTCTTTTCATTTGCATGTGTATTCATTCTGTTTAAAGGAGGTATTTCTGAACCATGACAGATTAAGATTAAGTTACACTAATATAATAAGAAATATAGTATTTATAGGACTAGATTCCAGTAGTGGCTGGTGGGGTAGTGACCAGCTTGTGTGATCCAAACATGTCAAAATAAAAAATAAAAGATCGAGCTAATAATTTCCACAATTAACATGTTTTTATCAATAGTATTTTTCAATCCATATTTGTTGCATTTAAGCCTTTCCAAAATAAAAGGTTTTACAGCGGTTTGCTTTCCTGCTTGCTGCACCTATAATAAAGGGGCAGCAGCAGTACCATAAAAACAATAACAAAATCTGTTTTGGCTCTCATACAATTATTGAAAATATTAAGTTGTACCACAAAAACAATCATATAATGTAACTGAATTAACTTGGTGTTCCTTCAAGATGTCATTACGTTCATACTTATTTAATGTTATGAATCACTTTATTCAATTTACGGAATTTATTGGATGATTTACTTTTAATGGTGACAGTATAATAAAATATGACAACAGAAATGTGAAGCCTCGAATGCTCTCCCATTATAGGCGCTTTCACACCGCAGTACTTTTCCCACTTGAGTTCCGATATAGTTCCGAAAAGTTGCGTTCACACCAAAAAATCCGGAACTAAAATTGGTTCATGAGAACCCTTTTACCCCCTTTTCCGTCCCTGCTAGAGAGCAGGTGCTGTCGTGGGAGAAAAAGGTTCCTATGTCTGATTGGCTGGGCGGATTGCAAACCACGCCCCGTAAAACTCCCAAAAAGTGTTGTGAAGCCGCCATTTTATTATCCTCGCATTAGCATTATTAGCATTAGCATTAGCCCAGCGCACAAACGCAGAGAGACTAATTATGGCAACACAAAAGAAAACATGGGAGCGGTGGAGATGAGGAGGTGTCGGCGTTCTGGCGATTTACTAAAGAGTTCTCATGAACTAAGTTCTGATGAACCTTTGTGGGAAAAGTACTGCGGTGTGAAAGCGCCTATAGAGAACCGCAGTGACGCGTCCTAAAACCCGGAAGTAAGTTAGCATTTTTACCACGGTTCCTTCGATAAAAAGCAATGCAATTTCTCCATAGGATTTTGGAAAATAGCTCCAAATAAGGTCTGTGTTTGACACAAATTGAAGAGACAGATCACGTTTTGTTCTATGACATTAAATACATCAGCAGTGACCCCGCTGGTGATTTTTGAAGAGTTTACGTGTCTGAAAAACGATGGTTGTTAACAAGTTGCTGAATAGGACTACAGAAGTTGTCCAGGCCGTTTTACGTCATTACGCCGAACACGTAAAACACTCCCGCTAAATTGGTTTGCCCTGTTCTGCTTGAAAGCAAGAACCTGCCTCCTGCAAGCTGTTAGAACAAACACTTCAACTTGTACCATTTAGAGTCTGTATGTTTGAATATGGATCTTAAGTTGGCGTGACGTTGAACCCTGCTGTAGTTCCTTTATAGCATAACGTTAGCATTTTGCTTCTTGCGACTAGATTTATGCTTCGAAAATTATAAAAGTAGGATAGACATGTGGATATTATCCGGCTGAACAAAACGTGATCTGTCTCTTAAATGTGTGTCAACCTCAGACCTTATTTCGAGCTATTTTCCAAAATCCTATGGAGAAATTGCATTGCGTTTTTGACGAAGGAACCGGAAGGAGTTTACATCCGGGTTTTAGGACGCGTCCCTGCGGTTCTCTATTGGTACCTTTTGAACTTGTCTTTTTTGTCCCGGATGTCGTCGGCCTCGTTGTGATTGAAGAGCTCTGCGATGCGGGTTGCCAGGTTGCTGTTGATGCAGTTCATGTTGCAGGGCGTAGCCACGATGGAGCTCATGTGTTTGTGGCAGTACTGGATGCACTCCTCCACCTGAACATGGACAAACACACACCACATTTGGAGACTTTTCCAGAAATAATTCATTTAATTTCAATGACCCTAGAAATATACTGATTAAGCCCTGCTTTGTCATTGTTAGAATGTTATCTTTAAATACAGCATGGGTATAAAAATGTACAGCAAACTGTCTAAATAAATGTTGGGGCTAAATAACGTCAACACTCTTAACATCCATGGAACATCAATAAAACAAAGCTCTATATAAGGGCCTTCTGCTTTAAGAGAGAGATGACCAATCATCAGTTCTGAACATCTCAATAAGTCTTTTTTACAATTCAAAAGAAAAGGCCGAAGCACATCACCACAGCAAGCAATGGCACGTCACAACACTTACTAACGTATCCATCTTCAAGAACTCGGAGGAGATCAGGATTGAGATCACATTGCTGGGCTCTGTAACCGACAAACACTACATGACCAACCAAGCAAACCCCAAAACAAACACTAACACAGAACACACAGCCAGTGACCCGCCAAAAACACAACACAGCTATTCCCATGTGTAACAATGTCATATTGATTATGTTTTTGTAGTTTGTCGGGGATTTACCGAGGCGGGGTTTGTCTCGGTTCCCCTCTCCCGCAGAGTTCCTCCTGACGTAGTTCATGAGCCAGTCGAAGATCTGCACATCACAGTGGACCGAGATGTCCACCTCCTCCCACCTCTGGGCGTCCACAGACAAATACTCAGCAAAGTAACGCATCTCTTTGACTAGAAGATCTCTGGGGCATGTGAAGTCCTGCTTCAGGTTCTTGGTCTCATCACACACATGGATCACCATGTTGGGGCTAGATATGGGACGAAAGGAATACTTTGTGTCAGAAGTATCGCTGTATGTTTCTGATAATCATGAAAACATGCTGGAAAAGCGTTAAAATGTAACTGAAATATAGTGGAATGAAATATGTTTGGGTAGGACACACTCATTCAATCTTATATTAATGGACATTCATTTGAAAGGAAAAACAACAATCTCCAATACTTACTCTCGTGGTTTCTGAGGTTTGTCTTCCTCCTCTGCTGAGACTCGTCTCTCTTTCTTCTCCACGGCACCAACCCTTCCTGTGGCCGCTGATTTTGAGCCTGCTGACACCAAAAGGAAAAATGTAAATAAAGTCACACACAGTAACAAATTGTGTCTTTTTTTACTTTTTAATATTGCTGTTTAATATTTCTAATAAACGTTATGTATGGGTTTAGTTTCTCCTCAATTTGCATGTTACACTTAACTAAACTGACATTTGTGTTTTGAAAAGTCCAGTATAAAATGGGGAGAAATTAAAAGTATGATTTTTACTCATTCTTTATGGAAAATCAGCCCACAGCGTATACATATGGGGCCAATTTCTGGTTAAAACTGCCATTTTTTACCAATAAGGGATCCAGCATCCTCAATAACCCCCAAAACCACTCCAACATTGTCCAAATCGGCCAAGTCATGTTTTTAACTATTGTTTACATAGACTATAATGCCATTCATTTCTATGAACGCAACTTATACTAATTGTGCAAATTGCCCAACATCCACAAGTTAGCATCTGGCAGTTTCTATGTGCTGGGGACCCGTACTATACATTTCTAACATCACATTTTGGTGTACTCAACATTTCCGGGTTTACTATGCTGGCCACTGGCCTGTAGTGTCTGAAGCTGTACATTCATGATAGTTTTAAATGTGTCAAACTGCAAAATCGTACCTTAAGTGGGTTAGGAATTATATATATATATATTATTTTGTTTCATCTTTTATTATTACTAGGTAACCAACATGTATGTTTTTTGGGTCTTTTGTTTGTACTGCATTGTTTATTATTGCTCTAGCATTTTATATAAGGGTTCAGCCTCTTAAGTGTTGATGGTATACTTGACTATCTGGACATGTGTGTGTTTCAATTTCAATAAACAAAGTGATGTATTGTACTCAGGATGTCACTAACGGACCTGTCACTTTGCTGCTGCTCTGGTTGCTTCCTGTCTCCACCGCCTCCCCAGCCTCCAGCAGCGTGGGGGGGCCCTCTGAAGGGGAGGTGCTTCCTTCTGTCAGGGCATTACACTGGTTGTCCACGTGAGGAAACCCCCCCGTGGTCTTCAGCTCCTCAAAGCGACAGGCACACTGCAAGATCACATCAGAGACACAGTATTATTTCTTACCAACAACACACCTAACGTCACTAAACGGTGGAATGATTGATGGATGGGAGGGGGCAGATGGATGGAAGCAATGATAGTTACCCAGCATTCCAGTTACCTCCTTGGAAGTGAATCCTGGAACCAGCTTGGCTACATTGTCCCAGTTTATGGGCTGGGGCACCCCCCACAGAGAGCCCAGCACCATGTCCAAAACCAGGACGTTGTTATCATAAGGAAAGTTGTTGTTATCCGAGGAGAAGCGTCTCATCTCTACAGAGGCAGAGAGATGAGAAATAAAAGGCAGTAAGTCAACGATGAATGCCTACAGCTGCTTGATGATTGTATTTGATATTTTCTTATCATTATGGAGCATGGGGAATGGCCACTGTAAAATACCACATAGTACAGCTGCAGTACATTTGGACAATGTCTTTTTTAAATTACGCTGTTTACTCTGAAATACTTTCCAAAGGAAATCAAATGAATTCCAGATATAAAACCTTTAACAATAAAGGTGAAGTGCTGGACAAAATCCAACCAATGCTCTTTCCATTTTGTAATGACATTAACTGTAAATTACCAAGGTGTATTGGTACATGTGAATGTTTACTGGTGAATTTATATTTATTCTCAATTTGTATTTTGTATTATTCATAGAAATATATTCTTAGTGTTAATAATGTGTTAATAATAGTGTTAATAATCTCATCACCTTTAATGGTAATTAATTGACTTTTAAGGTATTTTGTTTGGTCACAAAACCACATACACATACGAGGAATTTGCTTTGGTATAATAATAATAATAATAATAATAATAATAATAATAATAATAAGAAGAAGAAGAAGAAGAAGAAGAAGAAGAAGAAGAAGAAGAAGAAGAAGAAGAAGAAGAAGAAGAAGAAATATATATATGTGTGGTGCATACAAAGACACAGAAAGAAGAATACGTAGAAAAACTAAATCATCTTAAAATAGTACTGTTATAACAGCTATTTTAACAACTATTTTATGACTATCCTAACAAATTAAAAATAAAGACTATATTTACACAAAATAAAATGAAGTGATAAACTAAGTATAGTGAAATATAATAAAATATGACGAATATGTTATATTTAAAGTGGAGAGCTGTGCTCATTTAAAAGTGGTGTAAAAATTGTGTTAAATTGCAATACTAATTCATTCATTCAAAATAAGTCAATATTTTTAAAAGGTTTACATTATTTTGAGAATGTTTCTCATTATTTTGATTAACAAATCATTAGTTTAAAATAAATAGAAATATTTTAAGAAAGTTTCTCATAACTTTGATAGAGTGGAAAGTTTCCATTATAATGATTTACGGGATATTTTTTATTTATTCATCACTAGGGTACGTTTTGAAGTGGGCTCCATACTAATGAGTCCTTCACTAGAAACCAAAGTTGCTACGATGTTCTACCATTGAATACATCGTAGGTCGTAACAAACTAAAGGGTCTGCAGAGGTTAACCAAAGATAATGATAGCAGCCAAAGATGTTCGCACTATACATACATTTTCTGATTCAGACGAATGTAATAAATCCATTTTATGCAAAAGAGAAACTTCGTAATGTCAGTGGAGTAACGTTAGTGATGCTAGTGCAGGCCGAGTCCCTCTGTCAGCCCCCTGCTGCATAAACATCACATGATTATAGGTCAAATTCATTCAGCTGGTTCTCTACAAACATTTCAAACGCTAAGAGTGGTTAGATATAGTGGACATACTTATCTTGGAGAGGGATTTTCTTCCCCGTTGTCTCGTACAGTGCAGTAGGAATCGGTGCCTGTCTCATGTCATGGTGTGTGGATGATGCTGATGCTGCGGTGATCTCCTACCGGCTAACTGCAGCTACTGCTAATGCTAGCTCACTTTGAGGGACCTGCTGCCTTCAAGTACTCCTCGTAAATGCCTAGTCACAAACTCCAGTGATACAGTCAGTCGCATATATTTTCGTTCATCTTTTTATTACAGATTATGCTCTAAAAAACCACCCCTGGTAATAGCATATATTGCAATGTCATGATAAATTGTGCGGTAGTTATTCATATAAATGGTTATGCTCACTTTCATGGTAAGTGATTTAAAGTTATGCGGTCAAAGGAAATACATTTTTTTAAAGTATATTTTGCCAAATTACTATTTCCGACTTCAACAAAAATACCTTTGAGCTCAGTATCACCCATGAAAGCATAACTTCCAATACTTCATGAAGGCAGCATTAGCTTCAAGCAACTAGCATATCGGCTATCTAGGTAACTTTATGTAGCTTCCCATCAGACGTTTGTAAATGTTTAAGCCCCTAGCTCAGTAGCACGGGGAAAAGTTACCGACCGGCTGCACTGTCTAAATCTGAACTTTGCAGTAAAGTCAAGAAACATTTTACTCAAATAAACGCTGTTAAATTAGTCCTGTTCTTCGCTGCGTCCCTACGTCGCAGCTTCATACTATTGTCACGTTGTCGCACTGCAGCAGGTGAGGCGTCCTGTTGCTTAGAGACAGAGGCCGTAAATCGATTATTTTTGTCCTCAACATTTTCCAAAAACGTAATAAATTCACATGGAAAAATGTAACACTAGCAGTATTAGTACAATGAAACCTAGAAAAAAAACAAAAAGCTATCTTGCTATCTTGGCCATGTCTGTGGTGAAACCCTGTTATTACTAATGAAAATCACTTCATAATCCAACTAGCTACTAATGATATATTAAGCCATTACACAAGGAGCCCAACATGATTTTCTTAAATATTTATTTTCAAAATAATTATATCAAATATTTACAAAATTACTTTCTGGACCAACCAAAATCTGAAAATGTGCAAATGTAGCCCCCTTCTCATTCTGAATAACCCAATCACATTTGCTTCACAAATAAGACTATGTGGAGAACTCTACTACATGTAGGGGCAAACACCAAATAACATTATTATGGTATCAAATAAAAGACCTTGGCTTTGTCCTTACAGCGTCAGTATAGAGATGATGAATCAGTGCACCACATTAACTTAAACAACAACTAATTCATGTGAATGAACAATTTCAACATATTAAATACAAAATCCGACATTATCATTAGTACAGTTGTGTATCCTAATTAGCGAATACACAGAACCTTTTTTCTTGTACAAGCTCTGAATAAAGATATGTAAGGATTACCTAATTCCAGACACACTTGTTCTAAACAGTACAACAGGAAACCATTTAGTTTATCATCAGGTCTAGATTGTGTTTCATCTCATTTGAATAATTATAGATTTGTAGTACAACTTGAGCAATTCTTAATGAGGACTATACTGTTTCCCCTAAGATCTCCTGTCAGCTCATTGTTAGTCAGGCTTCAGACTGAAACACAAATACTGAATGAGCCAACCCATAATAATCACACATAACCTTGCATAAAGAGAAATGCATACATGCACAAACATCACAGGTCCGTCTTCTCAGGGATGTTTCGCACTATCGAGGGCATACTGGAGTTGGATGTTCCCACACTAAAGGGAGCGGGGGTTTCTCTGTACACTAAATCTAGCAGGGCCTCTTGAGAAACAGGGGCGGAGGCTGAGCCGAGACCCGGTGGAAAGCCTGGGGCATGACTTGGCTGTTGGTGAGAAGAAAGCGCTGTTACTGAGGCCTGTGTGGTGCCTTGCCGGACCTGAGCAAGCCTCTCCATCTCTGCATGCTTCAAGCCTCTCCTCTTCCCCAGGACCTTGACGTAGTTGGCTGGGACGAGTCCTGTGGTCTGGCCATCAAAGCTGGCCAGCAGCCAGCCACGCACCTTGGGCTGTTGCTCTAAACACAGGGGAGAATACAAGGTCACAATCTGAGTTTATCAACATCAAACACCAAGCATTTTCTTTAGAGAAATCTTGAATTTTTACACAAAATGCCTTTCATGATCACTTCCTCCAAGGAGGTTTTATATTTTGCCTCGGTTTGTTGGTCTCAGCAGAATTACAGAAAAAACGACTTGCAGAAACCTTGGTTTAGCATAGCCTAAGGAAGAACATGTTAGAGATCTTAATCAAGGTGGATGGAAGCACAAAATCATTTTCACTTTTGCTAACATTGCAAGGTAGGCCGTGCTGCATTCATGTGGTGTCAAAGAAATCTGACAAATGGGTACCAGAATGGGAAAATTCACATGAATGCCACCTTAAGTTAGAACAACTTCGAAACAAATACTCATATGTTGTCTAAATGCTCTGAGCAATTCAATACAACACATGTTCTGTGTAGCATCCATATTGTTCCCACATTGCAACATAACCCTCATAAACACATACAAAAACCAGCAACTCACCATTAGAGGAGCAAGTGCCATTTTAATTGACTATTTGTTTGATACTCTTCACTCAAAATACACACTTTTAAAGGCTTTTTGATTGGATATGTCAATTTCAGTTATTTCTATATTCTAGTTTAATGCCAACATAACTTTCACTGCAAATTGCTAGAAGTTTATTTTTGTTAAAATACTTGAATAAAATAAGATGAGAAACCAAATCAAGAAACTTCCAATTCTGTCTTTAAACACTTTTCAAGGATTTATTACATTGACTGTAATGGTCTAGTTTAACATGATGTGATGAATCATTTCTGTCTGAGAGGAACGTGAGGACAGAATACATTGTCCTGTTGTTATTATTAGCGAGCTCTCACCTTTAGGGGCGAGGTTGAGCATGTCTCCGGCCCGCACAGAGATCTCCTCCTCAGACGCAGCAGAGAAGTCATACTCTGCTCTGGCCACCACATGGTCATCATCCCCACTCGCCCAGTTAGTGGCTAAGCAAAGAAACACAAA
This sequence comes from Pseudochaenichthys georgianus, assembly GCF_902827115.2. Lineage (NCBI taxonomy): Eukaryota > Metazoa > Chordata > Actinopteri > Perciformes > Channichthyidae > Pseudochaenichthys > Pseudochaenichthys georgianus. Next base: position 13,613,670 of record NC_047517.1, on the reverse strand, counting down.
ACATTGTTACTTATGATTGTATTAAGAGTAAAAGCCAGGCTACGTACACCAATATCAGCTTTTCTGGTACAGAATTAATCTTTGGTCAATGAAAAGATGTTTTTTACAGATACAGTGGGGCAAAAAATTATTTAGTCAGCCACCAATTGCGCAAGTTCTCCCACTTAAAAAGATGAGAGGCCTGTAATTTTCATCCTAGGTATACCTCAACTATGAGAGACAGAATGAGAAAAAAAATCCAGAAAATCACATTGTCTGATTTTTAAAGAATTTATTTTCAAATTATGGTGGAAAATAAGTATTTGGTCAATAACAAAAGTTAATCTCAATACTTTGTTATATACCATTTGTTGGCAATGACAGAGGTCAAACGTTTTCTGTAAGTCTTCACAAGGTTTTCACACACTGTTGCTGGTATTTTGGCCCATTCCTCCATGCAGATCTCCTCTAGAGCAGTGATGTTTTGGGGCTGTCGCTGGGCAACACGGACTTTCAACTTCCTCCAAAGATTTTCTATGGGGTTGAGATCTGGAGACTGGCTAGGCCACTCCAGGACCTTGAAATGATTCTTACGAAGCCACTCCTTCGTTGCCCGGGCGGTGTGTTTGGGATCATTGTCATGCTGAAAGACCCAGCCACGTTTCATCTTCAATGCCCTTGCTGATGGAAGGAGGTTTTCATTCAAAATCTCACGATACATGAACCCATTCATTCTTTCCTTTACATGGATCAGTCGTCCTGATCCCTTTGCAGAAAAACAGCCCCAAAGCATGATGTTTCCACGCCCATGTTTCACAGTAGGTATGGTGTTCTTTGGATGAAACTCAGCATTCTTTCTCCTCCAAACACGTCTAGTTGAGTTTTTACCAAAAAGTTCTATTTTGGTTTCATCTGACCATATGACATTCTCCCAATCCTCTTCTGGTCATCTAAATGCTCTCTAGCAAACTTCAGACGGGCCTGGACATGTACTGGCTTAAGCAGGGGGACACGTCTGGCACTGCAGGATTTGAGTCCCTGGCGGCGTAGTGTGTTACTGATGGTAGCCTTTGTTACTTTGGTCCCAGCTCTCTGCAGGTCATTGACTAGGTCCCCCCGTGTGGTTCTGGTATTTTTGCTCACCGTTCTTGTGATCATTTTGACCCCACGGGGTGAGATCTTGCGTGGAGACCCAGATCGAGGGAGATTATCAGTGGTCTTGTCTGTCTTCCATTTTCTAATAATTGCTCCCACAGTTGATTTCTTCACACCAAGCTGCTTACCTATTGCAGATTCAGTCTTCCCAGCCTGGTGCAGGTCTACAATTTTGTTTCTGGTGTCCTTTGACAGCTCTTTGGCAGGGCTCGACATTATAAATGGCCCGCTGGCCCGGAAGCACTATTTAGACACCCCGGGCCAGCATAACGTACTTTCCACTTGCCCGCTCGGGCCACTAAAAATATTGTTTAAAAAAAAATGTTTCCTGTGGTATTGGTATTTTGACTAGCAATTTTGTTGAATTGTTTCGTTTATTAACGCTACAACACAGCGTTTCGTGAGTCGCTTTTCGTTATTGGGTGAAAAGCAAACAGCTGTTTGCTGCGGAGCGCGAGCAGGCTCCTGTGAGCGGGAGCGCGCTCCTTCACTACAGACTATCGCGACTGTTACTGTAAACTAACCATTCGCCAAAATGTTTTTAATACCAGCGGTAACCGGCTCAAAAACAATCTTCAAATAAAAGAAAGTCACCGGAGGAGTTAAAGGAGAGTGACAGGGAGCATGAGAAGAAGAGGGAGAGGAAGTTTCAGCTTGATCGATGGAGTTGGCTTCTAGTGGTGCAGTGACGCGTCCAAAAACCCTTTTATAATCTATCGATTCGATTTATGATTCGAAAATTATAAAGGTAGGGTAGACATGTGGAGATTATCCGGCTGAACAAAACGTGCATTTATCAAACAGGTCAATATTTAGACCTTATTTCCAGGTATTTTCCAAAACCCTGTGGAGAAATCCCATTGCTTTCTGTGGAGGGAACCAGCAGCTTACTTCCTGGTTTTAGGACGCGTCACTGACTGCACCTCTCAATATGATGCCAATATAAACAAGGTCTTCTGTCTTCTGTCTATTTTCCCAAATAAAGTTCTTGCCTTTTTCAAAAGCCTCGTCGATAGGTAAAAGCCCCGGTGCCTTTGCAGCTGGCTTTGGTTCGGCGCTAGTTTAGCAGCGCAGGCGTCTTCGTACGCTGTTAACACACCATCGTAGCGATGGCGATGTTTCAGTTGACTAATCAGGTTGGAAGTATTATAGCTCGTTGCCTTTTTCCCTCCTCGTGGAACTTCTGCATTGCATTTGTTAATACAAATAGCAAGCGAACCATCTAACTCTGAAACTTTTAAATAGTCCCATACTACCGACGACATGTTTGTTTACTGTCCTGGCTTCATGGCCGCACACCATTTACGTCACAGCCAGGCATGAGAAGGGAGCGCTGGATTTGTGAAAAACTCCCCTCTTCCTAAACCACTATACCACACTACTGGCAAAACGGGAGGAGCCGAGTGAAAAACAAGCGCCCCTCATCCCAATCCACCCACCCACGTATTGTTTTCTTTTTTTTTTAACCCAAAATACAAATACATTTTTTTTACCCAAAATATATTGTATATTATCGGGGCTATTAATACTTTTATCGGGTTTATCGGGATGACGTCATAATTCCTAATATCGGACCGATAATTATCGTGCACCACTACTGATAACGAGTTCAAACAGGTGCCATTAATACACTTAACAAGTGGAGGACAGAGGAGGCTCTTAAAGAAGAAGTTACAGGTCTGTGAGAGCCACAAATGTTGTTTGTTTGTAGGTGACCAAATACTTATTTTACCGAGGAATTTACCAATGAATTCATTAAAAATCCTACAATGTGATTTCCTGGATTCTTTCCCCCCATTCTGTCTCTCATAGTTGAAGTGTACCTAGGATGAAAATGACAGGCCTCTCATCTTTTTAAGTGGGAGAACTTGCACGATTGGTGGCTGACTAAATACTTTTTTCCCCCACTGTATCAAAACATCCTCAACTGTAAGTCTTTGATATTTTCTCGCTACTTTCAAAAACTCAAACAATAACTGAGACGAGTACCTGCCGCAGCACTTGCTCTGTCTGTGTGTTTGAGGGAGGGATAGGGTAAGCTATTACATGTAATGTTTCTGTAAGGATGAGTACGCTTTTTTTCCCCTAGCAGAAAAGTGCTGGTCGGGCGGTGTGGTGTGCAGAAGTAGAAGCACATAGAGCAGCCGCACAAAAAGGTCAGAGCATTTGAAAAAATACCCTGGCACTATGTAGATACAAATGAAAATACTAATAATAATTTCGACATCATGTAGCTTCAAAGTTTAAAACTGTACGATAGAACCATTTCATTTGCCTGTAGTCTGTCATATACAGTTGGAGGCCTATTGTTTTGGGGGATTTTTTTTTAGTATTAAGTGGTCCTTGGTCTGAAAAAGTTAGAAAAATACTAATATAGATACAGTGTTTCTTAACTGTTGGCCAATGAGACACATAAATATTTTCATTCCAAATAATTGGTAAAGCCAGCAGTAACGGGGCATCCACACTACAGCTTCAAAAAAAGCTTGGAGCTGGGCATGTCTGAAGCTTGGGGATTTTATTCAAGCAACGCGACCAACAACCAATCACATGAATCTCCCGCCCCTGACATACAAAGCAAAAACCCCCGGGGATTTTATGGGAGCAATATATATATATATATATATATATATATATATATATAAACTCCCCAAACAGGCAAAAACCTACCAGTTTCACCCACTGTCTCTGCCACCTCCCTCCATGCCTGGTTCCTCCGGTTTGTATCCCGGTAGGTGAAGAGGGTCTGGTCATACAAAACCGGGTGATTTGCTACAGCGATAATTAGTTTCTCCTCCATCTTTTTTTGAAATATAGAAATTAACGGCGGGATATCTCTCCCAGCTTAGACGCGGTTTGATTGGCTACGGCTTGAGTTGTCAGATTTTCCGAAACGGGATTTGATTGGCTGGCGCTGGCTACGCCGGAGACGGACCGCTATGCTACCCACAATTCAGTTCGGCGAAAAAGCGAGGCAACGTGACGTCACCCCATTCAAAGTGAATGGGCAGATTGAAGCTGTCGACGCTGTAGTGTGGACGGGCCGTAATGGTGAACTCAACTGTGCTAGCAGCTGCTTGCTAAGTGTTGGACATTTCTTTACAAACTGAGAGCTGCTGATCTAAAGTGTAAAATAAATGAAGGACAGCTCCTGAGTTAAAGAAAGTATGTACATACACATTTAAAAGTTCACCATCTCCAGTAAAATGTGGAATATGAGCCTCACCGCTTTCCTCAGAGCCAGGGTCAGAGCTCAGCAGTTTCCAGATAAGGTAGGGTCCCCCCAAAACTACAACGAAGAACAGAAGGATAGGCCAGGACTTCACAGGCTGGCCCTCAATCCCCGCTCCATCCCCTCTGGACACACTTGTAGCAAGGGCATCACTTGAACTGTCTGCCCACAAGTCGTCCACCTCAGCGTCTGATCTCCGGCCCAGCAGCCTCTGTAACCGTCGGTAGAAGTAGCGCAAGGTGCGTACCAGAGCGAAGGCTGACAGAACTCTGGTGAGGTGTGAGCGCAGCCGTGTGAGGTGGTTGGCTACATCCAGCACAGCACGGAAACTGCTGTACACGGCTGAAAAGGTGGCGTCCAGCATCATGCTGACGGAGCCAAAGGCCTGGACGATGCTCTCGATGGACTGGAAGGCTCCGCGACTGCTCTCCTCCGCCTGCTGCACGAACCGGCTGGGGGCGACCTCTTCCGTGTGAGGGGGGCGGCCGTACCCTCCTCCCATGCCGTAGCCACCACCACCACCACCACCACCACCATAGCTGTATGGGCTGTAGCCTCCATACATGGAGCCCCCATAGGGGCTGTAAGAAGAGGAGTTAAAAGAGCTGTAGGAAGGTCGGTAAGACTGCTGGGCGGAGCGAGGGGGCACCGGGGGAACCATTCTGGTCAGGACGGGACGGCCTATAGGAACGGGGCCTGGAGCCAAGCCAAAGTTTGCAGATCTGTGTAATGAGAAGACAAGACAAACGGTTCAAAACATTGTCAATTATTTTATTGAAATTACCTCAATTATTTTTTTAATCAACATCGTCCACAGGACTAGGGTGAGAACTTTTAGGATTTAAGTCAAATAACAGTGTTGCTGTTGTTATTTGTATCAAACTAAGCTTATATGTTATGTTTGGCAGTATATTGCCTGTAAAGTAATACATGGTTTTGTTGTTGATATTTTGTTAATCGAGCCCAAGAGTCCATATTATGTATTATTTTGGCTGGATGATTTAACATTTTGTTCCCCTTTTATATGTATTTTCCCATTCCAATTGCAATACGTGTAAGTATGTGCATGAATATGATTTATATAATGCTATACATTATTTATGTATTTTATTTAAAAAACATTACAGTTATTACTAATGCTTTAGACCTATTACGTTTATTAAAATAAATAGCAGCAAACTTTCACATTTGTGTGATTGATTTGTAAAGACAGTATTTGTTTACAGTATTAAGTAGTTAAGTGAAAGTTATAAAGTATGAAATGAAAATATTCAAGTAAATTAATATATACTTGAGTAAACGTAGGTTACTTATTCATTGCACCACTGAAAACTAGCCAAAGTTGTAAGGGGCAATTCGAAATTATTAAAAGGTTTTAGTTTACATGTTGCGATGCATTTAATGTACAGCGTTTCGATACACACTTCAGATAGCAGACACACAACATGGCCTCATTAGGCCTAGCTAGCTGGTTAGCTATTAATAGCACAGGATAGCTTACTTTATGTAAACGGCTATCGTCGGTAAAAATAGTTTTGACAAACACTAATTAGATAATTGTTCAGTGTTTTACACCACCATGTCAAAGTCTCCACTGTTTGGAAGATATCACCTCGCTTGTGCAACAACTTTAGTGTAAGCTAGCTGGTTTAAGCTAGCTAACAACAACTGCGAACCAGCTGTAGTTAGTAAACAAATACCGTGTCAAACTAAGGCTATAGCGTTTACCTGTAATTCATAGGTGCACCCATTGCCCCTGGGATCATCCTTTCCCATGGTTTCTGAGGAGGCTGTGGATCCATGGCAGAATAACTTCCACAAAGTGTAAAAAATATAATGCGAACTCTGTCCCCCTGACAGACTGTCCCGCTGCCTTCACGTTCCTCCGTAATTTCCTGCTTCGGATCGGATATCGTAACTCGTGTGTTTATAGACGTATTCGTAGCCCTGAAGGTTCTGGTCAGTGGTCACTGACCACTGGTCAGTGAATCCGTGTATCTACCGTCCAATTGTTTTTCTTTATTAAACAAGTAAACGGAAGAGCGTCTGAGAGGCATTTTTGCATTTTCCCTTACTAAATGGTCTAATTCTTTCACACACACATACGGGTATTGGGCCGAGGGCGACACCGTACTTCCGGTATCCGCCGTTTTACGCGAGGTGCAAGCAGGCCGAGGGTTTTAGCGGGTTTATCCCTTTTATCCCTCCCCAGTCTACTCTATGGTTTAGCCGTACACCGCCCAGGTGTTGCTAAGCTTCCTGTACTGAATAGCATAGTCTATTCCCTTAATCAATATCTACTCAACTCTAAAATACCACATATTGGAGCGAGGGGCCGGGCGGAACTCACGGAAGTGATTTCAAAACAAAAGCACTCGTGTGCTTGGAATGGTGATAATATTATAAACAATGTGAATTTAGCGATCACAACGAAAACGGCCAAGACACATATTGAGCCCAGAAAATGAATGATATTAAGGGCTGTATTTATAATAGGTCTATGTCTAAATTGTTAGGAGATTTAAATTACAGCGATTCTGCACTGCGGTCATCTACGGAGCCCCTAAAGCAGGGGTGGGGAACCTCCGGCCCCCGGGCCGTATACGGCCCGCGAGACCATTTGGTTTGGCCCTCGAGGTAATTTATAAACACACGCAAAAAATTAAAGAAATCTAGACCGCAAAATAATTAAACAAGCGAGTAGGCTTGTTTGAGACAAGCAAGACCTGCGCAGACCTGCGCAGTTGCGATCAACGTCTTGCTAGTGCGTTGCATGATGGTTAGTCATTTTGTCCGACTTGCTCTGGAGGCTCGCCCACATGAGACTTTGAAATCTCGCGGGACAAAGACGCCCGCAGCCTTGAGAGCGAGGCGAGGCGAGTTGGCGCAGTTGCTCTCCACGAGCTGCGGAAGCAAAATGCTTGATGGGAAACGGCTCGCTGGTATCTCGAGCTGAGCGCTCATTGGTGGTGTTTACCACGTGCTGCTGATGAAACTCTCCAATTGGCTGGCAAAAGTTTGTTGTTGTTTTGTGTCAGTTTTACGTCGCCACATCCATTCCCATTTTTCATCATTGTTCCACAATGTTTATCATCATGAAATTAATATCTATATATTTTATAATATACTGCTTACCGTTTTCATACTTTATATATCTTAGCATATTCATACACACTGTTCATACTGCTCACAGGCTGATATCTAGTGTATTCATACCCCACTGTTTATTCATCATTCAATTCATTCTATATGTTATTCTGTAGATTGTGTACATTACTTTCCACTTCGCTGCTTGTTGCACCTGGTTAGAAGCTAAACTGCATTTCGTTCTCTCAGTACCTGTAATATGTGCAATAACAATAAAGTTTAATCTAATCTTGAGCAGGAACAAATGTATTTACTTAGTACATATCTGACATTAACGATTAAACACATTTGTGCATTCTTTATAAATGCAAACCGAGTCAAGCCGACTCCGGAGGTGGCGGTATGCACCTTAAAGTTGTTTGCAATCCGCCAAAAAACCGAGAGAAGAAGAAGAAGAAGAAGAAGAAGAAGATGAAGAAGCCGTCTCCGAGCTGTCCGACTTCAGGCGAGCTTTTTGAGACCTCCCCCGGCTGCGATCGGCTACTCTCGTCTACTTTCGAGGCGAGCCGCAATGTGTCTCAAACAAGCCTAATGCCTGTTTTTCCGAGATGGGTCTGGCTGCAGACCGCAGCAAGGAGGCGTTTCCTATAGGGGCGTTTCCTATAGGGGCGTTTCCTAACTTTTTTTATCCAATAGCAATTTAAGGGTGATAAATCCCATGGAGGCTCCCGGAAAGGGAGGGACGAGAGGCGAAGTCCCTCCCTTTCCGGGAGCCTCCATGGGACCCCGGAAGCGTAAAATTATATATTGAAGTCAATGGAGAGAGAAAGGTTATCTTTTGATCCCGTTTGAATTGTGCCACGAATGACACATATGATGTTTGTCAATTTAAAAGAATATTTTGCAAGTCAAAAAAATAAAAATGTATCGTAAAACTGTGAAGTTACACATTTTTTTGTGTGAAACCGCTGAGTGAACTACAGGTCTCTAGTCTCGCACAATACGCGTCACCATCACAAAGACGGCCGTCACGTTAGCAAATTTCACCTGTTTCTTTCAGAATGAGAATAAAAGTATAAAACGAGGTGAACATCACTACAAGTCTGGACACGTTGAGAGCTGTACATACACGAAAGGGGAGTTAGTCGGTTCTGTAAGAGCAGCGGGACCGGCTTTACAAGGTTTCGGTGAGTAATATGAGTGCAATGTGTAACGTTAATGTCAGCTAGGCTAGCTAACATTAGCTAACAAGGTACACTAACGTGTTTTGTTTCAGTAACTAGTTTTCTCCTTAAGAACTTCGTGGTCTCTGTGTATGCTGTGGATAACATTAGTGTTCACAAGAACAAGGTACACTCCCGTGTTTTGTTTTAGTTGCTCTTCAGATTGAAGCGGCCAGTTTTATATCGACTATACTGTATGTGTGATCTCCTTTTACATCTCGTTGTGTCATTTGACTTTATTTGCTGTGTGTAGATTCAAGGGTTTTGGTTATCTTGTCAATTTGTTTGGTTATCCAGGCACAGCTGTGTGTGACTCCCTCTGGTACACTGGTATGTGTTTTCCTAATGTAGAGAGCATTGATTAATTAATAAACTACACAGTGAGTCTAGATCCTGACCAAATCCTTTTTTATTGTTGATCAAATGTTTTTCAAAAATGTATTCATACACATTTAGAAAAATACAATGTACAATCACAACCAGTACAACACACATTACAAAAAATACAGAAAAAACAAACAATAACAACAATCAGACAAAACTATGGAAAAATAAACCCTCCCACCCCCAGATCCGGACCATCCTTGTATTATTGCTCATTCAATCTATTATAGCATGCTAACAAACATGGTACTTACTTTATTTGTACAGATCTGCATGGGAGAGGATGGCACGATGCAGAGCGCTGTCTGTGATTGTGCACGGGGGATGTACAAATGCAGCCACGCTGCAGCATTGGCAATATGTGCCATGTGGCAGATCAGCTCCACAGATGTTGAGTGCCAGTGGAGGAAGCCTGGCACTTCCAAAGTAGTCCAGCCGGTGTCTCAACTTTACCAACAGTGAGAGGAGACATACAACCCACTGGCCAGAGACATCGCCACTCAGGATGTAGACTGGTTCAGGTCTGCACTGAGGGGCGCACAGTGTGGCATGGCATGGCTTCACCTGAGCCAGAGCCGCGGCCTCAACATCAGGCCATTGTCACCGTGCCGGAGCTGGTGAAGGGGCGTGGGGGTCGGGGGCTTGAGGCAATTCTTGCCTCAATGCGACTGAGCAGAGACCAGCAAGCTGCCATCCAGACAGCCACCGGAGGACAGCGGACAAATCCTCTGGCAGTTACACAGGCGGGGCAGGTTGACAGCCAGCAAGTTTGGTGCTGTGCTGCGGTCGGGACTTTCATCCACTCCATGCGCGTCCCTCATGAAGAGGGTGCTCGGGGGGTACAACTTGGACGGAGTCATGGCTGTCAACTGGGGGGTTGTAAACGAGGCCGAAGGGGTGAAGGCTTTTGTGCAGGCCTATCAGGAGACAGTGTTCGAGTCTGGTCTCTTTGTGAGTGAGTCGGTGTTTTGGGAGCATCCCCCGATGGACTTGTGCAGCCATCTGCCCTGCTGGAGGTGAAGTGTCCACCATCATTATATAGGATATATATATATATATATATTTGTATACATATCTGTAAATTGTATAATTTTATTTGATTTAAAAGTCTTTTTGATCTCTCTGTCTATAAACACAAACTGAGTAAGATTGACAATAAAGTTGACTTTGAAAAATATATATATATTCTTTATGAAAATAGTTGACTGTTGGAGAAATGAATCCAAATGAAACGTTGGACTGAACTACAACTACGCCTTTAAATCTCTACGGACTGTTTTTCAGTGGGATGGCAAGTTCCTATCTTTAAACATTTATTAGTTTTTTCTCAGAACAGATTTGATTTTCTGAAGTTAATTTAACTTTGCCGACCATGTAAGGTCATTATTAAACAGGTACAATTTGTTTAGGGTTGAATAAAATAATGATAAACATTTCATCTGGATAATTTAGTGACAGAATAAGAAACTCAATGATGCTCTACTCACCTGTTCCTTTTTATAAAGTGAAACCGTTGAAACGATAGATTTTAGTAAACTTAAAAACAACCTTCTCCAAAAGCTATCAAGGAATATACCGAATACTTGTTTTAGAACTTTATTACATATTTTTATATAAATAGTTTGAGTGATCCATAATTGACAGAAGCTTGTGTTTACACTGACCTGTTACATTACATTACATTACATTTAGCTGACGCTTTTATCCAAAGCGACTTACAATAAGTACATTCGACCAGGAAGACACAACCTTGAGGAAAACAGAATCATATAAGTACATCAGGTTTACTCTGTTACTCATATATTAATGTCTTTGTAACTTCAGTAAACCACTACCTCACTAATTTCTTTCATTCATCACGGTTCAGTAAACTAAGTGATACATGCACCAGTTTAATAATTATAATAACGTAGGATTGCAACTCTTTGAAACTGTAGGTGGCTCTTAAAAGAGCCGTTGTGTTTGTTATTTATTATTGACTCCGAATGAAGCACAACTTCATGTCATACAATACATTGACTTTATTTGTAATTGTGTAAAAAAATAAAGCATTGATTAGCAAGCAGGACCTGCAGGAACAGAGCATGGTGATGGATGGAGCTGAGAAGAGAGAAGAATAAAGAAAACGGATCAACTTCATTATCGGATATTAAAAATTCAATTTCAAAACAAGTTGCCGCTCCTACAGTTTTCTAGTGTGTAAAGATGATTTCACATGACCTATGCAAAATATCACACTCAATACATGTGTGTCTCTGGGGGGTGCATTGTGCCTTTGATGTATATAAATAATATACCATAACCAAATACTATTACGTACAGTGGAAATCAGGTTGCCAGAGCAGGTCAGTCCAGTGTGCATGTTCCTCAGGGTCTCAGCAGTTACAGGTGAGGGAAAGGAAATAAAAGAGAAAAAGGTCAGTAACAACACCTTAAAGTAACAACACTTTGAATAATTATCTCTTTTAATAATGTTCTATCAGTAATCACTCAACTACTGTCTTTACAACAAACAGATTGACTCACTATCATCACAATGAAACACGTCCAGAAGAATGGACCACAGATGGAAATTAGCTATTAGCTATAATCTGGCATATTGCATCTCTTCTCTTTGCTGAGATTAATGTTTTTGTATGCATGGTCCTTCTATAAATAAATAAATGTCATGCAAAGCTGCCTGCCTGCCTTCCTTCCTTCGACTCTCCCTGAACTGCCTGATCTTTTAATGTTCAATGTTAACCATTTGAGCAGATAGCATGAAGTAGAAAAGATCGCAGATGCTAATGTGCCTACCTCCCGCCCCCTTAGCACCTGGTGGAGGGGGCGATAGGCTCCTCTTCAAATGTTTCACAAAATACTTACCATCATGACTACTCTTACTGTTTAACATTTGGGGTTACTTCATGTTAAGGCTAATACAAATGACAAGGCTAAGTAATGTGATGCTAACTAACGTGCTCGCTACTAGCTATGTAGCTAGCTTGACTGTGTTCCATGCAAAACATGTGTATTACCTGATATGTTTGGTCCAACGACTCATGGTCCTTTCATCAGACGGGAAGCGATAGAACGAGCTATGTAAGCCATAAGTATGATCACTTATGTGATTACAACCTGGTACAAAGCACACATGCATCTTGTAAAAGTGAATTTATTTTTAGCAATCTCTTATTTATTGGAGGGAATAAATCAGTTATGAGATCTTCTTCTTCTTCGCTTTAATTACGAGTCGCAACCACTTGGAGCATTATTGCCTGTGACATCACTTACGCGAGCCAGAATGGGATTTGGGATTTGTAGTCTTTGTAGTCGCGTATTTTTCATAGTCTTATATTTCAACAGTTTTACGACAAAATGTGACTTTTTTGACATGGAACTTATTGTTTAAGATTGACAAACATCATATGTGTAGTTCGTGGCACAATTCAAACGGGATCAAAAGATACGTTTTCTCTCTCCATTGAATTCAATGTACATTTTTCGCTTCCGGCGTCCCATGGGCCGGAAGTAGATGGGCGTGACTTCGCCTCTCTATAGGAAACGCCCCTATAGGAAACGGCCCTATAGGAAACGCCTCCTTGCTGCGGTCTGCAGCCAGACTCTAATGGTTTTTCCTGGCAACGGTCATGGTCCTTGAACACAACACGAGCCTAACGTGTCATCACGTGGTATATGTCTCGTCTGACAGGGGTGCAGTGCTGACGGAGAGCACCAGAACGCCACTCCGGGACTTCAAAAAATTGCAGTACCCATAAATCCGTAGGCTACACATGCTGCAGTTTTTGCGTGGCTGTGTCTTTAGTTGTAAGCCCAGTCGCGATCTGTTCATCTGTCATTCTGATCATACAGTCAATAACTGTGTTGTTATTAGCATCTGGTTAGCTAGCTATGCTAACGAATATAAGAAGCTTTTTCTCCAACCAGTGAGGTAAAGGCACATCTTTATATGATCATTATACTTATCAAAAAACAAGAGAATAAAGTAAACAGGTATAAAATACTATATGACAGTAAAAGAAAGTTGTTATTAATAAACAAGAATACAGTTTGAAAGAGTGATTTGTAAAATATCCATAAAAAAAAGTAAATCTGCTTACAGTTCTGTTTCATATGGGTGTTGAGAGATGTTTCCATAGATCTCTTCATTTTGCTCTCAAAGTGCACCAGATTGATGCTTTCAACTTCAATATTTAAAAAAAAAAAATCTTCCCGGGGGAGCATACCCCCGGACCCCCCTAGAGGAGGTTAGGTCCCCCCCCACTTAAATCATGTCCACATGGATAGGAAACTAAATGCATTTGCACACATCTTTTGTCCATATCTTTCTGTTTGGGTGGTCATGCAACAACTGTGCACGTGAATGCATACGCGAGTCAGGGTAAGATATCTGGATTAAGAGGTTGCTTTTTCCTTGCACAGCATGAAAGAAAGGCCAAATGAGTGGGCTGTGATTTTTAAGCAGAGGTCAATAATTTGTACGGCCCTCGGAGGATGTTGAAAAAATTGAAATGGCCCTTGAGAGGAAAAAGGTTCCCCACCCCTGCCCAAAGGGACATGGGAAGAAAAGGAAAAAAAACAGAGAGAGAAAAAAAAAAGTACGCGAATGTTTGCGAATGTTTCGCGTGCGCACGAGATACAAACCCGTTATCCTGACTTTTTTTTTCGAGAAAGTATCTTAAAAAAAAGTCAGGATAACGGTTTAAGGGACATCAAAAAGATATATGAGAAAAAAAATAAAGTCAGGAAAACGGGTTCCTTTCTCGTGCGCACGCGAAACTAATCCGTTATCCTGACTTTATTTTTGAATCCACTTCCTATTAACCAGTGCGCCAAGGAGAAAGTGCAGCACAGTAGACCAACATTTCAATGCAGATTTGTATGTATACGTTTTGAAATGACAGTGGAAAATTTAATTCGGGTATATTTTAACTCGGACTTCCTTATAAGGACATTACGTTCCTGCTTGCACGTCGTCACCGTTACATTCTTTCCGAACGGCATTTAAAACGGATTTTGAAGTCTTGTCGTTTGTCCCGGCGCAATAAATACTCCAGTTTTGAGACAGTAATTACTTTCATCTCTGAACAATTACAAACATCTGGCCAACTTCATGGGTATAGGTGGATGTTCACAAAATGCAAGGAGAATGGATTACTCGTCATAAAAGAAGATGTACGTTTAATCCTCAAAGAACTAGATCCAAGGGGTGTTGAACTCAGAACATCCAGACGTCTCCATCGCCGAAGCTATTTTGCCAAAGGACCGAATTATATTTGGCACTTAGACTCCTACGATAAATTGAAGCCATTTGGAATCTGTATCAACGGCTGCATTGACGGATTTTGAAGAAAAATCATTTGGATGAATGCATTCACCACAAGCAGCGACCGGAAAATTGTTGGAGGTTACTACATTGAGGCTGAATGTCACGGTGAAATGTCACGGTGAAATGTAAATGACGGGTAGTGACTGTATCGCCGTTTTAGAGATGGCGCTGCTGAAAAGACCGCAACATAAGTAAAGATAATGAATACATCCTATTAAAACCTGTGTGGCTTATATGATAAGTCTAATTAGTACAAGCAGCATAACGTTTCACCATGTAACTAAAGATTGTAGTCAGGGAAATCAGTTTGACATATTGAACTAATAACAAATCACCTCTGGCTGGCAGAGAACTCTCTGCTCCATAGCTTCTCTTGGACGTAAAATCACATGTACATTTATATTCAATTTAATATTCCATCCCTCACATACTTTTGTATATATAATAACTTATATTTTGTTTTTCTTGTTATGCTGCTGCAACACAAACATTTCCCAAATTGGGATCAATACAGTAATATCTTAATTAATTAAGAAATATAACTATTATAATTAGTGTAGCAGCTGACACCTATTTTCAATATGGATTAATCTACCATTTATTCAATTTTCATCTATAAAAATGTTAAAATAGTGAAAATGTTCACGAGACAAAGTGCAAGGTTATATCTTTAGATGTTTTGTTTTAGCATATGTACTGTATGTCTTATATGTGACGGTGTGACTTCCATGAAACTAATATTTTATATCTTCCTAACAGACGAGCTGACAGGAAGCCTAACACTCTAACAACCACAACATTGCAAAGGCGAGTAAATGTAAATTAAAAACGATTCACATTTTTTTTATTTCTTCTTCTTTCTTGCAGTGAGGTGAAGCTGACCTTGCACTTGGTGCCAGTAAGGATGTTCCTCACGCAGGCTGAATGTTTCTCCTTCCTTACTGACACAGAAGCTCTTGATTTGCAATGCTTCACTAATTGTCATTTCCCTGGCTCCGTAGGGACACTTTACCTCCAGCACAGCGGAAGACCCTACCAGACCATCTGGAGATGCCCCCAACACTCCTCATTGGGAGAGCCACAAACCTGACTCATGGACCTGCATCTGGGTTGCAGTGGTGAATGCCCTGACGCCCTCACATTCATTCATAGTCCCCCACTGTACAGACAAAACACCATCAAGGACCTGTTGTTGCCCTAGCACCCTGGCACTAACGGAGCCTACACACGGCGGCGTGCGCTGCCGCCTGGCGGTGGGCGTGTCTTGAGCTTGGGGAGTCAACGCGAGCAACGCGACCAACAACCAATCACATGAATGTCCCGCCCCGGAAATACAAAGCAAAGCATTCATGCTACATCCATGCTGGCTAAATATACTGTCTATGCTTGCTAGCTGTCCATTCAAAGTACACTGGATATAAACTCCCCAAACAGGCGAAAACCTACCAGTTTCACCCACTGTCTCTGCCACCTCCCCCCATGCCTGGCTCCTCCGGTTTGTATCCCTGTATGTAAAGAGGGACTGGTCATATAGTACCGGGTGATTCCCTACCGCCACGATCATTTCCTACTCCATTTTTTGACATATGGGAAATAACTGCGGTCTGGCTCTCCCAACATACACGCGGTTTGATTGGCTAGCGCTTGTACTGTCAGATTTGCATACGCGGGATTTGATTGGCTGACGCCTCCGTTGAGGCGGCAAAAGTAGAACATTGCTCTACTTTTGCAGCGAGCACCGCGAGAGAAGCTACGCTTTGCTCCCACAATGCAGTTCGGCGAATCGTGACGTCACCCCATTCAAAGTGAATGGGCAGAAGCATTGAAGCGGCAACGCACGCCGCCGTGTGTAGGGGCCGCAAGGGAAGCAGTCACACGCTTTGACCTCAGGACAGCTCCAAAGTTGCTGGCAGTTAACCTTCCTTTCCTGAACAAATGCCAGTTTGGGTTGGTTCGCTGACCAGTGGTAGCCACCTGAATTGCCATCTGTTGCTCCTCAGACAATGCCATGCTTGCCACAATTTCCTCAGGCCCCTGATGCCCAACAGATTTGAGAATTTCAGGAACAGTAAGTGTTTCCAAGCTGTAGTGTTCCTCTTCTGGCTCGGGGGAGAGAAGCCAAGAAATTCCTGAGAACCTGCCCCCGAGTCTGTCCCTCAGCCAGTCACGATCTTCAGAGGTGGGCTCTCTTGTCAGCGGGTTGAATGAGTTATTGGTTGGAGGAAATAGCTCCTCCACTGAATGCGTACGTTTAGCTGCCTTTGGCTTCTTCCACTGACAGGGGGTGTCAGTGCAGCTGAAATTGTGGATGGCAAAGATGGCTAATGCAGCCGCATGACTGCATTTCCATTCTCTACGTGGGCATTCACATTTTGTGGAGAGAATTCCCTCTTCTCCTGTAGATACCTGTGGTGGTGGGATTGTTTTATTATTTAATTATCCCAATTATCCCTTTAATTGTTTATAGCCTACTGTATGTTTATTTCATGGATATTTCTGTGTTTTCTGGTGTGTAATATTTGTAATCTTGGGGCCTCTTCTCTTTAACGTCTACATGCTACCACTGGCTCAGATAATGAAGAACAACAAAATAAGTTAGCATAGCTATGCAGATGACACACACATTTACGTAACCATTTCACCAGGAGACTATGCTCCAATTCAAACACTGAGTAAGTGCATTGAACAAATCAATGACTGGATGTGTCAGAACTTTCTCCAATTAAACAAAGATAAAACTGAGGTAATGGTTATTGGAGCCAAGGCAGAACGTATAAAAGTTAGCGCTGAGCTTCAGTCTGCAATGTTCAAACCAACAGATAAAGCCAGAAATCTAGGTGTAGTCATGGACTCTGACCTGAGTTTCAACAGTCACATTAAAACAGTTACTAAATAAGCTTACTTACCTAAAGAATATATCTAGGATTAAAAGACTAATGTCACAGCAGGATTTGGAAAAACTTGTCCATGCTTTTATCTTCAGTAGACTGGAGTACTGTAATGGTGTCTTCACAGGTCTCACTAAAAAAATCTATTAGAAAGCTGCAGCTGATTCAGAACGCTGCTGCTCGAGTCCTCACTAACACTAAGAAAGTGGATCACATCACTCCTGTTCTGAAGTCTTTACACTGGCTTCCTGTGTGTCAAAGAATAGATTTCAAAATACTGCTGCTGGTTTATAAAGCACTGAATGGTTTAGGCCCACAATACATTTCTGACCTCCTGCTAAATTATGAACCATCCAGATCTCTCCGGTCTTCAGGGACTGGTCAGCTTTCTGTCCCCAGAGTCAGAACTAAACATGGTAAAGCAGCGTTCAGTTATTATGCTCCAAACATCTGGAACAAACTCCCAGAAACCTGCCGGTCCGCCTCAACTCTGACTAATTTTAAATCCAGTAAGAAGACTTTTCTTTTTGTCGCTGCTTTTAATTGAACTATTCATATCTTAGACTGCACTGTATCTTTTATCCATGTATTTTTTCTTTTAATGTTTATTTTATTAGCTTTTCTTTTTAATAAGTAATTTTAAATGCCATTTTCTTAATGTCTTTCATTTTTTGTAAAGCACTTTGAATTGCCTTGTGTTGATAAGTGCTATATAAATAAACTTGCCTTGCCTTGCCTAATAAAGATTTCATGTGACACATAAAATGGATTTGTTGATGGGAATTCATGTGAATAAATTAACTCTAGGTTAACGGTACTCTTGCTATCACTACTCACCGACACTATAAACCTTGTCCCTCATGCTAGCCCTGACAACACCGGTAAGCACACCTTCATCTAGGCTGCACTGTTTGACGTGTCCTGACCATAGACTGTATATATAAAGGTCCTGACTTGTAGTGGTTCTCTCCTCTATCTACACTCTTCTTGTCATCTTTGTAAAACGATATCAGACTGGTAATTGACACAGCCATGACTTCTAGTTAAATTCAGTGTGGCTAAAATTAAAAGCTTTGTTAAAATATGCAAGTACGCGGAAGTCAAAGTCAGCTTTATTGTAAAAAATTCTACATGTGTTTCAGGGTTGCCAACTCTCACGCATCTGGCGTGTGACACAAGCTTCAGTCTCACGCTCTCACGCTGCCCAAACTATTCACACGCCAAAAATAAGATGAACCGGCGATCGTTTTTGGTTGGTTATTTACAATGTTGAGTTGACAGCTGCTCAAGCTGTCGATCCGCTCCCTCCCCACCCCCAACAATCTTAACAACGTCAACAGACAGCAGAGCAGTGGGAGCCGACACGTATTGCGCATGCGCAGATCAAAGATCCAGTAGAAATTATAAAAAAGTAAAAGTCTGCTGCTTATTGTTCTACTAGGCCAAAATATAGTCAAAGAGTATATGAGAGTGAGAGTGTGTTAATTAATATATTTGGTGGTTTGGAGTAAGTCTGTAGGTTTGTTTGTGTGTGTGTTTCATGTATAGGCCTCTCACGATAATTAATTTTGTTGGATACATTTTCCCGGAAATGATTGCGATAAACGATAATATTGTCGGCACCGTTGTATGACCATTTTAGACCACTGACATAATGATAATATATAATAATAATTCAAGTACATCCTTTCAAACTGCTAGTCACATCCTCATGTAAATGGAAATGTATCGAGGTCAGAAAAGTTATCGAGTTCTTTTTTATTTATCGTACGATAATTGAATTAATTGCTTATCGCGACAGGCCTATGCACACAATAAAACAGTGGAAACAAACATGTGTTTGACTTTCATTACTGAATGAAACTGTGTGCCCTTTATAGTCTGTGTCCAATATTGTGTATTTGTATATATTGTATATATATCCTATATATATGCTAAGGTCCCGCTACTGACACAATAGCAGTCATTTAGTGCGCATATGTGTAATTAAACCCATGATATCAAAATCTCACTCCAGCTATACTACCACAATACAATGAAGTACTTCTAGTGTGTTGTTTAAAAAAAAAAAAATCCTCTGTCAATGTCCCCTCCTGAGAACAAAATCAAGCCACTTCTGTTAAGTTTGATGAGGGAAAAAATGATTTTTGCCATTAGTTCTTTGTGAGTTTGACACTGTTGGACTCAGTACTAGTGAAACTACTCCCACACAGGGCTGGATTAACCATATGGGCAACCTGGGCAAGTGCCCAGGGGCCCTTGAGCAAAGAGGGCCCTCAGTGACAAGATTAAAAAAAATATATTTTTTTTTTTTTCGGGCACAACCTCACTCATCATACATTGTTTTTAAATGACACTCACTCTTCGCTATAAATAACACAGCTTTTCTATAGGGTCAAATTAATATATTTTCTAAACCGTCTCTGTACTGTAGGTCTCACTATGTATGCACTCAAATGTATTACTACGCGGCGGCAGTGTATAGCCGAATCACAGCCCCACCCTCACTCATGTCATATTTTGTCACGTGAGCAGAAAAAATGGATGGTGCCGGTAGCCAAACACCCAGCGGGGCTGCGAAAAGAAAGAAAAAGAAAGAAAAAGAAGAGAGAGTGGCGGCTGCATTAAAAAATGTGCCAACAATAAATAGCTTTTTCAAAAAAGCAAAAAGTGACGAAATAGGCCAGCAACAACCACAAGGAACAGTGGCGGCGGTCACGGAGGATGTTGTTGAGCTAGCGAGCAATGTTAGCCTTGAACCTAGCATGCTAACGCAGCAGCGAGTAGAAGAGGAAGATAAAGATGAAGACGAGCCTGACGAGGACGTCACAGAGCAGGGTGAAGGTTCGAGTTCATCGGAAGTTCCCTGTGTCTCTCAGGACCCTGCACAATGGGGATTAATTGCAGGAAATGTCCGGGAGGAGACTTTGATGAAAGAGGTTTCATACTTTCATAATCGGGCAACGAAGTATCCAGCATCTCGGAGGGAGACCGATGCTAGCGGCCGGACACGCTCACTGACCAATGATATGCTGACCAGACAGCTTCACAATGGAGAAATCGTTCAACGCGATTGGATTATTTATTCTCCATCTACCGGAGCAATTTATTGTTTTGCCTGCAAACTTGTATCCACTCACAGCCACAGTAATGCATTTGTTCTCGGCTTTAGTGATTGGAAGCATCCCGAGAGGATAACGGATACTGATCACTTAGTTGAGCAACCACACCATTTCACTACATATTATACTTTTGTAACTCTCAATGTTTGTAACTAATAAAACTCCTCGTGTACGTGTACAGCCAGCCAGTCATATTTTGGCATTAAGTCGGGTGCTACTCTGAGGTTTTGAGTGATATTACCTAGGTATTCCTGAGCCATACACTGTCTTGGAATCTTATCCATTGTATTTTGTCTTGTGATGTTTGACTAAAAGGGCAAAAGGCTAGACCTACTTTGGTTGAACTATGTGGCTGCGTCCCTGCTTTTGACAAATAGGTGTGCGATTTGACATGCCAGATTGACTGAAAATTCTAAATATTGGTCATGTTGGTAGGATTGGGTAGGCGTGGTGTTACTTGTTGGGTTGGGGGGGGGGCCCATGAGCGCTCAGTGCCCAGGGGCCCCTGCAGGTACTAATCCGGCCCTGCTCCCACAAGTACTTTGAAGTACTTTTACTATGTACTTTTCCAGTAATCCTCTGTCAATGTCCCCTCCTGAGTACAATAATGCATGTTTTTCTGCTATTTTTAATAAGCATTTATGGCTATGTTGGACAGAGTGAACATATTATCAGCAATACTTCCAGTCAGTATGGCTACTCCAGCAGGAGCATTTTTACACCTTGGAAAGTCTTTAGAGTCTGACCTGGATAGCTGTACCGTAGTGGGTTGTCCGTAGGTGTTCGGATCAGGGGGGTCACAGGTTCAAACCCCGCTGCAGTCAGCATGTCGTTGTGTCCCTGGGAAAGACACTTCACCCCAAATTGCTCCTGTGGGGATTGCCCACAGTATTGAGTATGTAAGTCGCTTTGGATAAAAGCGTCTAATAAGTGACATGTAATGTAATGTAATAGCTGGTCACAGATATCCTTCAGCACACTGACACACTCTGTCACTCTGGTTGGCCTCTTATGATGTTGCTGTCTTTTAATATATAATTATTTCTCTGCCGCTAGTTCGTTCCTCGCAGATTCTTCATTCTCATCAGCCTCATCCTTCCATCAGTCCCAATCAACGCATCAGCCTCCAGCACACTTCCAGTGTCTGACTCCATATGATATTGTCCTGATGCTGTAAGGGTGATGCCCCATGATCACAACATGACCCCTCTAAAGTCTGAGTGCCAAGGACCTCATATTATGTCTGTCATTAATGTTACATCACCCATTATAACAATTTTCTTTCAATTTTTTCTCTTCTCTTAACTGAATAGTCCTGTCTTTAAGTATATAATACAATGTAAAGTCCTTTTCCTGCACCATTTTAAGGCTTCAAAACAGGCATTTTCACTGTATGTGTTTGGAGAAATAACACAATCAATGGCCCAGAATTGTACTTTATAAACTCTGGATCTTGTGGTGCTTGAAGAAATATAGACTGGCTATGCCGGCCAGGTTATATATGCCTTTTTTTCAATATTTATTAAAATGTCACTAGTTATTTAAACAAACCATTATCTGAGGATAATACAAGCAACCATAAAACGCCCTTTATCTAGAGAGCCATTGAAGCCCATGAAGAATGTATCCTTCCACACATCTTTTCATCTGCTGTATTAATAAAGTTGCCACTTGTTTTCAAATTCAAGTTAAGGCACTATCTGTGCAGAACATTACAAATATTCTTCATTTGCAGTATTTTATTTTAAAAGTGTTCAGAAAGACTGCATCCATGATATGCTATACATCTATATATCTATATAATATCAATATTGTTAACTTCAACCAAAGTCAATTTAAATAGTGTGCAAAAATGGGTTAATTGCCATGCATGTGGTGTTTGATATAGTTTATGTTGAATTTCAACTACTTTAGGCAGAAAAACGTATATTGAGTAAAACTTTTTTTACAGTTTATTATAATTTAGAAAGGTTTTTGTGAGAAATCATTTCAGAGTAAACTTTCTTTTCATTTTATATTTAAATTCAAAATGTTGGCACACAACATTATTAATGTATTATTAATGTATACATTTTTATTATTTTTTAAAAATTATGAATCCATTTATTGTGTTTCCTTGTGGCTGGGGAAGATATCCAGCAGTTCAACATGCACATGTTCTATTACAAGTAAGTATAAGTATAACATGGAGAAGGAAATAAAATACGTTCCACGACTGATGGAAGAATCTGCGAGGAATGAACTAGGAGTAGAGAAATAGTCCTTAAAAGACAGCATTGTCATAAGAGGCCAACAAGAGTCAGGGTGTGTCACTTTGCTGAAGGCCAGTCTCTAAAGACTTTCCAAGGTGTAAAAATGCTGCTGCCAGAGTACTGACTGTAAGTATTGCTGATAATATGTCCACCATATCCTCTTAAAATATTCTGTCCAACAATATCAGTCTCATGAAGAAAGGTTTTTTTTAACGCTTATTCAAAAAAGCAGAGAAACATGCATTCTTGTACTCAGGAGGGAACATTGACAGAGGATTGTTGGAAAAGTATACAGTAAGTACTTCATAGTACTTCTGGGGGTAGTTTCACTAGTACTGAGTCCAACAGGATCAATCTCACGAAGAACTAATGGCAACACAAAATAATTCCCTCATCAAATTTAGCAGAAGTGGCTAGATTTTGTTCTCAGCAGGGAACTTTGACAGAGTATTCCTCAAACAATACATAGTAAAAGTACTTCAATGTATTGTAAGTAGTAGGCTAACTAATACAAAGTCAAACAGTATCAATTGCATTAAGAACTAATGGTAACATTATATTTTTATCATTCATCAAAGATAGCAGAAAAACATGCATTATGTAGCCTACTAAGGAGGGGACTCTGACAGAGGATTACTCACAAAGTACACAGCAAAAGTACTTCATTTTATTTCTGGTAGAAGTCAAACTAGAACCGAGTCCAACAGTGTCAGTTTCCTTAAGAACTTGTTGTAAAACATATTTGTATCACTCGTCAAATATAGCAGGAATGAAGAGCAGCTGATTTGAAAAAACTCGATAGAAGGCGGAATTGACCGCAGTGCAGAATCGCTGTAGCCTATAGTTTAAATCTCCTAACAACGATGTCCATTTTAGACAGAGGCTTATTATATTTACAGCCCTTAATAAAAACCATTTTCTGGCCTCAATATGTGTCTTGGCCGTTTTCGCTGTGATCGCTAAATTCCATAGACTGTATAAATGGAAGTAGTGTCCGTGACGTCACCCATAGGATTCTGCAGAGTTGCCGTGAAGCCCTTAGTAGGCGGAGTCGGCCAATAACAGCTCGACTGTGACGTCAGAGTCTAATCCCGCCTGCTCCAAATAAGGGCAAAGAGGCGGAGCCGAGGCGGGACCTTCTTCTTCTTTCGTATAACGTTAGATGTCCAACTCGGTGTCGTGTAGCCATGCCCGCATCTCTGGTCCTAGGTCGAAGAGGCTGGCTTCCGAGGGTGGTCCATATAAGGGGCAGATGGTGATTATATGGACAGCGGTCTGCTCAGGGTCACCGCACTCGCATGCCGCACTGTCCGCCAAGCCCCACGTCTTCATCGAGGTTTTAAAGCGACCGACCCCAGTTCGTAGACGGTTCAGAGTGGTCCACTGCCGGCGCGGTAGGTCGTCTCCTCCAATGGTGCCATCTCCTGGGTCCCAGATGTAACGGTGGATTCGGGAGGGCCCGGCTGACTCCCACTCCTGCTTCCAAGCTGCTGCCAACCATGCACCTCTGGAGATGTCCTCAGAGGTGGAGTTGAGCATCTCTTGAGCTGCTATGTTGTAGGGGTGGCGGGACTTGAGTCTGTTTGGAGGTGCTGGAGTTATTGTGGTGTTGTGCAGGATGTGCCAGTCATACTTTTGTGCCTTCCTGGCCAGGGCGAGGGTGGCAGCCTCCCGTCGGAGGCCGGCCGGTGCTATTCCCGCGAGGACTGGCAAGAGGGACACAGGGGTAGGCTTTAAGTATCCAGTTATTATTCTGAGGGAGGTATTGATAGCCACGTCGACCTTTCTCGCATGAGGGCTTCTGCTCCAGACTGGGGCGCAGTATTCCGCTACAGAGAAGACCAGGGCTTGAGTGGATATTCGCAGCGTCTTAGCGGAGGCTCCCCAGGTTGTTCCAGCGAGGCGGCGGATCAGCGCGACCCTGGATGTCACCTTGGCCTTGACTTCTTCCAGGTGTTTTTTAAAGGACAATGCCCGATCCAGACGCACTCCAAGATACTTCGGGGCTTGCTGGACCTCCAGACATTTGTTGTCGACGCGCACCTCAAGTTCCCTCCTGGCTTCTCTGGTGCTAAGGTGGTATGCCGCTGCGACTGTTTTCCCGACGCTGAGCTGTAGGCGCCACCTTCGGAGGTATGCTACTAGTGTGCCCATGTCTTCGTTAAGACCCTCTTCCATCGCCTTCCACGTTGGTCGGCTCAGCATGATGGCAAGATCGTCTGCGTAGCCATACTTTCTGGATGCTGTATCAGGTAGGTCGTGGATGTAAACATTGAACAGCATCGGCGAGAGAACAGACCCCTGCGGTACCCCGTTCTTCAGTCTTCTGAGCCTACTGCACTGGCCACTGCTGGTCTGCAGGATGAAGCTACGGTTGGAAAGTGTCTCCATGATGAACTTCACCATGTGGCGGTCCGGTATTGTCCTCAGCAGCTTCAGGTGGAGTCCCTGGAGCCACACAGTGTCATATGCAGCAGTCAGATCTAAATACAGGCGGGACCTGCTGCCTCCGAACTTGAAGTAAACAGAGCTAGCTCAGGCTAAGAAGCTAACATGAAATACATGCATACCAAGTTACTGCTAACAGTGTAGTTTCCCTATATAAACGTTACATTCATAATCAAATGAGACAATCTGCAAGAGAATTAGCTATATTTTGTTATTCTTAATGCTTGTCATTCACACGTTGAGAAAAGACGGACTCCACCGCCCGGACCTAACGGAGCCGCAGTGGGCTAGCTCCGGGACGCCGGCTGGAGCTAGCCCCCTGCGGCTCCGTTAGCTCCGGCAGCCACCACTGGGATAATTGAGTCCCCTATTAACATTTGCTCCCGTTTAGCATTATGGGCGTCATAGCCATCGACTATAAAAGTCTTACCCAAGGCTGAATCATAAACTAAAATGTATATGTATGCATAAAGGGTTACGTCCTTAGCTGGCTAATAAGTAACAAGCTAAGCTACCAAGCACACAAACACCTGCGAACGGCGTTAACATGTATAATATTATCATTTTAGACTTCTTGGAAGTTCTGTTAGTACATTCAAGCGCACAGCACGACATTTTAATTGTCTGGTATTTGTAACAATATTCCCTAAAAGGCACAATCACCACAAACACGGCTAAAGCTAAAGGGTCAAGTACAGTACTATGACTAACTAACGTTGTAGCCTCTATGGTTGTAGCCTAGCAGAGTGGACAAGTTGCTGTTAGCTGACAGTGAGGCATGTGTGTCCATCAACGTGACCACGCCCTAATTTATGAAAAAACGTTAAGACCTAATATAAATAAAAGGGTCGTGTTAGAAAACAATTCACTCACAGATTCATAATCATGAAGGTGGAATCTAACTATATCGATAATAATATTTATTGCATCCATGAGTAGAAACATGTTTTTTTCTGCTGTAAAGTTGCGCATTTTAACATGGGGGTCTATGGAAATTGCTCCTTTCTGCAGCCAGTCCCTAGCGGCCCATGTATGAACTGCAGTGTGTGGCACTTCCTTATTGGCTTCCCGGCTGTTCCCCAGAGTTTGCCGCTTGCTAAATTCACCTTGTTTCCCTTTGTTTATAATATTATCACCGCTTTGTTTTGAAATCACTTCCGTGAGTTTCGCCCCGCCCCTCGCTCCAATGACCATTAGACCATTTAGTAAGGTAAAAAGCAAAAAGGCCTCTCAAACGCTCTTCCGTTTACGTGTTTAATAAAGAAAAACAATTGGACGGTAGATACACGGATTTCAGTGTATGCTTTGGTCATTGGATTTTCTTTTCACAAAAGTATATTCAAAAACAAAAAACGACTGGATATTTCATTTTCGGCGTTTTTCTTTATCATGGTCAAAAAGGGATTTACTAAACTTAAAACATGGGATGATTTTCATTTTCTACTTCTCAAAACAAAAAATAAATCATTAGAAAACAGAAACAAAAAAACTACCGTTTTTTCAGATCCTGCTACCGGAAGTTACCTTACAAAATAAGAGCGCAGATGAGGTCAGAATCCGTGTATCTACGGTCCATTTGTTTTTCTTTATTAAACAAGTAAACGGAAGAGCCAGCGCCGTATAGATAGCATTTCTATTATAGGGATCTGCCTATACCTATGGCCTATACCCTACCCTTAACAATCCTGTATGTTTTTCAAACTTGATTAGTTCACCCTGGATGGTTAAACAATTAAATGCACTTTTCATCTTTGTCCAGCAGGGGGCACTGTGATACCTCACAAAACTGTCTGTATACTTTATAGTTATACATATAACATAAATATAACATAAATATAATATATATATATATATATACATATATATATACACAGTCTATGAGTTATACATACACATATTGCGGATAAAAGGAGAAGACGGATTTCATTAGTGATATTGATATATTGATATTTCGTCACATTGACAGTAATCAATCTCAAGTGGTTTGCTAAAACAGAAACAGAAGTTTGGATTTCATTATCTACCCAACTGCCCAACCTTCAGGAAGCCGGGATTTAAAACGTTAGCTGAATAAACAGACTACTACTAGGAAGTAAACATGACACACACACTATGCTCCTATATATAATTCCTCTTCATTATAAGATGCTTCTGTTGAAACGTGGCTGAGTTCTGCTTGTTATACTCTAAATAATAACATTACTATAGAGACATGCTTACAAGGATGCATGTTTACAAAATAACTGTAAAATAAGTGATCAATTCAAAAATATTAATAAAATGCATTTAATTGGAAATTCAATACAACTTTACTGTTAAACAATGGCGGCGCCAGTGATTTTATTTTGGGGGTGCTGTGGGGTAGCTTGACGTTTCATAGAGGGTGCTCAAACATTTAGGGTTTCCCATTAATGTCCCGGGCGCTACAGTTGCATTTTCTAATGCAACACTCCCCACACGCACAGTATACCCACGACTGTTACAACGAAGGCTCGATAATCAGCTCACATATTCGTAAGCAGGGGTAAAGTGCAATTTTTTTTTACAAGTAGGGGGTGGACCTAATATCCTCTAGGGGGGTGCGGGGGCATGCTCCTCCGGGAAGATTTTTTTTTTTAAATATTGAACTTAAATGCATCAATCTGGTGCACGTTGAGAGCAAAATCAAGAGATCTATGGATACATCTCTCAACACTATGAAACAGAACTGTAAACAGATTTTCTATTTCTTTATGGATATTTTACAAATCACTCCCCTTTGAAACTGTATTCTTGTTTTACTGTCATATAGTATTTCATACCTGTTTTTCTTTTATGCTCTTATTTTTTTATATCTATAATGATCATATAAACGTGTGCCTCAGAAATACTTATTTACATTAATCGTGACCAAACCGTTTTGAGACCCATTGAGATAACTTAGACTAAAGTTAACTATCTAAACACTCAGTCCTTTAGTTCACCTGAGCTGAGGTTATCTGAGACTCTCAGTCTGACAGGAGAGAGTTCTCCCTCCACCTTGTTGTTGAAAAAGCTCCTTATATTCGTTAGCGTAGCTAGCACCAGATGCTAACCACAACGATCTCCGGTACCAGTGCGTGCTCTCTCTCTCGCTTGCTCGCGCACGCACACAAAATGGCTCGTGCCACACACACACAGAGCAGAGCTTGAATGAAACACAGAGGCCCAGAAGTAGGCTACTTGTACTGGACTGTAGCATATTATTTTCGAATCAATCCTTTTTCAAATTATGAATTTCACACATAAAAAAGAAAAATACATACATTTCTTGGGGGTGTTTAGGGGGTGCTATGGCTATCCTAGCGCCCCCCTGGTGCCGCCACTGCTGTTAAGCTGTTACTTATAAATTAAATAGGCTTTATTTAACTTTAAAATACAACTACTATTACTATTATTCATTAATCACATGTATATACTTTTAAAGGTAGGGTATAGGTAAGAATGGAGAAACCAGCTCGAGTGCGCTAGAATTTGAAAGTACGCAGCCGAAAAAAACCTGCCCCTTCCTTCAGACTTCCTTACAGAGCCCCTCCTCCAACACACCCGAACGCGCACATGACCAATGAGGGCACAAGATAAGTTTGTGCACAGATGGAAGGCTGACAGGCAGGTAGGCCATCCAGTTATTTTAGCCGGGCCGGCTCAAATGATTGGTCGTGCTTTTTACAGCGCCACGGCTTCCACAGAGGAATTTGTTTATGTATTTATTGTCAAAGCATTTAATATATTCATTGCTATCGGGATGTTAAGAGCATTCCATGGAATATAACAAAAAGTGTTTCTGAAGTGAATTACCTACCCCACCTTTAATATAAAGTATAATTGTATTATTTTATTGAAGTAGGCCTATATGGGGATTAGACCGTTTTACTGTGGACATTTCAGTTGACCAGGAGCTTATTTAGCGCCTTGAAGTTCCACATTTTGTTTAAAATTAAAGAATTTATTCTAACAGGTTCTTTATATTCATTATGATACAGTATGTTTTGCATTCATAAAGAAAACGTGGGGGTGTGTAGCCTAAAAAGGGGGGAGCATTAAGGGAGGCAGTGGGGACTTTTTGCAGAGATGGGAAGTAGATACATTTACTCAAGTACTGTACTTAAGTACAATTTTGAGGTACTTGTACTTTACTTGAGTATTACCATTTTATACTACTTTATACTTTTACTCCTCTAAAATCCAGAGGTAGATCGTGTACTTTTATTCCACTACATTTCTTTAATACCTTTAGTTACTTTGCAGAATTGGATTGACAATGTGAAATATAATCAAGTGTTAAATCAGACTTTAGTTCCACCTGGAGTAAATTCACAAGCTACCCTGTGTATAGCAGTATACACAGTCATTCAAACTAGCTGCACCTTTACCAGCTTTGAGAACACTTTCATGATCAATCATTATAAAACACATCATATATTATTCTGAAATGGACCAATCTGCACAATCACTACTTTTACTTTTGGTACTTTAACTATATTTTGATGCTAATACTTTTGTACTTTTACCTAAGTAACATTTTGAATACAAGATCTGAGTACTTCTCCCACCTCTTTGCTAGTTTAAGCAACTTTTGGAGCTAGTGTTGCTAGCTCCTTTCATTGCAAAAATAATGCCACATTGGGCTTGTTTTAAAAACAATTCTAATATGTAACATTGTATTTAACTTTCAATTATTTTTTACATCCACCCTTTACATTAGTTTGTCACATGGGACACTAATAAGTATTTTCTATATATTTCTCCTTTTATTGGTGACATAGCAGCTCTGAGATTTTACCTATATGACGTGTCAACTTGGTTTTGGATGGATTCCCCTTGTAGCTTTCAGCATCAAATTAGGTGTTGAGTGTTGCATTAACCCTGTAGTATGGTTAGGGTGGAGGGGGTTGACTCCGCTGCTCTGAGTGTAAAGAATGCTGCTATGAGCGAAGCAGTGGGTACAGAGGTGTGTGCTGTGGCTTGAGGAGGGAATCCTGTGATGTCAAGATAGTGTGTGTGTGTGTGTGTGTGTGTGTGTGTGTGTGTGTGTGTGTGTGTGTGTGTGTGTGTGTGTGTGTGTGTGTGTGTGTGTGTGTGTGTGTGTGTGTGTGTGTGTGTGTGTGTGTGTGTGTGTGTGTGTGTGTGTGTGTGTGTGTGTGTGTGTGTGTGTGTGTGTGTGTGTGTGTGTGTGTGTGTGTGTGTGTGTGGGTGGGTGGAGAGCTGTTGCAGAGCTATTTCATTAGATTCACTGGGGGTAGGATGACGGAAGATGCCTGTGTGATGCCACAATGTAGGTGTGTGTGAGTGGGGCTGCCGTTTGTGGCATGACGGTGTCAGGATCCCAGGCGAAAGGTGGGGATCTGAAGCCTGTGATGTCGAAGTGGGTGGGAAGGCGCTCAAGCTGATGAGGGTCCTGGTATTTTTGTGGTTTGTGACCTTTTGTACTGTGTGGTATAACAAGGTCAAAGAATATTAAAGATCACATTAAGCAAATCTATACAAATGAGCTTGAGAAATACATTACATGGTCGAAATCATGAGAATCAATCAATGTTTATTTATATAGCCCAATATCACAAATGTTACATTTGTCTCAGTGGACTTCACAGTTTGTACAGAATATCAGTATGACAATACGACACCCTCTGTCCTTAGACCCTCACATCGTACAAGGAAAAACTTCCAGAGAAACCCCACAGTTTAAAGGGGAAAATGGGAGAAACCTCAGGGAGAGCAACAGAGGAGGGATCCCTCTCCCAGGACAAACAGACGTGCAATAGATGCCGTGTGTAAATTGAAAAGATAATACATTTGCAACATAGGTAGTCCAAATGTTTGGAAATGAAGTGTGTATAATAGGAAGATGAATCCACGACGGTATCCATCCAGGACTTATGATCCAGGACCACAGCCACGACTCAAGATCCAGGGCTCGCGATCCAGGACACAGGACCGCAGCAACAGGATCATCCATGACTCCGGATCCCGGCGTATATAGACACCAAAAAGAAAGACATTTGGGGAAGCTGGGTTAATCGGAATATGAGAGTACACAGGTATAGACAGAGAGAAGGAAGAAGTAAGATGTCCCCCGAGAAACTAAGCCTATATCAGCAAAACTAGGGGCTGAATCTAATCAGCCCTAACTATAAGCTTTATCAAAAAGGAAGGTCTTAAGCGCACCCTTAAAAACGGATAGGGTGTCTGCCGCCCGAACACAAACTGGAAGCTGATTCCACAAATGTGGAGCTTGATAAGAAAAGGCTCTGGCTCCCATTGTACTTTTACAGACTCTAGGAACAACCAACAACCCTGCATTCTTGGAACGCAATGCCCTAGTAGGGCAGTAGGGTATAATGAGTTATTTAAGGTAAGATGGCGCCTGCACATTAAGGGCTTTGTAGGCGAGAAGAAGAATTTTAAATTCTATCCTGTGTTCTATAGGGAGCCAGTGTAAGGCAGCCAGAACAGGAGTAATGTGGTCCCTTTTCCTAACTCTGGTTAGTACACGAGCTGCAGCATTTTGAATCAGCTGAAGCAACTTGACTGACTTCTTGGTACACCCTGATAATAAGGAGTTACACTAATCCAGCCTTGAAGTAACAAATGCATGGACTAGTTTCTCTGCATCGTTTTGAGGCAAGATATGCCTGATTTTTGCAATGTTACGTAGATGGAAGTAGGCGGTCCTTGAAATTGATTTTATGTGGGCGATTAAAAGGATAAATCATGATCAAATATAACACCAAGATTCCTTACAGTCTCACTGGAGGCCAAATTAATGCCAGTTAGTATATCGTTAGATAATTTGTTTCGTAGATTCTTCGGGCCAAGTACAATAACTTCAGTTTTGGTCGTGTTTAACATCAAAAAGTTTAAGGTCATCCACGTTTTTAAGTCCTTGAGGCAGTCTTGAATTGTATTTAGATGATTAATTTCATCAGGCTTGATTGATAAATATAGTTGAGTATCATCCGCATAATAATGAAAATTTACAGAATGATTCCTTATAATATTGCCTAACGGAAGCATATATAATGTGAACAAAATAGGTCCGAGCACTGAGCCCTGTGGCACTCCATGGCTAACTTTGGTTTGCGTGGAAGATTCATCGTTGACACGTACAAACTGAGAGCGTTCAGATAGATAGGACCTAAACCAGCCTAAAGCAGTTCCCTGTATGCCAACTAAGTGCTCTAGTCTTTGCAATAGAATATCATGGTCGATAGTATCAAATGCAGCACTGAGATCGAGCAAAACAAGAATAGAGACAAGTCCCTTGTCTGAGGCTATTAGAATATCATTTGTGACTTTAACCAGAGCTGTCTCTGTGCTATGATGTGTTCTAAAGCCAGACTGAAAATCTTCAAATAAATCATTGTTTTTTAAGTAATCACACAACTGTTTTGCGACTGCTTTCTCAAGAATTTTTGAGAGGAACGGAAGATTAGAAATAGGTCTATAGTTGGTGTTACGTGCCAGGCAGGCTGTACATGTGTGGTTTTCTTTCCCTCCTGTGTTTCTCTCTTCTCCCTGTCTTCTGCACAGCTAATCAGCAGCTGATCGGTATCTGCCTGTGCACCTGAGTCTGATGGCTGATCACCCTCAGCTGGCCTATCAGCAACCAGGGCCGACCATAAAGGAGGCACCCAGGAAGTCTTCTCTCTCTCACTCTGGGCCTGTTGCTGAGGAAGGAACACGGCTGTGTTTAGCAACTAAAGCTATTTGAATAATCTGAACTTTGCTAATGTGTGTGTGTTGAGAGGTGGAGGAGTTAGGTAAGTCTGGGGTACCCTGTACATTTCTCACCACCGAGCTAACTATTGTTTAGACACACTAGGTAAGCGGATTGTTGCCACCCCTGTATATTGTTTTGTCAAATTCTTTGTAGTTAGTTAGTGAGGGTTTTTGTTTGAGTTTGGTTTCAAAGGATAGTTGTAGAGATAGGCCTGGTTTTGTTATGCTTGTTTCTTTTGTTTGGCACAATCCTTTGACTCCTCCTCCTCCTCCTCCTCACAAACAGAGTTTCTGTTTAATTGTATTATATGATAGGTTACAAGGAATAAACCTTTTGTCAACCTTTACTCTGACTCTCTCATAATTATTGGTTGTACGTTATTGTCTCCAGGTCCCCTAGACCTTAGTGGGGACGTAACAGTTGGCTAAAACCTCTGGATCCAGGTTGTGCTTTTTAAGAAGCGGTTTTATCACTGCTACTTTGAATGATTGTGGAACATAGCCTGATAAGACATATTCATAATATTTAATAAAGAAGTGCTAATTAATGGAAAAACTTCCTTTCAACAGCTTAGTTGGAATTGGGTCTAACATGCACGTTGATGGTTTAGAAGAGAGAATCATTTAATTTAATTGTTCAAGGTTTATGGCTGAAAAGCATTCTAGTTTACTATCTAGTGTAATATTAGAACTTACGTTTCCGGGAGCTGTTGATAACACTATACTGGTCAAAGGCAAGAGGTCATTAATTTTGTTTCTAAGAATAACAATTTTATCGTTAAAAAAGCACATTAAATCATTACTACTGAGTGCTATGGGAATAGAAGGCTCAATCGAGCTATGGCTCTCTGTCAGCCTGGCTACAGTGCTGAAAAGAAATGTTGCATTATTCTTATTCTCATCTATTAATGAAGAGTAGTAGGCTGCTCTCGCTTTACGCAGTGCTTTCTTATATTCATTGAGAGTAATATGCCAAATTAAACAAGATTCTTCAAGTTTAGTGGAACGCCATATCCTTTCAAGTTGTCTCGACTTTTGCTTTATTTTGCGGGTTTCGGCATTATTCCATGGAGCTAATCTATGTTTTATTTTCTTCTTTTTCAAAGGAGCAACGGAGTCTAATTTTATTCACAGCGCATCTGTAGCACTATCAACAACATGATCAATTTGGGGTGGTGTACATTTTGTATAAGTTTCCTCCCTTACATGCAGACATACTATCGAGTTAAGTATTGGTGGAATCTCTTCCTTAAATTTGGCTATAGCACTAACAGATAGGTTTCTGCTGCAGGAGCTTTTAGTCTAGTAACAGTACTTCAAAAGTTACAAAAGTTACTAAGAAATGGTCGGATAAAGCAGGATTATGCTGTTCGACTAATAGTTGCTCAATTTCAATACCATAAGTCAGAACAAGGTCGAGAGGGTGATTATAGCAGTGGGTTGGTTTATTTACACAGAAACCAACAGAATCTAATATAGAGTTAAATGCAACAGTAAGGCTATTTTTATCATCGTCAACATGAATATTAAAGTCACCTACGATAATTACTTTGTCTGTTTTAAGAACCAAAGTTGATAAAAACTCAGAGAATTCTGATAAGAATTCTGAATAAGGACCTGGTGCACGGTACACTGTAACAAATAAGATTGGCTGCAAAGTTTTCCAGGTCGGATGCGTAAGACTAAAAACGAGGCTTTCAAAGGAGGTATAATTTAATTTTAGTTTAGTATTGATAATTAAACTTGAGTCAAAGATTGCTGCAACTCCACCTCCTCGGCCCGTGCCTCGAGCAATATGAGTGTTGATATGGCTGGGTGGAGTGGCCTCATTTATGCTGACATATTCTTCATGTCTCAACCAAGTTTCAGTGAGACAGCATATATCAATATTATAATCTGATATTAAATCATTTACCAATATTGCTTTAGATGCTAGAGATCTTATGTTTAAGAGACATCATTTAATCTTCCTGTTTTGTTGCACTGTAGTAGTTGTTACATTTACTTTTATTAGGTTATTATGTATGACACCTCTATTAGGTTTTACCTTAAATTGTCCTTGGGCAGACACACACACCGTTAATATTGGGTATTTCATTGGGTTCGGTATTCCTATGGATGACTGCCTAGGAGAGAGCGCGGAGAGAGCGCGGAGAAGCGTGTAAGACTGCGACTCCGCCTCCTGGTCTCAACTCCAGTTTGTCATGGATTAAGTCCACAAAGCCCTGAAATGTTTGCCGAAATGAGATTTGCACCTTTCAAAGTAGGGTGAATGCCGTCTCTCTTAATCAGACCAGGTTTTCCCCAGAAGGCTGTCCAATTATTTACGAAGCCCACATTGTTTGCTGGGCACCACCAAGACAACCAGTGCTGAAATTATGACATGCGTCAATACATGTCGTCATTGATCAGATTGGGGAGGGGACCAGAGAAGATTACGGTGTCCGACATTGTTTTAGCATAACTACACACCGACTCCACATTAAGAACACTCCTCTTCGATTGTTGGATGCAAATATTCTCCACTGCTTTGGTTTGAAGCTTTCCAACAGTTTTTGGAACCATTCATGGCCACAGAGGTTTTGCTCCCATCATGAATATTAAAAAGTATACATGGTAACCGTCAGTTTGCAAAGATAAAGTTAGGCATTGACCTCAAATGGTCATGTTTCCCATTAGGACCCTCACAAGAGTTTTCAACAGCCCCAGACAAAGAGGACTTCAAATATCTGTAGATACTTTCGGACAAATAGTTCAAGAAAGATGTCTTCAAAGTCTTTCAGGTCAATGACCCCTTAGCTAAAAGATAGACAGAGCAGGGACCCCCTACTAAATGTGTAACAAATTGGGTTTCATTGAACTAAGTCTTTATCAATTGACACATTTGTAATTGCTAACAATAAGCTATTAAAATAATAATTTGTAGCTGTAAATGACGGAGACTGGTTCTCCCCACAAATCTGCATTTGAAGGCTCATGGTTCATGTATATATTGATATTGATTTAGGATAAGTTAAGGCATAGAATGGATGGAGTTTTCAGTATAAACTCTTAAATTAAAATAATCTGATGACCTCGTGTTGAAACTAGAGGCCAGTGCACCAGTATTCTTTCAGTATTCTCTCTATCTATCTAACAATCAAAGGGCAGTCTGACATTTGTATGTGGCAGCCTAAAACATACCCTGTATATTCTTAAATAGTTTAAACCACAATAGATGGTAAACACAAAAGTGACGCGATAAAATAGTTTAAGAATCCCTAAAATGTCCTTTATGCTCTTAATCCATCTTACATTTATTTTCCTTAGCACAGATTGAACTAACAGGTCCAACCTGACCTATGACTTAATTGAACGCAGCATTCCTTTACTCGCTCTGAAGTTCCACTGTTCCTGACTGGTTATGGTGTAGTTTTTCTGGGCAGCACGCTGGATTGGCCTCAAAGTGTTGTGGGTGCTTTTAACAAACAGTGGTTCCTCCTTTCTCTCCGTGTGTGTGTGTGTTTGGGCCGTCTCTGTGACAGACAGGAAGATGGAGGCTCATAAAAAAAGTGGAACTGTCAAGAGAAAATATTGGTGGAACATACAGAACTACGTTTTGTGTATTTAACATGCATGTGTTGGCTACGTTGGAGTATGTAGACGTGCAGCTGTTCATAAAAAAGGGAAATTCAGTGACTGACCCTATCAAAATACTGCTATATAGTCATTTTATCTGAGATGTGAACGTAAAAATGCAGAAAAAAGCAGTACCTACAGGAACTATAAAGTATCTAGAGTTTAAAGGCTACTTGTACAATGTGTGCAATTTTGAAAACATTATTTTTGTTCCGTATAACATCAAATTCTGTTCAGGCAACATGAAACACTAGCGTTAAAGTTATAAATATGGTGTACACCAGAAGTAAAAAAACAACTCACTTGTGACTAAATATGTAGCATACAGTGTTAGCTTTGTACAGCTCAGCATATCAGTGCAGAGTAAATGAAAACAGTGGTCTTTCAGCTTCTTTCTACCCACATTAGTTTACATTAGCAAGGAGTGAGCTTTGGTTACTCACTTGAGTTGTTCACATTTGGTATATGATGTCTAAAACAATGACACTAACCTGCTGAACACCCAGGAACACACAGGTACACACTGCTCTGGTCAAACATTCACAGTGAAAGCTTTGTGGGATTTTCCCGGCTCCGAAACATGAGTTAGGTCTTGCACGAGGAGCCTTTCTAGCTACACATAAGGTACTATACCTATAATTAAAATGTGCTGCAGGAAGTTTGCAAATTGTAGGATCAGGGAAATTGCTCTCAGAGAATGAAAGTAATAACTGCTCTCCATATTTCATAGAGAGGTTTCAACTCAGTGATCTTACAGGTGGAAAAGATGACTATATGCTTTTATGACATAGTTTGGGCATCATTCCATGATCTGATTCAGAAAAATACCTTTTGTGTTCCTAAAAAAGGTAAATAACTTTATGCAGATTGGCACGTGAACTTTATTCCTTTAGAAAAATGTAAAAAAATGCAAATGTGGTTTTTCTTGGGGCAGATATTGTGCCATCTTCATTGTGTTTTTTGTTATAGCAAACAAATATCAAATATGTATAAAATGCAATGGTCCAGAATTCATAATTTGAGTAAGAAATCTGCATTCAAAAAGTCAAAACTAATTATGATTATCTATATATTTGTGGGTATATGTGCTAAGAAAACAACCAAGATTGTTTTTAACTTGGTAACATTTTATATGAATATATTGTATATACAAAATAACTTAGACTTAATGTGTGTATAAGCGTCAGATCTAAACACCACTTATATTTTCATTTTTGGTTATCCAAACCAAAAAATCAAGCTGCAAATAAACATAAATAAGTGAATAAATACTATCAAAATTAATCTTTTGTATTAAGATTACTCTGTGCAAACTCCTCTGAGTGTTGCTTCCAATGACAAGCGTGCCCTGTGGTAACCCCGGCCTGATTTCGTGAGATAAAGGGGCGCTCACTCAGGTGTAGTGTGAGCGGATGCCGGTGTCGTCAGCAACCATTTGCAGTGAGAGAGTCTCTGCAGGCTTCACAGGAAGGGGGAGATGGGGGAGGAGACAGAGCAGCAGAGGAGGGGCTTTACTGGAAATAGGTGGTTAAACAGGTCTAGCTTGCCTTTTCCAGGATATGGTAAGGACATATTGAAAGAGACACCCAGCATCTATGTGTGCACAGGATGACGCAACATGCAGTACAAGCATGTGCACCAACACAATCCTGCTTTGTGAGATCTTTTTGTTCACTCAAATACTAATGCAGATTTTTGCAGAAGTGAAATATCCTGACTGTCAAATAATGACTTCTTCAATGTCTATGTTAGGACATTTGATCCTCTGAATATTAAACAACACTAGATTTGATGGTGCAATACTTTGCAATATGTTCTTAATTCACACCTTAACAGTTAGATTGCTTGCAAAATATATATATTTTATTAACATCCATCTCTCTTTCTTAAATAAAAACATTTAAAGGTCCGCTTCTTAATGTTTTCAAGTGAACAGTTTGGTGAATTGACTCATGTATACATCATATGGTACTTTGAATGGATTTTAATAATGTAAAAGGTGTTGCTTCCAATAAAATACACAGAATTATAATGATCTATTTTCAGCTCATTGTGTTTTTTATGACCTGCAACTTTACTATTTTGGTTAAGTGTCCTATTTCTAAACAAATATAATGAACCCACTGTGCCTTCCTGCCCTTGAAACAGTTGAAAGACAAAGTAAGCAACAAGCTGGTCAACATAGTGGAGCATTTAGCTAATAGCATCCAGCACTCGAAAAGAAAAGCTTAAGGCAAAAGGAGGAGGGCTGCTAGGTGGCCATAAACATGACAGTGTAGGGTGTCTCAGATCACAATAATTGTTCTAATTTTACCATAGTATTAGTTTGCTAACACGTAGCTTTAAACAAAAAATAATCAAATGCTGTCTGCGAATTAGTTGGGGCGAACGAATTAAAACCAAAAGCCTGTGAGCTAAATTGTTGAGAGTGTTCTGTGCTCTGAGGTTAAATCAAGATGCACTGTGGTTACGTACAATAAAACAGGAAGGAAGCTACATACAGCATTTCACCTCAGCCTCCCAATACAAGAGAAAACAAAATGATCTCCAATGTACATCCTGGATTCCTTGGTAATGACGCTTCAGGACTTACTGCTAAGAATCGAAATGTTTGTATTGAAATGAAAACGTGAATGAAACGGATGTAGTTATGAAATCGCACAACACAGAGTCTGTATTGTCTATATAGCATTCGTGCTAACAAATGATGTCAAGGCTGTGATCAATGATTTTCTCATCAATTGAATTTAAGGGCCAAATATAATACTTCCCTAAAGGATGAAGCCATGACTTTAGTGATCTCCTGATGTTTCCTTGAGCACTTAATTCTAATAAAATCTTAAAATGTAGCCTTCAATACGTTTTTCATGGCTCAATAAACTAAGATAATCTGGTGGTGTCTTGAAGTTAATCCTTGATTTGCGGTGACCGTCAAAAACTCTTGTGAAACCCACTGCTCAAACTATCTTAACCCTCAACCAGGGTCAGATCAGTGCCTGAAATCAAACATGTGCAATACATCCTGATATGAACTCTGCTTACAGGTCAATATAGCACGCACTAGGAATTATTTGCATCAGTTTACTACATTTACCATTGAAACAGGTCGACAGTAGCTCAGTCCGTGGGGTTAGGGTATAAGAACATAATTACGGAGCTTGGACTGTTAGTTTAGAAAGTATACCTTTCAATCTGTGTTATTTTTGCACCTGTATCAGCAAACATCTGCCCTCGTTGAGTGCCACTAAGCACTGGCAGGTGACAGCTGAACATGAATGGATTCATTTTAAATGCATATCCAGTAGATATATCTTAGACTCTTGACACCTGATTGAAACCTCAAGGTCACATAATAAAGAGCACTGCATAAAAATGTGTGACCAAAATTAAAGTGTGTTTCTCAGACACACAGCGTAATTGTGCTGTATGTTTAAACCATAAAAACATGTTGAACTATAATTATGTTTAGGATTTAGTTAGCAAATGTTATTTTGCCAATCAGTACATTTGTTATATAGTTAGATGAGAAGATGAATAATAATCTCATAAATAACTGTTAAAAGCCACATCAGGAATATTGTTAGCTTAGCAAAGCATAAACACTGAAAGCAGGGGGAAACAGCCAGTTTAGCTCTGCTCAAAGGCAACCAAATTCACCTACCAGCACCTCTAAGTTGACTAATTAATACATTATATCTCTTTTGTGATAACAAAACCTAAGTATATGAGTTAGTCAGACTATGTTAGCTTCAGACATGAGCCATGCTGTTTTCTCTGCTTCTCTTTATGCTAAACTAAGCTAGCAGTCTCCTGGCTGTTGCAGATCAAGTTCAATAGCTTAGTTTGGATTTTTGTTTTTGTTTTGAATGATTGAAAAAAAAAAAGAGGGAAGAAAATGTTTTGTCCATGACCAAAATCATGATAACGGTTAGTTGCGGACAGGCTCACGATAGCACAAAATGAAAGTGCTAAGTCATGTGGTTCAGTCTACTCATCACTTTGTTGTTGAAACATGCTTTAGTCAGAGTAACAAAGACATGCTCACTGTCAGGCTGTCACCCTATGATCTCTACCAGAGCAGCGATACAGCCTTACACACTCATGTCTATCACCTGATTGAAGCCCAGTGCATGGTATCTTATGCTCCATTGATTGATTATATTAAGGTAATTGACACTCAAGGCATAAGCGAGGAAGAAATCTGGGGATTTTATGCACAATTGTAGATTTGAACAAAGTTGGGGAGCAAAAGCTTTAGAAAGTCTGAATATACCATGACCATGTAAAAAAACATGTGTTTCTGATTTGCTGGCAGGAGCAAATGAACCCATCTTCTAAACTATAACTCTGGTTATATTAAAGTACAGTTAACTGCAGTAACACTGATGCGACGTGTGTCACTTCTTCTTCCATGTACCCCTGTTCCCATTCTTTGTGCTAAATGGCTGCAGGCACTAGTTTCATATTTACCAAACAGACATATTTCTGAGAATAGTATAGATCTTTTAACATAATTCTTGGCCAGATAACAAATGTTAAGTGTACCTATAACTGTCCATGTAATAAGTGTGATAACTCTGTCGTGTACCAATACAACAAAATAATGTATATAATACTTGTTCTCCTCTTCCTTTCTGATCATATATCAGGGCACCTGGTCATACTTTACCACATATGCTTGTATATGAAGATGATGTGAATAATAGCATATACAATCCAAAATAAGTGGAACAAGACAGACTCTGTTTATTAAGAAATTATTTAGTAGAAAAATCCAAAAACAGCAAATCATACAAAGTCCTGGCTTGGTTTGACAGTTTGTGTCTATTCACAATGTCCTCTAGCAAGGCAAACTTTGAACTTCAGCTGAATTAATGAAACAGCAATACAAAAACACAATTGACATCCGTATATATAAAACTTTTAGTAGAAATTCTCTGAGAACTCTGGAAAACACATGTGATCACTGTTATGACATAGTCATTACAAAGGAAAGACAACACTAAATGTGTTTCCAACCACTTCCTCAATGGAAATTTCAGTACCTTGCCAGTTCTTGAGCGTTTCAGCATGGTTTTTGCTTTCACTCTCTATGGCTAACATATATGTACAGAGTGCATAACAAAGCAAAGATTTGCTAAAAAGAAAAATCGATACAATATGTAAGCATCCTTTACAAATCAATAAAAAGAGTAAACACATAATAATAAGCTGTACAAATTCAACCGACATCCATTTCCCCTCGTTTTTTCTTTCAAGATTCAACACTCCAACAAAACATTAAAAAACAATACAGTATGTTAACAGTGAATCCAGCTTCACCTGAGAAAGACAAAACAAAGAAAGTAGTACATTCACTTCTGCGAAAATAGAACTTTTGCTTGGAAACCATCGGCATTGTATGGTTGTCCTTACAACCTTCAGGTCTCTGGCTTGCAGAAGCCACATTTCATTTGAGGTAAGTTGTATTGACTAGTTTGGAGAATATCTACTGAACAACATCAGTTGTAAACCAATCAGTGAATTAGGTGGAGTGACTAAAAGGACACTGAAACAGCGATGGCACACCCCACCAGTTCAGAGCTACAAGTTGAGGTGGAATCGTACCAAACTTTAACTAGGGTTTTTGAAAAAGGCAGCATTGATATAAATGTCATATCAACAGCACTACTATTTCTTTTCTCAAATATACGAAGAAATAATGTTTTTGTAAATCAGTTTAATAGTGTCTTTTCAGATTAATAATGGGAAGCAAAGACACTTTTGCCCCTTTTCCACCAAACCAGTTCCAGTTCTAGCTCCGTGCTAGTGCTCTTCTGGTTCTGAACGTTCTTCTTTTTAGCCCAAGTTGTGTTTCCACCGCCCAGAGCCCGACTGGTGCTGCGTCATCACATCATCGTTTACGGCGCTGATTTTCTCCCAAACGCCGCTCACAACAGCAGCAATGGGGGACAAAAAATCTACTGCGTCGGGTCGATGATCGTGTTACTTTTAATCATACAAAGCCAGATTAAATAATAGAACTACTTCTACAACCTTATACTTTTCTCCAGAGCGCCGTGGTTCATTGTTTATTAATGTGTTTTAGCGGCATTTACCGACCACTGCAGGGCTGCTCGTCCACCGGAGTTTATTCTCCCGTTAACTCACGGCAGCGGCCGCTGTAAAGTCTTCACTGTCTGACTGTCACACAAGCAGCTGATACATATCCTCCATCCCATAAGTGAATGTGTTTCAGTATGAATTGACGCTGTTTGGCATCACAAAGCTATTATGAAAGTTTCTCTGGTATAAAATGGGTGATGTTAGCATAGCAACCGAAGCTAATCTGACAATCTTCACTACTTGTTGCTATCCTATTGTGGCATAAGCCGTTTTCTACAGGCACATTTTACCGGCGTATGTTTCATTATGATCCTTCTTGTGATAGTCGGACATGGCAACCTGTGTAGCCCATGTATTGATTCACTCCGATAGCTGCTATAATAAAATAACCGGTTTTTGGTGCTTAGGTGGAAACAGAAAGACCCAGAGCTAAATCAGGCTCTAGCCGGAACCGGCCCTGGAACTGGTTTGGTGGAAAAAGGGCATCAATCAATCAATCAATCAATCAATGTTTATTTATATAGCCCAATATCACAAATGTTACATTTGTCTCAGTGGTCTTCACAGTGTGTACAGAATATCAGTATGACAATACGACACCCTCTGTCCTTAGACCCTCACATCGTACAAGGAAAAACTTCCAAAGTTTAAAGGGAAAAATGGGAGAAACCTCAGGGAGA
This sequence comes from Pseudochaenichthys georgianus, assembly GCF_902827115.2. Classification (NCBI taxonomy): domain Eukaryota; kingdom Metazoa; phylum Chordata; class Actinopteri; order Perciformes; family Channichthyidae; genus Pseudochaenichthys; species Pseudochaenichthys georgianus. Next base: position 13,570,428 of record NC_047517.1, on the reverse strand, counting down.
GCAACAGAGGAGGGATCCCTCTCCCAGGACGGACAGACGTGCAATAGATGCCGTGTGTAAATTGAAAAGATAATACATTTGCAACATAGGTAGTCCAAATGTTTGGAAATGCATGTGTGTATAATAGGAAGATGAATCCACGAGGATATCCATCCAGGACCTATGATCCAGGACCACAGCCACGACTCAAGATCCAGCGCTCGCGATCCAGGACACAGGACCGCAGGATCATCCATGACTCCGGATCCCAGCGTATATAGACACCAAAAAGAAAGACATTTGGGGAAGCTGGGTTAATCGGAACATGAGTGTACACGGGTATAGACAGAGAGAAGGAAGAAGTAAGATGTCCCCCGACAAACTAAGCCTATATCAGCAAAACTAGGGGCTGAATCTAATCAGCCCTAACTATAAGCTTTATCAAAAAGGAAGGTCTTAAGCGCACTCTTAAAAACGGATAGGGTGTCTGCCGCCCGAACACAAACTGGAAGCTGATTCCACAAATGTGGAGCTTGATAAGAAAAGGCTCTGGCTCCCATTGTACTTTTAAAGATTCTAGGAACAACCAACAACCCTGCATTCTTGGAACGCAATGCCCTAGTAGGACAGTAGGGTATAATGAGTTCTTTAAGGTAAGATGGCGCCTGCCCATTAAGGGCTTTGTAGGCGAGAAGAAGAATTTTAAATTCTATCCTGTGTTCTATAGGGAGCCAGTGTAAGGCAGCCAGAACAGGAGTAATGTGGTCCCTTTTCCTAACTCTGGTTAGTACACGAGCCGCAGCATTTTGAATCAGCTGAAGCGACTTGATTGACTTCTTGGTACTCCCTGATAATAAAGAGTTACAATAATCCAGCCTAGAAGTAACAAATGCATGGACTAGTTTCTCTGCATCGTTTTGAGGCAAGATATGCCTGATTTTTGCAATGTTACGTAGATGGAAGTAGGCGGTCCTTGAAATTGATTTTATGTGGGCGTTAAAGGATAAATCCTGATCAAATATAACACCAAGATTCCTTACAGTCTCACTGGAGGCCAAATTAATGCCATCCATAGTTAGTATGTCTTTAGATAATTTGTTTCGTAGATTCTTCGGGCCAAGTACAATAACTTCAGTTTTGGTCGTGTTTAACATCAAAAAGTTTAAGGTCATCCACGTTTTTAAGTCCTTAAGGCAGTCTTGAATTTTATTTAGATGATTAATTTCATCAGGCTTGATTGATAAATATAGTTGAGTATCATCCGCATAACAATGAAAGTTTACAGAATGATTCCTTATAATATTGCCTAACGGAAGCATATATAATGTGAACAAAATAGGTCCGAGCACTGAGCCCTGTGGCACTCCATGGCTAACTTTGGTTTGCGTGGAAGATTCATCGTTAACACGTACAAACTGAGAGCGTTCAGATAGATAGGACCTAAACCAGCCTAAAGCAGTTCCCTGTATGCCAACTAAGTGCTCTAGTCTTTGCAATAGGATATCATGGTCGATAGTATCAAATGCAGCACTAAGATCGAGCAAAACAAGAATAGAGACAAGTCCCTTGTCTGAGGCTATTAGAATATCATTTGTGACTTTAACCAGAGCTGTCTCTGTGCTATGATGTGTTCTAAAGCCAGACTGAAAATCTTCAAATAAATCATTGTTTTTTAAGTAATCACACAACTGTTTTGCGACCGCTTTCTCAAGAATTTTTGAGAGGAACGGAAGATTAGAAATAGGTCTATAGTTGGCTAAAACCTCTGGATCGAGGTTGTGCTTTTTAAGAAGCGGTTTTATCACTGCTACTTTGAATGATTGTGGAACATAGCCTGATAATAAAGACATATTCATAATATTTAATAAAGAAGTGCTAATTAATGGAAAAACTTCCTTCAACAGCTTAGTTGGAATTGGGTCTAACATACACGTTGATGGTTTAGAAGAGAGAATCATTGAATGTAATTGTTCAAGGTTAATGGCTGAAAAGCATTCTAGTTTACTATCTAGTGTAATATTAGAACTTACGATTCCGGGAGCTGTTGATAACACTATACTGGTCGAAGGCAAGAGGTCATTAATTTTGTTTCTAAGAGTAACAATTTTATCGTTAAAAAAGCACATAAAATCATTACTACTGAGTGCTAAGGGAATAGAAGGCTCAATCGAGCTGTGGCTCTCTGTCAGCCTGGCTACAGTGCTGAAAAGAAATCTTGCATTATTCTTATTCTCATCTATTAATGAAGAGTAGTAGGCTGCTCTCGCTTTACGCAGTGCTTTCTTATATTCATTGAGAGTAATATGCCAAATTAAACGAGATTCTTCAAGTTTAGTGGAACGCCATATCCTTTCAAGTTGTCTAGACTTTTGCTTTATTTTGCGGGTTTCGGCATTATGCCATGGAGCTAATCTATGTTGTTTTATTTTCTTCTTTTTCAAAGGAGCAACAGAATCTAATTTTATTCGCAGCGCATCTATAGCACTATCAACAACATGATCAATTTGGGGTGGTGTACATTTTGTATAAGTTTCCTCCCCTACATGCAGACATGCTATCGAGTTAAGTATTGGTTGAATCTCTTCCTTAAATGTGGCTATAGCACTAACAGATAGGTTTCTGCTGCAAGAGCTTTTGACTAATGCTTTGTAGTCTAGTAACAGTACTTCAAAAGTTACTAAGAAATGGTCGGATAAAGCAGGATTATGCGGTTCGACTAATAGTTGCTCAATTTCAATACCATAAGTCAGAACAAGGTCGAGAGTGTGATTATAACAGTGGGTTGGTTTATTTACACTCTGACAGAAACCAACAGAATCTAATATAGAGTTAAATGCAACAGTAAGGCTACAGTAAGGCATGTGACAAGCGGCACTGCTGGCGGTTAAGATGTAGGTATGAAACATTCTGGGTGGTATCTTTACCATTTTTTTTAATGGAACATTTTCCTAATTAAGTGTACCGCATAGACAATGCTTTTGCCTGGTTAGAGATTCCAAACAGCCTCCAATCATTTCTCTCTTGTGCCCACTGATGTAACATCCCAAGCACCGAGCCCTAATGGGCCCGAATAGGTGAAGCAAATTGTCTGGCTTTGCAAGACTAAACAAGACCAATGCACCGCTGGAACTGCTTTTTTTGTTTATATATTATTATCAAATAAATGTCACTCCTTTTAGTCAGCTTGCCGGGATTGTTTTAACCAGTCATCCAGAGTTGAGAAGTGGCCTTCTGAGGCCATGCTGTTGCTTGAGTATGGATTTTGCTGATTCTTAAGAGGATGAATGTTGCCACCATCGCCTTGCCTCATTGGATCCATGTCGATGCCATTGCTCATACGAGGAAGCAAGTTGGTGTAAGTATTTTCTTGGCTTGGGGAATGCATCAGAGAAGCATGGGTCTCTTGTGCCACTGTGATCTGTGGCTCCTGCTTCAGCTGGAAGCCAGTGTGAGATCTTCCTCCTACAAAGCCCTTCAGAAACTCTTCCCCTTCCATTCCCCCTACAAAGGGGAAAGTGGCCAGCCCCTGTGACCCCCCTCCACCTCCGGGTACTGCACCGCTAAAGGGGCTCTGGATTGGATTAAGGTTATTGAAATTGGGCCACGCAGTTTGGAGACCCTGGTTCTGGTTGCCTAGATTGTTCTGGGCTTGAGTATCAGACACATGCTCTTCCCTTTGTTGCTGCAGGTTGTAGAGCGACTGTGAATCTAACTGACTCAGTACAGGGGCCTGGGGAACTGTTTCCAAACACTGCAAGTCCCTGTCAGAGAGCTGAGGGAGGGTGTTATTCTCGAAGCGGCTAGGAGCCACTCTCTGGGGGTAACCAGATCCACGGTTCTGCTGCTGTTGCCTATTGATATTAGGACGTGGCAGATTGCACATGGCACCTGACTGGTTTACGGTGACCGTATCCATTGAGAGTGCTGGGTTGGGATTTGCCCATAAATGGCTCACAGGCACATTAGGAGCTTGAGGATTCATCATTACATTCTGAGCACCGTGTTGGTAGGCCCGGCTGAATACAGGCGCTTGTTGCTGCATCGGAGGTGTGGGCTGTTGCCTCGGGTACAGGTTGTTGAGGTCTGGAAAAGATATGGTAAATGTCAAATGGACTCCATGTATATAGCACATTTGTAGTGTTCACCTAAAGCGCTTTGCAACACACACACACACACACACACACACACACACACACACACACACACACACACACACACACACACACACACACACACACACACACACACACACACACACACACACACACACACACACACACACACACACACACACACACACACACACACACACACACACACACACACACACACACACACACACACACACACACACACACACACACACACACACAGTAAGCCTTGCATCTTGCGATCTAGCATTGCTTTTTGAGAGAAATTAGTTACCTTTCCGCATGTGGCTCAAAGTACTCGTTGGCACTGCCTTTGGCCTGTTCATTGTCAAACCAGTGAAAGGACCACCTAAAGAAAGGCCAGAAACCTTTGTTAGAATGCATACATGTATAGTGACATACAAAATACATGTAGATATATCAGATGTTTGTACAGAAAAACGTACCGGATAATCCTGAGATCCTCATCAAGTGCTCTATTTTGCGCTTTTTCTCATTGTAGCCGTAAGGATCTAAAGCAAACATAAAATGTCCACGTAAATCACTTGATTCAGACTGAAACCAGTTCCTTGACACTATTGTCAGGCACAGAGGAATATGTTTGAATACCTGAGTTGTTACTTCTAAGGGTACCGACCAATAACGTCAGTAGTACCGTTCACGATGAAACAAACAGTGTTAATATTCTAGTGGGAAATGCAAAGCTGAACAGGGCAACGCTTTCCACATGTGCTTTCTACGAGAATGATTGTGTGTCCCACTATGCCTTGTTGACGGACTTAAAAACAATACGGTTCAAATTAGGAGATTTTGACTTATTTTTTAGGACTGAATTGAATGGTACCAGTATTGGTTCAAATGAACTGTAGCCAACCCTAGAGTGGAATGACGAGAGTTTGAGTTTAGTAACAAGAAGTTGATCCATGCTTACCTTTGTCGTCAGGCAGATATCTGAAATCCATTGCTTCACTGACTTCCTGATCGGAAGGCCGGCGCAACTGCATCTGCACGGTGACCGACTCTAATATGGAGGTGTTATAGTAGGGTGGAGTCTTGAAGACGATGGCGACTTGGCGATGAACATCGGCCTGGGAGAAGGAGCCTTTGGCCTCCCAGCCTTCGGAGCAGAAGAATCGCACCTCAATGTCATCTAGAGGAATAGTGGGATGATGGGAAAACAAGAATGGAGACTAAATGATCATGCAAATAGATGGGCATTACGGCTAGAAGGATTGATTTATTGAGAGTGAATGCAAATGGAGAGAAAATAGATGCAAGCTATGTGAAAAACAAACATTATACTGAAAAGTATATAACGCTGATTTACTGATCATATGTACCTTTCTGTACTTTGTCACACAGTAAGAAGATCTCATCCCCTCCCTTGACACTGCCACTGTTCCTGTTTACCCGACAGATCCTCAGCTCTGCAGTGTTCGGGGCCCCTGATGATGCAGAAACAAGTTGTAGGAATAGAATGCAATGGACGCAACACATCTAACAAGTCAGACTGCAATCTACAAGCGAGACAACATTTGTATTTCTAAGAGTGATACAGTCACAATCTGCCTTTACTTGATCCAGTCTTTGTCCTGTGGCTCAGTGAAACTTGTTTAGCGTTTAGCCTCAGTTTAGAGACAGACCACAGTTGACTGTTGAAGCCTCAGCAGGTTGAGTCACATGTCACATGCCTGCTGTCAGAAGAGGAAGTGCTCCATGGTAACAGTGCTGTTTGAGGGTAAGTATGTATAAAGAAGACCATTCCTTTCTCAAAACTCAACTTGTCCACTGAAGTGCAACACTCAAAAACACATTAAAAGAATATATATAGGACACACATATGCAGGTTTTGCAACAAACTCTACACAGCTACAGGTATTATGTAGCTGTATCTAATTGTGCAACCACGGCTCCTTGTGCAACTTATCAATTATTGCAAAAATATTATTACTTCAGTAAGTCAATAATGCAATTCTAGGCAATGGAAGGAACTGAAGTGAAAATAAGGACAACATATTTCCAGCTGTAATTAGCTCTATCAAATTAACTCCAAGGTGAACACGCCTAAACTAAGGGAGTCGTTATTCCCGTAAGAACAATTATATGACAATGTAAACAGGTTCTCGTAACTTGCATTTGCCAGATATGATGTCAGCATGAAAACGCTTTGACGCAGACATGGATCAGACACTCACTGTTGTCGTAGATGGGGTTTGTGACGATGGGACTGAGCTGCCGGGTGTATTGGCCGCTCTCGTCCTGTAGGGAAACCTGGATACACAGGCGGACCACGTTCAAGTCGTACTCCTCCGTCTGCAGCAGCTGCTCTCGTGGCACTGAGGTCACACACACACACACACACACACACACACACACACACACACACACACAAATGCAATGTAAGCAATATGAGAAATGTATACCTGTGTGAAGTGAAATTATTTGACCAACATGAACAAATGACTGCATAAGTGTCAAAGGTACATAATCCAGTTATGACATCCTTGCAAAAAAGATTGTAGTAATTAAAAAAAAAACATAGCTGTAATACATTATCATCTTTTTTAAATGACATACATAATGCTGTATAATTAAGTATAATCAAAAACGTTTGCAGGTTTATCATACAACACATTTGAAGTATGTTTATCGTGCATTAGACAAGGTTTTGCAAATAATATCATGGAGCAATGAGCTATTACGACTATAAGTCATTACAAAATGCTTTATCATTTGTTATGATTATTGTTTTGAAGCATCATAAATATTTAAAGGTGCCTACAACGATAAATATACATCGGTGTATGCACATTTTAATGCATTCTTAATAGTTTTATATTGCATTCTGTAATTTGGATGCAATTGCAATGTATTCATTATAATCACAGAATGATGAAAATAAACCAAATATGCAAAATGAATCATGTGTTGAATACTTATTGACAAATGTGTCAAAGCATTAAAAGCATAGATAGACAGATATGTGTTCTCATGCTTCTCACATCTGTAGGCTGTCCCCAAAACCTCAACTGTGGATAAACGCAGACACGTCACAGATAATCCTTTTATTTTCAAGCAGCCTACTCTTTTATACACACACATACAATCAAGCGTCACACATACCGCCCCCGGAGACAAATACAAACACACACCTTGCTTTGACTGAGAGACGCCCACACACCGACACACACACAGCAGACTTTCACATCTGCCTACCTTCTCTTCCACCATCTCTCAATTTCTATCTTTCGCACTCATGCCGAGGCCATACCCGCCTACAACTTGTGGCCAAGGTGACGCTCGGTGACGTCACCTCAGGGTGGAAAGAAGTGTGTGTGTGTGCCTTTGCGACTCCCTGCACGAGTGACCATGGGGCCTACTGCCTCCTGACGTGTGAAAGTGGTGGGACAAAAGTCTTAAACACATTGGTATACAACCAAGACACAGATTTAGGGAAACTCCTCATCCTTACTGAATGTGTCAATTGGACATGCTCAGTTCTAACAGCTAATTATTTTACAGCTCTGCCTCGACATGCGCTGTTGGCATCAGCCATTATCTTTTTCAAGGCTCAATTCCAAATGAAGTCACAAGGCATCAGCTCATTTACAATTACAAGTCTGTTTGATTTGAGCTAAGTCATCAAATTGTGACTTGTATCTGGAGTCCTGTGTAATTAACAAGCAGCGCACAAAAGGGAAAAACAACTGTCACTCCAAGTGTTATCAGAATGTTTAGTTAGACATGATGCAGTAAACATGTCGACACCAGTTTTGTTGGTTTGCTGTCGATATGAAGCTTCAAGCTTTGTTAAAAAAATTCCGAAATTTGATATCAGATTTGACCAAAACATGACAGCCTTGCTCTTAATGTTCTATGTTAGATGGCATTTAACTTTCACACTCTGACCTACTTTATCAACTGCAATTTTACTTTGATACAGCAGTAGAGAAATTGTTTGACATTTCGGGAAACACGCTCATTGCGTTGGGTCCGAGAATTAGATGAAAAGATCAATGCCAGTTTCATAAATGTCCATTACATATGAATTAATTATATAACATCCAGGAGGTTAGCTTATCAAAACAACTGGATACAAGGGGAAACATATAGCCTTGCTTTATCCAAAGCATCATCAAGCGTCTACCATCACTCTGGAGCTCACTCATTCACAATTCATATTTAATTGTGTCAACCGCACAAAACACAAAGTGTACAACAAGACAAAATGTGATACGTTTAAAGAAATCTGTTATACTATACTGATACTTAAAGCTAATTTCAACTTCCCTGAATATAATAGATTCAGTTTAACTTGCATTGTGCTGGTTTACAAGCAGACGTAACTTTGCTACTTTGTGTCTCGTACATTTGACATTGAATACGGTGTTCCTCAAGGAAGCATTGTAGGTCCTATTCTTTTTTCTTTACACATGCTCTCTCTGGGTACTGCAGGTCAATATATGGATATTATATCGATATCAACATATGAGGGTAGATTAAGACTTATATTTTGGATGTTCCATTATTGCTTAAAGGGCCCATGTCATGCTTTTCCAGTTATTACCCGCCCCCTTGTGTGTTATGTAGCAGTTTCTGCATGTAAACGGTCTGCAGAGTCACAAACCCTCAAAGTACACCCTGTAGCGAGTAGAACTCTAACACAGAAAAGAGCTGTCTATGCTGCCCCAGAACGCCTCGTTGGAGAGGCAGGAGCTCCAACAAGCCGTTTAGGACAGAGAGTGAATACACATACAGTACTATGCAGAGATGCTGTATGAGAAACCAATGTGATTTTGGAACATTGAACAATGTAAATCTATTGTAGTAGACCTCAACAATGGTATTATGATCAGTAGAAATGACCATGTCATGGGACCTTTAAGTGTCTTGACTCTTTACTTGACTTTGAATGCTGCAATAAAGTAAAGTGATGTCATTTTCAGAATTGACCAGACTGTTCAAGCTTAACTATTCTTTGCATTTACCCAGTTAGTCATTTTATGACTTAACTCATTATTATTTATCATTCCAAAAATCTTATTGTTTGAATATTTTGCATATACTGTATATCGTCACAATATTTATATTGAGGTATTTGATATTGTCTGTATCAGCAAGTACTACTTCTGGGCAAAATGTATAGTCACCATATGTTCAAATATCACTGCCATGCTGATGATACACTAACAACAACAAAATGAACAACAGTGACACTGTGGTAATCAACCTCTGGGTGCTGAATGGTCTCCGGAACACAAATGTTGTGGGTGGCAGAGAAAGACAGACAGTGGAGAAACTGAAGAAGGGAGAAATGAAGAATTGCTTGTGTATGAAATCGGAACTGTTGTATCAAATATTGATGGAACATAAAAAGTTGGTGTGTGTTTGAGATGCTGGACAGATGCAATAAAGTGACTCAGAGGTTAAAGCAGTGGTGAGTGAACATGTGTGGTGGAACAAGGCCCGGAGTTAGTGGGCATCCCGGCTGCACAACGCTGCAGCTGCAGAGGGACGAGGTTATCGGCTGCGATGCTGACGGGGACGGTAACGGAGGGGGTCGGTGATGGGTGGGAAGTGGGGTAAGTGGTTAAGAGTCAATGTGGGAGCAGAATATGAGAGTATGAAAGAAGGGGCGGCAGGTGCCAAATCTCACCGCAAACAGTGTCTCCATTGCATGACTCACAATTTCATCAAGTTTCATGACATGCATCGCTAGTTCTTGTGTCTTAATGAGATGGAAGTCTGATGTTTTGTCAGTCCAACTCAAAGATATTCAGCTTATTATGATATAAAGCAGAGAAAACAGAAAATCCCCATATTTGAGAGTCTGAAATACGAATGTACTGTCTATACTTGCATGAAAAATGTAATAACTTCAATGATTCATTGATTATTGAACTAGTTGGCCGTGTTTTTCTGTTGAGTATAACTGGATAACTAAACTAAACGTTGCAGTTTTATTGGATACAAACATAGAAAAGGATTGAAAAAGACCAAATGGAAAATATATATATATATTTGTTCTCCTCAGGAAAACAATCTAATCTATATCCACGCCTATAACTTGTCAATCATTTGGAAATATGTGAAACAATTTACTAGGTATATCCCCCAATGTTAAACGGGAAGACATACTAATACAGAAACATGTTACACCATCACACACAGACATTATTCACTTCTGTGTCAACACTACTTCAGCTGAGGTGACCTTTTGGCTAAAACACATTAACACAAACATTAATGTAGCACAAACAACATTTCACATGCATGACATGAGTTGCGGTCAGGGGGTTTGTGTGTATGTGTTTTTTGTTAGAGTGGGGGGAGTGCATGGGGCATATCTCCCCGTCACAGGAAGCAGCTGAGTTTCAAAGCAGAAGTGAGCTGAAGAGAACGCAAGGTTAAAGTCATGTGAAAAAGAAATCCAGCTGCCCATAGTACCGTCTGTAGTAATCAACACATTGCACCTGTGTTTAGGTCTAGCTACCTGAAGTCTACAGTAACAACAATGTGTTTATTGGCAAGGCTTTGTCTGTAGAGTAGCCTACTGTACATATCATGATACAGGGACTACTAGGCATTTCACGGTAATTACTTTACAGTAAACTACCTATCATACGATATATGGACAGGACCTCCATTCATGTTATGTTATCGGCTTATCGTACCATTCGTACCACTAGTTTCAGCATCTTTACGTTATCAACTTATCCAACAGTAAATGGAAACTACCTCACTATTCTTTATGTTATTGAACGATGCAAAAACACAACCTCAATAATCCTTTTGTAAAATATGTGGTCATGACCTCCAATATCTTAAAGAATTGGTTTATCATACCATTTAGTGACATTAGTTCCATATGACGTCACTTTTTTTGTGTCTTGGACCTATCTTACAATATATGTACATGACTTCAGGAATCAAATGTTTTTGGTTTATTATTACAGAATTTTGTAATATATCTTTCACATTTGAGAGAGTGAAAACAGCATGTTCTGCTACTTTGAAAGAAAAATATTATTTTCATCTATTAATTGATTTTTTCAAATATTTGGCAGTAACATTTTGTCCATTGACCAGTCCCTTAGTCAACCAATCAGTGAAGTTCAAATACAAACTATTTTGCAAACATGAAAAGTAATAAATCAAAGCATTAGAGTAAATTATAAATCTGTCATATGTGTGGTCAGCTGCATATCTGGTTAAATCAAATTAATTCAGTCAACAGTTATCGCAACTCGCAAACATGGAACACTAAAACACATTTATGTGCAACTGCTTGTAAACCCTCCATTCCCTCTCTGATTTTACAGACCTGTAAAGCACCATACCCTACTTTTATCATCATCTCCGAGAGCTGGGGAAGCCCCTCGGTCCACCCTCCCCTTTAATGGATCCTGCATTCCCAGATCTCACGTGGCATCCTGCACTGTGCTGAATTGAGCAACTGTGACTAAGAATGGGGAAGTAGCTCAACGCCTGTTTGTACACGAGAAGTGCTGCCTGTCTGCAGTGGAGCACCGCAGAATGAAAGTACATTGAGGAAACAGCACGACTGTACACAGTGTGGTAGCAGGAGAGCGGAATTATGAGTTGATGTTAGAAAAATCATCACCGTTGCTTGAGAATTGGGTCAATCAGCATTCGAAAGAAATTCTTTTGAATTGTTTTGAACCGGTTTAACAGTAACTGCAGCAGCAAAAGCAACAGCAGCATCGACAGTGAGCAGTCACAGTCACAGTTAGTAACTAAAATAACACTCTTAGCTTTGTATAATGGCGATATGCCATATAAATACCTTTTAGTAAAACATTTTAATCTATTCGACCCTTATTTTGTTTTTCCCCATGTTGCTTGAGTTGACTCAGCAATATCTGTTACACAGTACACTACAATCACTACACACCATAAGCTACTGGTCATTTTAGACAAAGTAGCAGCCAAAAAAATCCACGGTATGTCAATCTAAGATGCAGAGTGGAAACACCAACAATTCTGAAAATCTTGATATGTTGTAAAACAAATGTTATGCTTGGCTGAGGTGAAAGAGTTGGTCTATCAATAAAATATCTCAAACTTGGATGAATTGCTATTGCTTTTTGTACATGTGCATTATCATTGACGGCCTGTTAGCATGCTGACATTAGCAATAAGCTCGAAGTGATGCTAGCACAACCTTAAAGTGGACCTATCATGCAAAATGCACCTTTGTCTTTTATACATGAATATGTGTCCCCGGTGTGTCAGGGAACTCACCAAGTGTCAGAAAATACAACCCTCTCTCTTCCTCCATACCCAAATCTTTTATAAACGGGGCTACAACGAGCGGATACAGATTCCATCCGACCCGACGTCAGCCCGGAATAGTGCGCGGTGACTAGGGATGGGTATCGTTTGAAATGTATCGATTCCGATTCTTCTTATCGATTCCCCATTTCGATTCCAAAATTGTAAAAGAAAGAGGTCAAACGTTTAGATAACAAAAATATCTTTATTCTTTTAAGCTTTAACTGAATTTGTTACAAATAGAAAATATACATGCAATACAAATGTATTGCACAATAGCTGTGCTTTATTTTAACTGAGCTATGCCTGTGGCAAGCTATGAACAGGCATTACACTGTGCCTTGTCTTTTTCTTTTTTAGTGTAGTGGCGCCTCACTTCAGAGCGTTTACCGCGACCCATCTTTGGTGTTATGAAGTGACTGAGCTCGTGAACTGTCAACTGGAGGGCGGGGGGAGCCTCGCTGCGGGGCAACTGTGGACCTCTGTGGACCTCTGTGGACCTCTGTCGCCCATCAGCGCAACTTACATGATGCCATTTAAAAAAATTAAGGGCGGTGCCGGCCGTCAGCGTACCGAGCCGGCCATCAACGGCCCGCTGACGACCGGCCGTTCTGTGATTCTCCAGGTCCGCCCGCTGGAATACAGGGTCTACCGCGTTTAGGAACCGTTAAGCAGAACCGAAAAGGTGTATTTTGTACGGGTACCCGGTACCCGGCATTTTCTTATCGGTTCTCATCTGGAACTGAGTTTCGGTTCCCAACCCTAGCGGTGACGCTCCGCCTATCAGGGGAATGAGAGGTTGCTGTGGCATGGTGACAGCATGGTGACAGCATGGTAACAGCATGGTAACGGCATGGTAACATGACGCTCGTGCCGAGGCCTCCTTTGCAGGGCGGCGTGGTCAGCTGCAGCTCATTTGCCACAGAATCAGCACTCGCAAAAACAGGGCTGGAATACAGCAAATAGAGCGAAAATGCATGATCTGTTTGGTATTTTGAAAAAAAAACTTCACAGACATGTTTTATATGGGTATGGCTAGTGCTGCGTACCGGTACGCCGAACCGGTACTGGACTTGTAAAAAGTTTCGGTTCAAGTCCGGTTAAAACCGGAACGTCGGGAACCGGTACTTACGTATATTCTCCTTTTTGTTCTAAACCATCTAAAACCTTCCATAGATCGAGATATTTGCGCTGAGAAAAGACGAAAAACATTGTTTTGGTTTCTGATATGGCGGCCATTACTGAAGTCTCGCAAAATATCGCAACTGCTCGCGAGATCTGTGTGGCGTCAAGGGAAGCTGGCTTAGACATAGTGGACACTGACAGCGTGGGATGCTAGTTGCCATATTTGGTAGTGTAGCTTACTGACAGCGTGGGATACTGGTTGCCATATATGGTAGTGTAGCTAAGCTAACTCCTAAACACAATGCCGCGGTGCTTTAAATCCAGTAAGGTGTGGGACCATGTGACGAAACTGCCGCTAGATACTGCGAAGTGTAACCTGTGCGGGAACGTGATCAAGTGCGCTGGGGGAACATCGAACATAGCGAGGCACTTGAGGAGAAACCACAACATTGAAACAACTCCACATGCGGCCTCAGCCACATTGGCGGCGATGTTTGGCGACCAAAATAACAACGATCGAGGTAAGCTGAACAATACTTTTTGGAGGATTTTCAGTTCAGGAAATAGGCATTCTTAGCATTATAGCAAGATATACTAAATCAAATCAAGTTTTATTTATATAGCACATTTATAAACGATTTTTGGTCGAGCCAAAGTGCTGTACATAAAATAAAAATAGCCTACAGTAGAGACACTTTACAGCAAATACAACAGCACAGATTGTTCAGAATATCAGTATGAGAAAAACGACACCCTCTATCCTATTACATACTAGTAGTAGCATCGGTCCGACTAGCCGACTAGGGCGTTTATTCAGCGTCATCTTTTATTATTATATATATATATATATATATATATATATGTATATATATATATTATATATTAGTATTATCAACTGATTCTTAAATACAACATTTTTTTTAAATCATGGCAAGTTTGCAACGATAGGTATTATGAAATCTATGATAGTCTTATTTATTTTGCATGATCACCTGGCAAGATAACTAATAAACAAGTAATAATATATTAAAGATTGCTTATTTCCTTTATTATTTACACAGTAACCCTGAGAAAGTAGGACTATGCTTTGGTTCAATTGGTTAATCAATTTTATTTTGCTTTCAGCCCAGGCCCAACCTCCACGTGCCCCACAGCCCCCACCTGCGTCCCACACTGCCACTACTGGGACACCTGCCTTACCATCACTAGATTCATTACCGTCAAGTTCCACTTCCACTGTGGCCAGCACTAGTACTACTGTAACGCCTTTCACCTTGGCAAAGCTTACCAAGATGCCTGCAGAGAAACAGCATAAGATAACCGGCAGATTGTGTCATTACATTGTAAAATCACTGCGCCCATTCTCCATCGTGGAAGACACATACTTTCGGGCATTCCTAAGCGAGCTGAACACATCCTACAAAGTCCCAAGTCGTGGAGAAGTATCAGAGAGGTTCCTCCCCGAGATGTACGAAGCAGCCCTTCTCAATCTCAAGACTGAGCTGCAAGAGGTGGAGTACGCGGCCTTGACTGGAGATGGTTGGACATCTAGGGTGGCTGACCATTACTTAACACTGACTGTCCACTACATGAAAGGCTGGGAGATGAAAGTAAGAGTCCTACAAACATTGAAGGCAGAAGTTTCCCAGACAGGGGACAACATCGCGGCCGAGATTGGACAGTGTTTGGAAGACTTCAGCCTCAAGGGCAAAGTAGAGGTAATGACCACTGACAATGCAAAAGCCATGGTCAATGCTACTACCAGTGCAGGGATTCCACTGTCTCTAGGATGTTTTGCCCACACTCTGAATCTTTCCACACAGAAGGCCATGAATGTGCCAACTGTAGGCACAATGCTAGCTGTCATCAGACCTCCCATCATATTTTTCCGCAACTCATATGTTGGCAAGATTGTGCTAAAGGAGAAACAGAAAGCGCTGGACAGACCATCTCACAACCTAATCCTGGATTGCAAAACCCGCTGGAACAGCTCTTACATGATGGTCGAGAGATTTGTGGAACAGTACCCAGCAATAGTGGCTGCATCATTCGATGAGAGACTTAAGAAGAAAGACAGCTTTAAGAAGCTGCAACGATGCACAGAAAAGGACATTGAGAGGATGGAACACTTCCTGGAGGTGATGAAGCTCCCTTACATGATAACTGTGGCCATGTCATCTGAGAAACGCCCAACATCAGGACAGGTGCTCCCCATGATTGACAAACTAGAAGTCCATCTGGCTGTAAAAGAAGAAGATGAGAAGTTCATCAAAGACATCAAATCAGCAATCAGGAATGATCTATCTACCCGGTACCAGGATAATGCAAGGAGAGAATTCCTTCAAGAGGCTACCGCCCTAGACCCCAGGTTCAAGGGTTCCCCTGTTGTGACTGTGGATGTGTGGGATCGGATAACAAACAAAATCGAAGTTGCCCAGGCCCAAGTACAGGTGAAGAAGGAAGCTGAGGAGGGGGGTGCTATGCCACAGTTGCCACTACAGGTCAAACAGGATGGTCTTCGTGACACTGACACACCTCCTCCTGCTAAGAAGGCAAAGCTAACAGCCATGGAGGAAATATTCCAAGATGAAGACGATGTCATGGTGAACCACGTTGAGCCACCCCTGCCTGTCCAACTACGTATTCAACATGAGATCCTGAAGTTCAAATGCATGCCAAAGCTGAAATCAACAGATGATATTATTGCTTTCTGGGGGGGGAAATCTGATGAGCTACCATTGCTCAGTAAATTGGCAAGGAAGTACCTGATTGTTCCTGGTACGAGTGTACCAAGCGAGCGTGTCTTTAGCACTGCTGGTGATATAGTGTCTGCCGAAAGAGCAACACTTCACCCAGACAATGTCAATATGCTGTTGTTCTTGAACAAGAACACATAGACTTGTACTACTCTTGCATATTGAGTCTTGTATGTACATCACTATGTATGTAGTTGTGTTGTGTAGTTAGTAACACATGTAGAGTTGTAAAAAATACATGGTGTAGACACAAGTTGGAAGGGATCACAATAAACCTGACGAGTTTGAATTTGAGTTGATTATGAGTTTATTTTCAATTGATAATTAGCTCACAATAAGTTCACTTTGGTCACACAACTTGACACAAGTCCGGACTTATAAGTCCGGACTTGAACCTGAACCTCTGGACTTGAGTCCGGACCTGAACCTGAATGGGAGTCCAGGTACACAGCATATGGCCCTACAATATATGTTTCAAATATAGCATGATAGGTCCACTTTAAAGAGCAGCTAGCATGGCTGTAGTCTCAGTCAGGTTCTAATGCACACAAGTGGGTTGAAACTACTGCTCTCAGTCAGTGTGATGATGTAAGATAAAACAGAAGCAGAGGATGTGACATTGGAAGAAGGACTCACCAGTGAAGGGGTTGATCCCTCTGGTCATCCTCTGTACGATCGCATCTTTCACTTCCCTCCTTCTCACACACTGGATACCCAGATTCTGGAAGCTGTGGGGATAATAAAGCAACAGGGCTGTGACAAACTGGCAGACTCTTACTATGCTGCAACTTAGAATACAAACAACAAACACATGGGGCCACACCTGAGTGGAATGACATCAACAAATATAATGTTGTTGTGCTCTGGGGGAAAGGTAATAGCAATCTTGCAATTACTCCAACCTGTCTGACTCTACTTTTAAAAGACTTCAACTATTTATTTAATGTTCTTTTATTACTTTTTTTTTTAATGTTAATGTGGGAATATTTGTAAAAATTACATTTGTATTGCTCTTTGGGAGAGTGTACTTCATAAGTGTGCCATTATGTTACAATAACATCTGAACATTTTGTTTATTGCAATTATTTCTTGGACCATATGCCGCCCAATAAAAGTGGTTATTGTGACAGGCATTATTTATCTACATAGGAGTTAAAAGTTGAAAGTAATCTAAATGTACTACACACATCAATGGAGGATTTGCAAATTATACACAACAAAATAAACTGACTCATTCAAACACACAACCTCTATTTTCTCTCTGACACACAGCAAATATGGGTGATGTCACTCGGGGAATTCCCATATTACAATCCTCATCACAGACATGGTTTGACAAAAATGCTCTGCTTGTGATTCCCAGCGCTCTCCCTCTGTATCTGCGAGGTCACCAATCAACACTCAATGTCTTCTGAAACCACCAAGTAAAAAATGAAGTTCTACTAATAGAGAGCAAATTGATTATGTTGTGTTTGTTTGTTTACTTATATTGATGATTAAGACTGAGACAATGTGGCTATAATTGTTGTGATGACGTCAGTGACAGTGAGGTCATTGAATACTCTATAGAGAGTGCTGATGGAGGTTACTGTGGGAGGAGGACTCACGCGATCACTTTGCGGTCTGGACCAAACTCAGCCTCGTAGAACCCTTCTTTGCAGTCCTTGCCCACCAGGTCGTGTGGATGCGGTCGGTACGGCTCGTTCTTCGTCACCAAGTAAACGCGTACTTTCCCTTTACCGCAGTAATTCAGGATCTGCGGAGGAATCAAATAATTAATAGACAATCGTATAGAAAGATGCATGCAGAGGTGTAAAGAAGAGAGACGGAGGAATAAACCAGATGCTTTGAGGGTGTTTTTCTGTAAAAACCAATAAAGCCATGCTCGATATGTGTTTTTACAACTCACCATTGGTCATTGGCCCTATGCCTTAAAATATGACACTACATTTACCCCACTAGCGTCAGTTTGGCACATGAACTGCTGCCTCTAGTGGTCGTAGTAATTATAAAGGGTGTAAAGAGAACTGGATTCAGCGTTGGAGGCGGGACCCCGTTCATTAGTGTGAAAATTCCTGAATGGCCCATGAAGCCAAAATGGCCTGATCTATGGTGATCTTCCGCACCCATAGAGTATGAGCAATTGCGTGTTCATTAATCGCCGCCTCCCAGCCGCTGTGTCATAGAAGCATCATGGAGGGTCTCAGGTCAGTCAAATGAATAGAGGAAGGATAATATCTCTGGATTCGGCTATAAGGGCATTTTAAAATGTACGAACTTAATGATTGAAATATGGTCTATTCAAGTCTTCAACTAAATAAATATATATATATATATATATAAATAAGAGGAAACGAACAAAGGAACTGCTGTTCGTGCCCTGGTGGGAAACCACAACTCAACATTGACTTTTTTAGGTTAACTATGTAAAGCTTCCAAACTTTCAAATGTGATTTAAGTAACGGGGGAAACAAGTACTTATTTTAACACAAACCTTAATATTTTTGCGAAACCTAATCAAGTATAAACAATAAGTACTTAAGTTTGGAACCTATATACACGTGACAAACTGAACTTATGTAACATTAACCACTTGTTGCCCAATATGTTGAAACATGCTGGAAATGCGTTGGAAAGTGACATCAAAGGCTTTCTGTATGATGGTTCGGGAGTGAACTCTTCTTGGTTTTATGCAAAATAAACATGTAAATCTCTCGATTGAGGAAATTAAAGTTGTACCGACTGACCTGCAGACTGGGGTAGGTCCTGTTGTTGTCAGAGCTCTTCTCTCCGGGGATGCTTCCCGCTGAGCGACCCTCACACTTGTACCTGAAGCGCATTCCCCTCTGCTTCGGCTGCTCGAAGATCTGGACAGAAGGCTCGGCCACTAGAGAGAACGCGTGATTTAAACAGTCAATAAAGGGATGAAGATACTTCCCCCAATTGTTTGAATATACATGGCTGCTAAAGAGTGTTGACACAAGTTACAGGATCAATACATAAAGTATACTTGGTTATTGACTATGTTTCTAATAAGTAATAACCCAGGGGGCATTGACTTTGCAGGTCAAAAGTAATCTAGATTTTAAGACTTTGACAAATTGACTTTAAAATGTCCTTGAGGAAAAAGGCCTATAAATCAGAGAGAAACAAAAATGCCCATCAGAATTTTACAAAGCCATGTGTTTTAGTGTTGATGTTTATTATTTTGGAGAAAGATTTGTGAAAAAGAGATTTAAAACCCAAATTGTCTGCTGAAATATACAGTTTGCAGTCTACACATCTTGGTTTAAAGTAGAATTTGTTTGAAAAAAGAACGTTTTTAACGGTTTCAGAAAGGTGTGACCAAGATGAAATTACCAATAAAATGTATAGGCTTCTTTTAAACTGAAAATCATTGTGTTTGCTAAAAAAAAGAAATCAGCATTCAAAACATTGCATGAAAAAAACTGTCTCTACTAACTTGACCTATTGCATGATACAAAGCCTGCCACACTTGATGCCCGAGAGAGAGAGAGGAACTAAAACTGATCAGGGAAGTGTCTCTTTACAACACCAACATGTGTTTCTGTGGTCATTACAGCTGAGACGCTGAGACACACACACACACACACACACACACACACACACACACACACACACACACACACACACACACACACACACACACACACACACACACACACACACACACACACACACACACACACACACACACACACACACACACACACACACACACACACACACACACACACACACACACACACACACACACACACACACACACACACACACACACACACACACACACACACACACACACACACACACACACACACACACACACACACACACACACACACACACACCAGAATAAAACTAGTCCAGTTACATTTCTGACATGATTAAGAAATCTACGTTTGTCAAATATTGGCTCAGCCATGTCCTGCCTTCCTTATTTTGAGAGAAGTGAGAGATGATGTAGCTCACACGCAGACATGTATATCACACTATATAAACTCAGAGACCACAACCCATATACACAAGGATTAAAACAACCTCTGTTTCTCAGACACTCCTAGCACAGGTCTGAAAAAAAGCAATGCTTACCAATAAAGCTAAATGAGGAAGTGAAAGACACTGCATTGCATTTACAGATTGTTTGACTTGTAGATACAGGCAGCTCATTTTGACAAGAGGTTTTAAAAGTCTACTTACTTAGATGTGAATCGTCCCCTAGCATCATAAGAACTGAGGAGGTAAATGTGACAAATAAGAAATAATCAGGCAAATGTTGATGCAAATGAGATACAAAATCACACTAAAAGGTTGTCATAACATAATAAAATGAAAATAACAATATTTTACTTAAGGGGGTTTGTGTAGTTCTGCTAAAGCTATCATGTAATTATTCACACTGTAAATCATTGCAACAAGGAGGAAGTTTCACTGTGCTGTTAGACTTACAACAGTGGCAACAAGTGTTTAAATTAAGAATTAAATACTTAGGCTGCAATCTCACATTTGTCTTAATATAGCTAGGAAATAAAACGTACACTTATAGATGTTCTTGAACGTCAAAGTCATGATAATTATTGGTCAATATTACATTTAGTCCAACCCTCTTATTCTACGAGTTACTATTATAATTCTACAGTAAATAAAATAGTTGCCGCTCACCATCCATAATGCAGGAACACTCTGTCGTATCAAACGTTGTTGTCTCTTGGAGAAGCCCGAGCGAATGAGTGACAGTGGACAGGAAAGTGATATTTGTTAGAAAAGAGGCGACGCGGGGAATTCCCCTCCGTCACCGCCCCCTTCATCTGAACTGACCAATTAGAGGCCGCGCGAGTCGGAGCAGAGAGCAGAACGTGCGTAGTGAGGTCACTCCTCTCCACGCTGCCTATCTGAGACTGTGTTGATAGGTGAGACTCAGGCCCAATCCCAAACCACTCCCTCAACCCTACCCCTCAGTGATGGAGTGAACTCCGTCTGCAGCCACACTCGCAGCTCAACGAGGCTCCCTCCTGTCAGATGGAGGGAGTAAACACAGCAGCAAGCTTTGGGACGGCCTCCCCTCTCTCCGGCAGAAACAGGAAATGCCGTAACTGTATCTAACAACGGTTTCAAATCAGCATCTCTTAGACAAAAAGTTTAAGCGAATAACTCAAATAAAACTCCAAACATCTTTCATTGTGTTTCAAAGCTCTTTTAGTTTTAAACCTGATGTTTATAAGCTTCTTAGTTTTTGCAACGGTCTGTAAATATACACAACTTTATAATAAAATGCACACATTTACCTTTTTCTAGACTAAACACAGGTTTGATCCTAAGTTAAAAACATATGAGGTCATCATGAGATTGTTAACATCGCAGTTCATCAGTGGATGTTTGCTGGAACTACTTGTACACAGCGTGTTTCCTGACGGACACACACAGCGTGACTCCGGTCAGGCAGAGACCTGACTCAAGTCAGCACCGCTGCAGACTCGCTGTTTGAGGGATTGATAGCCCACTCCCCCTCCACACCGCTCCACACTCGTTGCTTTGGAACAGCCCTCAATATGGCGGACCCTCCGCGTGAACGCGCAAACGGAGGGGTAGGGTGTAGGGGGCGGTTTGGGAATGGGCCTCAGCTGAGGTGGGAGAAGTACACAGTTCTTGTACTTGAGTAAAAGTAGAAGTACCAGAGTGTAGGAATACTCTGTTACAAGTAAAAGTACTGCAATCTAAACGTTAATCAAGTAAAGTACAAAAGTATGACCATCAAAAATATGTACCAAAAGTACTCATTTGGTCCAATTCAGAAATACATATATTTTATATTTTGATTATAATGATTGATCATTAAAGTGTTCTCAAAGCTGGTAAAGGTGCAGCTAGTTTAAATTACTTTGTATACTGCAGGGTAGCTTGTGAATTTACTCCAGTCTTATTTAAGTGTTGATTATAATTCACATTATTAACTCAAGTTTGTAAAGCAACTAAAGGTATTAAATAAATGTAGTGGAGTAAAAGTACATGATTTACCTCTGAATTGTAGTGGGGTTAAAGTATCTCCGAATTGTACTTAATTAAAGTACTTATGTAAACCCACCTCTGAGATTCAGTGATAAGAGACAAAATGGAGGAAAGGCCATGAAAAGAATAAAGCAAATGAAAAAATATAGTATCAGAATACCCTTATTCGTCCCACAAAGGGGACATTTACATTGTTACAGCAAAAGTGAAGATGAAATAAAAAAACACTTAGATAATACTGTTAGTAGTACTGCAGACATGTCACCACATGCATCAGAAAGCACCATACTCACTGTGCAGCCTCGTGCATGGCTGGATGCCTGATGGTAGCAGACACCCCATTAATATGACTAGCATTACATTCACAGGTAACCATACTGCTCTTATGAAAGAAAATAGACGATCTTTGAAAGACCTGAGTTGTTGAATAGTGCAACAGGCTATGGGTTTGTTGTCATAATATTGTTGACTCAAACAGCGTCCAGTTTTCCCATAAAGGCCCACCAGTAGTGCACTGCATAACATTAGCTCCACTGGATTAAAGAGCATTTCATGTTTTCTCCACTGGATGGGCACTTGATCTTTCTTTCTCCAACTGAAGGGCACCTTGGAGTGTGTTGGATGGCATTTCAAGAAACAAATCCCTTTAGACAGAGCCATGCAGATGAGTTGTATCAATCTCAAATTTCCCAAACTTTATAATCAGACAATTGTGTATTTTTCTTAAAAGATAGTTTGTTAAAATGTTCTTGTGTTGTAGAAAAGCAGCCAAAAAGGATAATGGAATTCATATCCCTGGAAATGCTTGCTGAGAAATGGGTAATTAACTATATTCTTTGCTTGACCTTTGAAACTGTTATTGACAAAACGGTATTCAATAGTCTAAGTCTTTTTAGTTTAATCTTCAGCTCTGTTGTATCAGACAAACGTCCTTTGCTTATAGAATGAGCCCAGTACCTAAATCAGCTTTTGACGAAACAATCTCAACACAGACCGGTTAGTAGATTTAACTTATTTTTATTGTTTTATACATAAAATGTATTGCACTCCAAAAATATCATGGACTTTTTTGGGTGATGTAAAGTAATATTAAAAAAAAAAATACACTTATTTTTAAAAATCTTCCAATGATGAATACAGCACAGATGCCCTATCTCGCAATATTGAGAATTAAACAATGCGTGTCCGCCCCGTGATTCGGATCAGCTCCATTAAGAAATGGGTTCTTCCCAGAGACTGTATATATAAATGTTCTTCCTAGGGGCCATGTTACACCCTTCCACTATCAACATTGGGCCAGTAGTTTTGTTCTTTTGTTTGTAGCCTTTATTTAACCAGGTGAAAGCCCCTTGAGATCAAAAGATCTCATTTTCAAGGGTGACCTGCAGGACATTAGTTACACATGTAACATAAAAACAACAATAAGGATGACATACAACATAATGTACAGGGTACAGTTTACAAAACTCTATTTACAGTGACAGGTACCATGAGTATCAAACAGCATGTCACCCAGCCGAGTTTTAAAATAATGCAGGGGAACCAAAGTGCTCAGTTTTAAACAGGTTTGCAGACTGTTCCAATTTAGTGGAGCTGCACAACTAAAAGCTTTCTTCCCTAAGACAGTCCTAGCACTTGGCACATTTAATAAAACAACATCATGAGATCTCAGGCAATACGTACTTTCAATTCGCAGAGAGATCAGATATAAAAAGGTAGTTTACCCAACATGGCTTTATAAATGAACATGTACCAATGACTGAGCCTCCGTACAGTTAGTGAAGGCAGACCTGCCTTGGCATACAGGGTACAGTGATGAGTAAGGGCTTTACAGTTAGAAACACATCTCAGAGCACTGTGATACGCAGCATCTAACTTTTACAGGCAATGGGCCGGTGCATTCATATATATCAAATCACCATAGTCCAGCACAGGTAAAGAGGTCACAGTGACTAGCCTTTTCCTGGCTTCAAATGAGAAACAGGACTTGTTCCTGTAGAAGAAACCTAGTCTAACCCTCAGTTTTTTAAGCAGATAGTGACCTGAAGTTTAAAAGTAAGACAATCATCAAGCCAGATACCAAGGTATTTGTAACAGGCAACAACATCAAGTTTTGTTCCTTGCGTAGTTACAATATCTAAAACAGGCTCTGGTGTATTTTTTGCTTTTGAAAAGAGCATTACCTTGGTTTTATCCACATTTAAAAGAAGCTTTAATTCAGAGAGCTGAGTCTGAATAGTGTTAAAAACAGCCTGTAATTTAACACCAGCCTCCTGAATGGACGGACCTGCACAATACATCACAGTATCATCCGCATTAAAAATGTAAAGTAGCTTCATTCACATTATCACCTACGCTGTTAATATATATGGCGAATAAAAGTGGTCCTAAAACAGAACCTTGTGGTACACCATTAGAAATGTTTAACCACTCAGAAGACAGTCCATCAAAATGAACACATTGGGACCTTTCAGAGAGGTAGTTCACAAACCACCCCACTGCAAGGCTGGATAGGCCAATACTGAGTAGCCTCTGCTTTAAGATGAGATGATCAACGGTGTCAAACGCTTTGGAAAGGTCAATAAACAGAGCTGCACAACTCTGCTTATTATCTAAAATACTAGTAATGTCATTTACCACTTTCATTGTCGCAGTGATGGTGCTGTGTTTCTTTCTGAATCCTGACTGATGTTTAGACAGGATATCATTTATACATAAAAACTCGTTTATTCACAAGTCGTTCGAGCACCTTAGCCAGAACTGACAATTTAGAGATTGGCCTATAGTTATTTAAAATAGTTGCCTCCCCTCCTTTCAGTAAAGGCAAGACATAAGCAGACTTCCATACTTTTGGAATTGTATTTGTGCTGAGGGAGAGGTTAAAAAGAGAAGTAAGAGGTGGAGCAATAAAGTCTGCAGCTATCTTTAAAAAGAAAGGTTCTACGTTGTCCGGGCCGGCTGGTTTCCTAGGATCTAGCTTAGATAAGGCTTCATGAACAACATTGACAGTAAAAGGAGTAAAACTGAAAGGGTTTTCCAGACCACATTGTTCAGAGTCACGGATTGGGGTGTTCACAGAAGCAGAGTTAGTGACAGAATCAAACATAGAACCGCAGGACACAAAATGCTCATTAAAGCAATTTAGCATAGTGGCCCTGTCCGATATAGGGCCAGATGCTGTGGTAAGGCACAGAGGTAGCTCATTACGGATCTCACCGGTGGATATCGATTTTTATTGCTTTCCAAAATGTCCTAGGATTATTTAAGTTTTCTGTGGTAACTGACAAATAGTACTTCGACTTTGCACTTTTGACATTTGAAGTGAAGCTATTCCTTAGCTGCATGAAACGCAGCCATTCTCTGAGCCTGATTGCCTAGAGCCCTAGCCTTTGCCCAGGCCTTGTTTCTCTCATGAAGGAGACTAGACAGCTCAGCAGAAAACCAAGGATTGTCTCGTCCCTTTACTCTAAATTTAAACCTGATGACAAACAAAAAAAGACAAACCAAGCTGTAAACATACCCTCCTTGGCGGGAGGTAACAAAGAACACAGACATGGCATTGTTTTTAGGGGTTTAATGGGTGTACGGATTCATTTAAAGGAAGTGATAAACACATACAAAAATACCCTTTCAATACATTTTAGAAACAAACATCTAAATGAACTGTTTTGTTAAATTTGTCCAAACAGCAGAACATGAGTTGTCTGAAACAGAGTGGTGCAGATTTCATTAAAAAGAGACCTACCGGCTATGAATGCTATTAAAAAAAAGATCACATGGTACAAATATGCAAATATAAATAAAGTGATAAGAAAAAACCCCAATAATGAAGAATATGCCTTTTGAAAAAAACAGTTCTCTGTACATTGAAGGGGAAACTGATGCTGGAAAAAGAGCCTGTGTCCCTGTGTGTCTAACTGCTCTGAAGGAGAGGGCGCCTCGTCAGCATCGCTTTATACTTTGTTATAGTATATCTTCTGTTCTGAAATCAAACAGTCACCGAGTTTCAGACCGGAAAGATGGAAGGTCGGGGCCTAAGGCAGGAACAGAGTTGTCTCCTCACCCCCCCCCCCCACCCGTGGCCTCAGGAGATGCCTTCTTAAGAACCTCCACAGGAGGCGCAGAGGGGTTAACACCCAAAACGAAGGGAATTCCGTCTTTCTCCAACACATTAACAACCATCGATGCATGCACGCTCACACACGGTCAACCACATGCACACAAGCGCCAACCAGCTCAAATCGTCAAAAAGCTTCAAACCATTGTTTTTTTTAACAAAGCACGACAAACTCTTCCATAGATGCAAAAACAACCAGAACTTCGCTTTACTAGCAGACCAAGGTAAACTGGTGAGGGTGTAGGGGGGGTCAAGCAGTATCAGCCGTTTAGCCTTCCCGACGGACAGGAAATTCGTTTTTAGTTTGGACAATCACTGGTAGGCCTACGTACATAAAACTGATATTCAAACACTTTCTTGTGACCGTCTAAAGTGTCCAGCACTCGCTTGTTTGTGTCAACCTCGCCTATCCCGACATCCAATAGCTTGAACACACCAGGAGAAGTAGGCAGAAAAACTTGTCAACCTTTTAATCCAAGACATACAATTGGCGTTTGACACTTAAACTACACTGAAAATAATGATTAGCGTGGCATCATCGACATGGTTCTGTGCTAATCCTTTAGAGAACTAACCAATAACCGAAAAGCTTCAGAACCAATTTCACCACTTCAAGGAAATTGTTCCTGTTGTTGTAAGGGAGGTTTTTTTACGGACACCTGAGGAGCACTCGGCGTCTACGATCACCTACACACTGCAAATCCAATACCAACCTGGAGTCCTCTTTGGGCGGTCGTGGTGCTTCCAAAGAGTCGTAGTTGTGATATCCTTCATATCCAAGCAAACCCTCAATAAAGCCTCCCCCGCAACTGTATCCAAACCTATACAGTGTTTACAAAAAAATATCCAGGGGCTGGGAGAGGTCTTTTTTGGACAAGCAATAGAGAAAAACAAAACACAATTTTTTTAGAACTTTTTTTTTTTTAGACATTTTTAGATAAAACTACAATAGAATGGTCAAAAGACTTAATGGGGATCTTTTGCTTTTTTTTAAGACAAAAAAAGTTATGTACATCAACATTTACTGTACAGGTTTCTGTTCAGGAGAAAAGAAAAGGAAAATAAATCAGCATACACTAGAAGTGTGTGTAGCAAGCGTTCGATAAAGGCTCTGGGCTGTTTTAAAACGCAAAAGAAAGAAAATGAAAAAAAGAACAGCTACATTTTCATCTGTTCTGTGTACTTTTTTTAAACACAGAGGGGAGAAGACTAGTAAAAAAAAAACGGTCGCTTAAGGTCTTCGATAGTGTTGTGTTTAAATGCCCTCCGGCTGTGAGCGTGATAGAGGGCGCTCACAACATCTGGTTTGACCAAAATCACCTATCCTGGCAAATCTGTAACCTCTGAAGAGTGGAGGTGAGCTGTCCGTTCTGCTGCTTCACACATGAGATGTGACCTGAACACACTCCCGGCCCCCGTGTGAAGTCATCTTCTCGCTGTTTTGACTTAACGTTAAAGCCCCGACTCTGTATGTATATGAATCCAGTCTATAGTTGTTGTGTTCAAGCTATGTGGATTCTGGCCTTTTCTGTTTCTTTCAGCCTCTTGGCCTGCTCCTCCAGCGTGGGGGAGTGGGCTCTCTTGGCGGTTGCTCCGTTCAGGGGGTCGGCCCCCCGGCTCACTAATGTTGGGATGGAGCTGCCAACGGGGGTCACCGCCTGTTTGGCTGCCACGTGTTCTACAGAGGGAAAAAGATGGACTGTTAATTTGGAGCCTTCAGTCAAAACATATAAGTTTACCATGGTAACATGTCTTTAATAATGAAATTACCGTAAGAGTGTCACCGGCCAATATTTGACATTGTCAAATCTGGTCAATGCTTGCCTATCAGAGACAGATTGTCAAAAAAAACTTTTTTTTTTTTTCCCTCCTTGATCCCTGTTCAGCTTTATTCGTCTATAGAAAGAATTTGAATAGTGAAAAAACGGGATGGGCATCAAAATCCACTTCCTAGTTAGGTTTGATTAACTGTACTGATCCTAATTTTTGAAAAAACATTTGTCACAGCAACACGTAACAAAGGCATTGCGCATGAATACGTATAAATGTAAAAGTTGTGTGATTCATTGGAGATGTATGCTTTTGTGATAATTGAGTCCTATAATTGAATATCTCCAACAGTTTTGTATGCACAATGATGAAACCCCCACCACACACTGTATTATATGTTTCGCCCCACCTTTTTTCCTGATAATGCTACATTGTGAACAACGCTAGCTAATGTCGCTGTTGGCAGATGGTGGGCAGCAAAGTCTTGTTTGACAAAAAAGAATTAACAGAATTTCCAATATGTTCTATTTCGTAAAAAAAGACTGTTGGGTGAAGGACAATTATAATTTTGAACATTTGTATTTAATCAGCACAAAGAACATCTGACTGAAAGTGGTATTAACTTTACAACCACATGCTATATGGACGATTCAAACGATTATTTTGTATGATTCCCTGAACAAAGTGAATAGCACCTTGATAAATGAACAGAACTGATAATTGACTGTAAGGGCAGTTATACACTCACTTGAGCCAATGACAGGAATGGACATGCCCTTCTCTTCGCCGGCAGGGGGAGCGTCAGTGGTGAGGGTGCCCTCGAACACTGGGGGCTTGGGAGGTGTGATGCTACAATACAATGAAACACACAAGGAAAGAATATAAGTGTTAAACATCAGAAAGTCAGACTTGATTGCTGTGATTATGTTGGAAAGAAATGTGAACGCTCACTTGTGGCGGTTGAGAGCCAGTTTGATGGAATTCTTCACGACGCGACAACTGTTGCTCGCTGGGAGAGGCGACGAGGCGTCTGGCAGCTCCATGCTGGGAAGTCTCTGAGGGAGGAAATAACGTCATTAGAATTCAAAATATACATTTATTTTAAAAGTATTTAATATCTGCTTTAACAGAACACATGTCCAGATAGAGAAATCATTATCCAACGTTAAGAAAATATAAAAAGAGCCGCTACCTGTGTTCTTGAGGTATCAATGGTTGGAATGGGCTTAGCCTTTGATCCAGTTTGCTAAAGGTGAAGAGAGACAACATTTTAAAGTGTTCATTTTCTTAGCCATTACACATGCAATAGAAGCAGGCACAGTAAATGACACCTACAGCATTGGGTCCTTCTCCGTGTGAGTCAGAGGACGGTGGATATGGCTCTTTAAATGCTGAGTCATCATTGGGCACCACCTGCAAAAGAAAATGTCACAATTTTAATCTGGCAAAAAGTTTAAATCCAGCAACAAATACATTCCACACACACGCTCCTTACCTCTGCTTCTTTGGGCCTCTTGGCCAGGTCCTCTTGTGTCGGGGAGTGGGGTCTCTTGGCAGCGGCAGCGGCTCCGTTGGGGGAGTCCTCCAGGCCGTTGTTGGGCTCCTCTCGGGGGCTGCTGGTGGCGTCGGGCAGCACATCCTCCATCAGCGCCGCAGAGACGGAGCTGCTAGGGGGGGGAGAGGCAGGCTTTGCTTTAACCGCAGGCTCTGCAGAAAAGAAGAAGACGGAGAAATTAGATCAGGATGATATGTTTGCGTTTTTGACATCCATTTAGGATGCTTTGAACATACCTGTGCTTATTTAAGACTGTTCACTCACTTGAAAGACTTTGTTTGGTATGTGATATTATTATATACTGGCTGGGTAATGGGAATGTCAATTATGCCTTAGGACTCTCACTAATTAAGGGATGGGCAATATCATTAATAAATAAATAATAAAAAGATCCTAAAAAAGCCCAAATGCCTGCTCACAGTCATTTCGAGATTTAAAAAAGATGCGTGAATAATTATTACATTTGAATAAAAATAAATACATTTCCAAAGAGAAATGACTTCAAACATCAAAGGGGTTAAAATAAACAGTTATATTATTTTAGAGAATATTGAAAGAAGTATATTATATATTATTGTTTAAAAGCAGTATAGCCCAGCCCTGATTATAGTGAGTATCTGTGTAATTGTCAATGGGGAAGAAGTACTCACTTGAGCCAATGACAGGAATGGACATCCCTTGGTCTGTAGCAACAGTTGCCGTTGCGGTTGCAGTTGCGGCTGCAGTTGCCGTTGGAGTTGCTGCTGCCGCTGCTGCGGTTGCCACTGGCGCTGTAGGTGTTGCTAGTGATGCTGTCGCTGCGGTCGCTGCACTGGGAGCTGGAGAGCCCTCCACGAAAAGCTGCTTTGGGGGGCTTACGCTGCAAAATCAACAAGACAGAAAACATTTGATCAGCATCATATTGTGTCTTTCAGCCTGTAAAAAGCATTGATTGCAATTGAAAAGACTAAATGGCATGAGATAAAACATAACAATAAACTGTGCTAGAAGTGAAGAGCTGCGTCATACCCATCATCTGTGTCAGACGCAGGCTTGGCGGGCTTGCTGCTGGGGGAGGTGAAGGGGGTCCCCGAGTCCGTGTCTCTGGAGCTGTCCAGGTGGCTGCTGTCCAGAGAGAGGCGCTTAGAGCTGCCCCCGTTAGAGCTGCGGTTCAACTCCGCTATGCTCTGCAGAGGAAAATAATAATACAGTCAATGATGATGATAGTTCAAATGATGATTATGGGTTTGTCTCAACATGCACAGGAAGATAAATCACCCTCTTCTTCTTCTGCACCAGTTCTGGGGGAAGGTACTGATGGAGCTGTTTCTTCTTCACGTGTGTCGCTTCAATCTTCATCCCATCCTTCAGCATGTTGATGTTGTTGGCCTGTCTGTACACTGCAGAGAACAACATGTTGTGGTATGGGTTATTATTTACTGGCATGAAACTATACATACGTTTGACTTTTTATTCAAGCAATTTCTGCCAATTTCTTGGTGTTGTGATACTACAGGACCTACCGGTGTCTGTGAAGGACTGGATGTCGTACGTCAGGTCAATGTTCACACTCTCCGCATTCTCCACTTTCTTGAAGATGATCCCGATGAACCACATGGACACAAAGTCGTTCCTGTTACAGAAACACACAAGCAGTTAGTCATACCTATTTTGTTGCATCAGTGCTCCCGTCCATGAATATGCAAGCATTATAAAATGATATTGATGTACATCTAAAGATACATTTTTACAGATAAAAAGAAACCGCTCGTGTAAAAGAATGTATTTTTACGATAGGAATAAATCGTGAATATTCCAAGTGAGACACAGACACGTGTCATATGAGAGGTTAACAAATCGTATTAGATTGTTAGTTTTGGCCTTTAAATTAATATTTATAGTAGAGGTGAGTTGGTCATGTTTATTTTGAACTGATTTTAGATTATACTATTAAAGATGATTGTGATGCCAGAGCAAAGTAATGCATCTCAGCCAATAGACTCCATGACTCATTGAAAAATAACTCCCATAAAACAGGCAACATGGTCTGTTCACTTAAGGGCTAAAAGAAACGTGCCAATTGACCGTAGCTTTGATTCATGACTGGCAGGATTTGCCTTCACTCATACATTCATATTCACAGAGCAGTTTGCATGTATGGATTAGATCTGAACTCACTCGTTGCGGTTCTCCTTGGACCCGGGGAAGGACTGGGGGTTGACATGAGCCAGGGTGATGTACTCGTTCCTCTCCAGGTTTCCCACCAGAACGCGGATCTTTGACTCCACCAGACCGATCCTGAGGGGAATAACATCAGGGTGTATTTACAGAGTTAGCGATAACAAAACCAGTTATCCTCACAGCGTTGCGGTACAGTCTCACTCTGACACTTACCATTCCAAGTGGTTTTCTTCTGTGGAGGCACTGGCAGTCAGAACGATGTAATGCCTGCAGAACACGACAGAAAATCAGACAAGATGCAGAGTAACTGAACACAACACCCTCTAAGACATAACAATGAGTATATATGGACTTGCAGCACCATGGGAATGTTTGCTATATCCTATGCTAATGTAGTGGAGTAAAATGTTAAAGTAGAAAGTCTTTGAGTAAATGTACTTGGGGGCTTTCCACAACTGTCCATACAAAACAAATAAACTTCACTAAATACAATACATTTTTGCGTCTTGTATAATTCTACATATCAGCAGTATTTCTTCTTTAAAACTTTTCAATTCGATGTGCCACACCAGTACTCAGGTAATGTAGCTGCAATGGTGAAGCAGCAGCACCAACACAACATGGCAGTTGTGGTTCTTGTGTGGGAAGAAACTCTCATAAACAAACTTTACTGACCACAGTTCGGATGAGTCAAATGTGCCCAAACCCAAAAAGTGAAAACAATAAGTTGCATCATCCAATTTTTGTTCGAACTGCATAGTATGGTAGGGCGCTGCAATTGATTGAAACGTTATCAAAATTGCAATATAGTGCTCTGGAAAATGTTTTGCTACGACTGCAGCATTATCAGTTTCTCTGGTTTTACCATTGATAGGTATGCGTTTGAGTAAAGAAATGTATTCTATTAATTACTGACAACATTTCTCCGTGTTGGAATTTGACAGACACTGGAATGGAATAGCCGTGTGGTTTCTTCATTTTTTTCCAGAGCTGTAAACTACGGAAATATCTAAATGTAAGTAAAATATTTGTTAAAGGCTAAATAAGCTTTCAAATACTTTTATTGAATCAAGTTTTGTGCTCGTCCTACTACAACATCGTTTTACAGACTTATCAAAACATGTTTTTTGGTACAGATTCTCTTGAAAAGCATACCATAATCATGATAATGTATACATTTCTAAAGACCGGGATAATTATGTTTAACAAATGATCAGTATTCGCAAAAATAGTCAAAACAATAGCATTTACGTTTTTTTTTTAAAACTATGGCTTGCCAAATAATATCCACATAACTTAAAGGACACCTATCATGCTATATTTGAACAATATATTGTAGGGCCATACCTATATAAAGTATATAAATTAGTGCTGTCAAAATTATCGCGTTAACGGCGGTAATTAATTTTTTGAATTAATTGCGTTAAAATATTTAACGCATTTAACGCATGTGCAGAATGGCCCGCCCCATACGTGCCACCAGTGGCAGCGCCAGGGTATGGCTGGGGTAGGCTACACCCATACCAAGAAATGGCTTAGCCCCACCATGAAAAATGATGTTAAAGTAAGCAAAATAAAGTCTGCCAACTCGCGGAGTAAATTGCACAGACAGCAGTTAGTAAGACTGATTTCAGTAGCCACGGTTTTGAAAACTTTTGTCACGTAGTGATCGTCTTCTCAATAGAACATCTTTGATAACGGCGTGGTGTTGTTGCAGGAAGTCCAGACGCAGAATACGTTTGCTGTAGTACAGGGCAGAGCCATATCATAGTAATAATATGGCTCTGGTACAGGGGTGCACATAACTGGTACGCAGGTTATGTGCGTAATCTGAAATGCGTACCGTCACTTGTGTCACAAAGCGCATTTGCGTACCGACGTACTTGTGAAGCTTTTCCAGAAGGCGGTTAGATCACCGGACGACAGAGTCGGTCTCCGTGTGCACAGACAGGCTGCTGTTAACGTCGGTCTGTACAACGGAACTGTGCCAAAACTACGCCAACCGGCTGCGGAGGGAGACTCCCCCCTTCACTTGAGAACTGCGCTAAAACAGCTGATCACAACGTTCACACTCTGTGGTCACGAAGTACTCCACTAGCGCCCCCCCCCCCTCTGTCGACTTTCCTGAAGTACTCCCCCGTTGATAGAAATCAACACGTAATGAATTAAGACCCCACGGTTTGATGATTGATAGGTGTGTGGGTTGTCTTTCATTTTGACATGCAGAAAAATGTTATAATAAACATAGATACTGTATGTTAAATTGATATATCCGCCTTCTTTCATTTATCTTTCCATTCCCACAACAATATACATAAATAAATGGCATATTTTGGACATAGTTCGAATGGTGATTAATCATGATTAATTAATTTTTAAGCTGTGATTAATCTGATTAAAATTTGTAATCGTTTGACAGCCCTAATATAAATATAGTTTTTTGTTTTCGAATAACCAAAAAGATCCTGCATTTTAGCCATGCCTCATTTCGCTCCATTTGCTCTTTCCAGCCCTGTTTTTGCAGGGGGCAGATTCTGTGAGCTGCAGCTGACCACGCCCCCCTGCAGGAGAGGAGAGCGTGCTTTGAGATCAGCTGCTAGGCTGCAGTGGGGAGAAGAGGGGGAGAAAAAGAGATCTCCGTCCTGCGTGTTTTATTCTTATAGAAGTAAGAAAATAAGTAACGGGCAGAAACCGTCCTTTTTTCGCAGCGGTCCAGACATAGACATCAAACGGCGACACATATTCAGTTGGCAGTTACTTTGGCATTAGGGCAGGGATATCGAGATACTTTCCAAGGTTTGACATAATGAATTGTGCTACTTTTAAAGCAAGCAATGATGTTTTCAAATCTGTAATCAAAAAGCTCCTCAAAAAAACACTATAGAAGCAGTTCCTGCCGTTGCTACGTTAGTTCAAACAGTAACAACGGACTATTTTTCTTAGCGGATGCATGTCAATTTAAATCAATACAACTATTTTTTAAATCATTTTCTAAATCCATTTCAATTAATATTGGGAGTCATGTCGTTACTTTGTCGAGAATGTGGCCATGTAATAAGCGGGATAATGTGCACATTGCATAATGTGCCTTCATGCCGATCTAGATCCCTCTGCTTGGCGTCGGGCTCCTGATTAGCCTGTCGGTGTTCTTTTCCCCATAATGACCGCGTCGCTGCACATTATTCCTTACATATGATTATATAGAGTAATTATTCATTTGTTTTAAAGCAGGAGGCGCAAACACTTGCCTCGGGGAGGGAGAAAAAGAGCCACAGTGGAGAATAAACAGAAGGGCAACCATGCAAGGGAAATCTTCTTCACTGCTTTTGTGGCAGACTACAGCGCCACTTACAGGCCTGGCATATGTACTACAACGTCTCCAGCGCTTTCGAGCAGCAATGGCCGGCCGTGGCCCAACCTCTCATTCCCCTGATAGGTGGAGAATTTACCAATAGCCGTAGCGCCACTTTACTGACGTCAGTAAAGTGTTCAAATCTGGATCAGTCTGTATCAGATCCGTTGCAGCCCCTTTTTTAGAGATTTGGGTATGGAGGAAAATAGAGAGGGTTGTGTTTTCTGACACTTGGTGAGTTCCCTGGAACACCGGGGACACATATTCATGTATAAAAGATGTACAAAAGTGCATTTTGCATGATAGGTCCCCTTTAATGCTTGCTTTTTTCAATACGTGAACAAATGCAGACATGTTAAAGACTTTTTACCCATGCCATATGAGACACATGTAGCTCTGTTAGCTTGGCTTGCTGTTGTAGATACAATATTCCATCAACACATCCTTTATGTGAAAAGAATAAACACCTACTTGTACTTTTGGAAGAAGTTGGGAGGCTCAAAGAGTTTGGACCATTCAGTTTTTCCCTGAAGAATCTCATCTGTGACGCTGAGGCCTGTTAATGTCAGACACGTGGGAGAAAGATATCAAAGTGACACTATTACTCAAAGGAACCTAATTGTACAGTTACAATTAGGCAAGATATGAGATTTTCAGAACTGGTAGAGTAGGTAGATATTTTATGTGTTGTCTGTATTACCGTATTTGAATTCCTCGCTCATGATGGTGCGCGTTGACGAGGAAACGTTGTAGGTGGAGTTCTGCTGGGGGTAGGCGGGGGTGATGATGGGCATCAGGTGGTATCTGTCA
Source organism: Pseudochaenichthys georgianus (assembly GCF_902827115.2). Lineage (NCBI taxonomy): Eukaryota > Metazoa > Chordata > Actinopteri > Perciformes > Channichthyidae > Pseudochaenichthys > Pseudochaenichthys georgianus. The sequence goes on along the minus strand of NC_047517.1, from coordinate 13,534,331 downwards.
GACGGGTTCACCTAAAACCACAGGGATTGATTTGGCTGCAGACATGAGAGACTTCTCCAACACCACCCACCACTTTCAATGTGTAGGGAAACTCTACACCCACACACTGAAAAGCACCAGACACATCCCAATCCACCTTTATGCTCTTCATGTTTCCCTTTATTTGCATTTTTCCAAACAAAACAAGGAGAATTTAAGGAAACTTGACGTGACGTGCTTCCCTTTAAAACATTATGTAAAAGGATCTGTCAAATTGGATTTTGGATATGTAGCTTGTAACGGAGCTTTAGCCTCTTACCTTGAAGTACCTTCTTAACAGATATGCAAGCCAAATTACCCAATTTAGCCATTTGATTATGAAGTCATCCAATTGGTCCAAAACTATTTGAACTGCATGATCACATTGAGCTTTAACATCACGAGAAAACATCTATATCAAACCTGTTTTAAACTGTGTACTGGCCAATTACAAGCTTATTTGTATTTATCTTAATAATAAATCCAGGCTCGGTTTTAAAAACAAGGGACAATTTGAGAATGCCTTTTCACTAGACTTTATTTTGAAGGGCTTTTTGACAGCAACTTTACATGCGTTTTAAAATCATGTTTGCCAGCAGCAAAAGCCTTTACCATGCAATGATGTATTTCCTCACTTGAAGATCATGTTGAGCATGATTAAGAAAGTAGGTATGGAAGCCTAAACATGAAGGAAACTATTACATTTGATATGAACTACTTTCTGCCCAATGCACGATAATGGTTGGCAGTACTGTGACTGAACGGAAACAACAATAGATCATTCAAACGTGTTTATTGCTTAATAGACACAGCAAACTTGACACAGCATTTAAATGTTTTATATTAAGGATATAGATTAATTAGTTTAGGATAAATGTATGATATTGTAAAAAAAAAAAAGTAAAAGCAAAACTAATGTATCAATGCACTAGCATAGGAGAAAATATTTAAACAAATATCCTGCATAAGATAGTGTATTCATATGTGCAGGCTGCATGGACTGCAGTGTTTATTACGGGATTTGAACACAATTTTAGATCTTTTTTGTTTCTCAATTACTAAAGCACTTTTGAAGAAGTGTATCTGATAAAAGACGTCCATGTAGGAAATCTTCCTCGCTCCAAGCTGCTCTTGGAAGCCTCCTCCGAGGACAACATTGGAACTCATGGTAGAGGAAACATTTGCATGATGACAGAGGAATAACGGCCCGTCCACACTACAGCTTCAAAAAAAGCTTGGAGCTGGGCGTGTCTGAAGCTCGACCAACAACCAATCACATGAATCTCCCGCCCCTGACACACAAGCAGCGGTTTGATTGGCTAGAGCTTGTACTGGCATATGACTTGATTGGCTGACGCTTCCACCGAAAGCTTCAGAAGCTTCAAAAGTTGAACATTGCTCAACTTTTGCAGCCTGAAACGCCAGGAAAGCTCCGCTCTGCTTCCCACAATGCAGTTCGGCGAAAAGTGACGTCACCCCATTCAAAGTGAATGGGCAGACGCGTTGGAAAACGTTTTTGAAGCTGTCGAAGCTGTAGTGTGGAGTGTAAGGATACTTGAAATAGGATAAAAAAGGTTTTTACCTATGCTTTGTCTGTTGATGTAACACTAAAAAAACCTCTTATTTAGCAGAATAAGTCCAGGTTGTGTGTCCTACGACTACACAGGAGTACACATACAAAAAAAAAGGCGTCATACTCACTCTAGGATCCCACACAGGTAAATTCAGATTACTGTCCTCAGGCTGTTTCAAAAGCACAGGATTTGGCCACTCCCTAGGATGCAAATGAAAATAGTAAAGTGTGTAAATAGTCAAAACACACTGATGACTAGACAGGGCTATGAAACACTGCCATCAAGTGGAAAGCTACACACAGGGTTCTTACACCTTTTCCAAAGTCAAATTCAAGCATTTTCAAGGTGCATTTTCAAGCATCTTACAGCTGTTGTAAATTACATATTTATATACACATACTTATACTCAAATGATTATTTCCCTACCTCACATTAAATCAGATGTTCTTTATGCTATAAAAAAACAAATGTGTGTTTCGTAATAGCATTCTACACGAGGATGAATAATTAAAAGAAAAGAAAACTAAGTTTAATATTTCAAAATGAGTGGCCCATCTGTACGTAGACTGGGCATCCCATATAACCTGAGCAAAATAACTTTTCTATACATTATTGATTACTATTTTTGAGGTACTTTTAGGTTGGCAGTAAACATAAGTCAGAGGTAAATGGTGTACTTTTCCTCCACTACATGTATTTAACACCTTTAGTTACTTTACAGATGTAGATGAATTATGTGAAATATAAGTCTTAAATCAGACTTTAGTTCCACCTGGAGTAAATTCACAAGCTACCCTGCAGTATACAAAGTCATTCAGACTAGCTTCACCTTCACCAGCTTTGAGAACACTTTCATGATCAATCATTAGAAAACACATCATATATATTATTATGAAATGGACCAATCTGCACAACGACTACTTTCACTGTCACTACTTTCACTATATTTTGATGAGAATACTTTTCTACTTTTACTTGAGGAACATTTTGAATGCAGGACTTTTACTGTAACAGAGTATTCCTACACTCTGGTACTTCTACTTTTACTAAGTACAAGATCTGAGTACTTCTACTTTTACTCAAGTACAAGACCTGAGTACTTTTACTGAAGTACAACATAGACTCACAATGGTAACTAAGTTAAGTGGAAAGTGGAAAATAATATTTACAAATGTGTACAATGACTTTAGGTAATGTTGACTACTCAAGACTCCTGACTTATCCATCTTCAAAGGAAGACTGTTCATTCTACAATTACATGGGATTAAAGCTAAATGTAGTTTTACTTGTATAATACTTCAATTTTATATAAAAGACAGTTTGTTTTCATCTGTTTTCAAATAAACAAAGTATTGGCTTTCAGAATATTAAACTTGTTTCGGCAAATTCAGATGATAAATACAACTTTGAAGCTTGTAACGGCATAATTACAAACAGAGAACGGACTAATGTAACGTCACAGCAAGCATAACAACAGCCGGTGTTTCTTGTGAGTGTTTCCCCGGTACACAAACGCAAAAATACACAAACACACTCGCGAGCTTCCCCCAGACCAGTAATACAAACGAAAATGTGTCTTCGGGTCAATGTGACTGATTTCGATAGAGAAAGTCACATTTGGTTTAGGCACGAAACATACTACCAGTAGAAATACATTGCTTTTAAAATCGCTCTGTGTCGAATCAATAGATTATATTTCGTGACTATAACATGAAGTGCCGTGAGACTGGGTTGAATTACAACAGTGAGTGCTTCATCCTCTGAACACCACAGGATGGCGACTGTAACGCACATAACATCCTCTGAAATGATTGTCCCCTGCGATTATTAACCCTCATGGAGTTCGCTATTCAGCTCGCTAACGTTAGCTTAAACAAACGTAACATGCAACGTTAGCCTAATCTAAAATGCTCTACTACGGCGTACCTTTGTTGTGGCTCGTCAGCGCAGACTCTCGCATCGTTATTTTTGCAAACTTTGCAGGAGGCTACTCATGGGCTTGACCCTCGTCTTAGCCATGGCTTGTATTTGTCTTCTGCTAGCCAACGCTCGTTGAAACGGCAACCATCTATCACTCATCAGAATGCCCAGGTCACACGTAACAAAAACACTTGCCGGTCACGCGCATAGCGCGGGAAGGCCGGAGCGGAGCGGTTTTATGTAAAAGCGAAGCAATAAAGCGCGCTCCGACTTCTTTATTTTCTTTTAATCTAAAAAGCGAAGTAAAGCATTTACAATTTCAAGCACTTTATCCCAAATTCAAGCACCATTCCCCAAATTCAAGCACTTTACAAACCTTGAAAACACCTCGTACAATTTCAAGCATTTCCAGCACCCGTACGAGCCCTGTACACACTCACCACTTGGAAAACACCAAGAAGAACTTGTGGACCAGCGTGGCGGCCACGGCGTTGGGGTAGAGCTGGCAGGTCCTGGCCACCAGCATGGCCCACGACACTCCACCCAGGAACCCCAGCATGTTCGAGTAGATCCCACGACCTGCAGGCGAAGGTGGAGACCATTTATACTTTTTGGTGTTACCCCAAAAGATAAGCGGCGGTTTGTCAAGTATACACTCAAATAGAACCAGAACATTTGAATGCACTCACGTTTTGCCCAGAGTTTAATGGCTCTCAATGTCAGTCTGAAGTTCTCTTTGTTTGGCACCAGGTACAGTATTTCATCAGTCACACGACAACCTGCAGAAAAAGCATTAGAAAACTAAATAGATAGAAGTATTACACTCCTGCATACATTGTGTTTATGCCAAGTATGGAAAGTGTTAAAAGGGTCCAAACCACCTGCCGCAAGTGTGATGCACTATAAGCTTAATCTACTTTTGCAACAGCATCAGTCCTCAATTCATTATCATCTCTTCTCTTTTGAATGCAATAGAGTCCATGTAGCGTACCATTAAGGCTGCGGATGCACCGTATGTCCAGGTTTCTCAGGATGGAGTCCCCCCTCAGGTCCAGGTTGTCTGGAATGGACTGTAAGGCCAGTCTGGCAAAAAGCAGATCAATCTGCACAGAGAGGAACATATTAAAGTATTAAGGACTTTAAATTGCCCAACTCGTATCTAGACACACTGGGTAGTACAAATATGTAACAGCACTGTCTTGCCAATGTCTTTACTACACATCTATAAAAGCTTTGCCAGAATGGTAATTTCTGAGAAGTATGCCTGTAGTTATGCAATACCCCTGTTCAACAGTCGCATCTCAAAGTGACTTACCTCTATTCCGTCAAATTTGAATTTTATCACCGGTACAAAGGCATCCTCGACAGCCTTGAGAAAGCAACACAAAAGACAATATTAACAACACATCTGAGAGAATGTATAGTCGACTGACATCAACATGACCAACAAGTGAAAATCAAAGTCGAGAAAACAGAGCTTGTAAAAAGACATGTCAAATAACTAGGTGACATCAAGATGTCTTTGGGGATCTGGGTGTGTTCAAATCAATCATCAACTCCTTCTTACAATATCCAATAAACACATGTGTACTCCCTTTTTCACCAAAGGCTCTAACAGCTTTCATTTTGGGATAGCAAATTAGAATAGTTTTTACTTTAAACTGCACGTTAACACTTTGGTTGTTCGAATAAAAAATGAATTTAGTGTCATAACAAATACAAACTGAAAGGGGTGTACATATTGTTTCATCATTTATATTGATGCCAATTAAGACACACACCTTGGGAAATTAACATTAGGAGCAGACCTTACAACAACAAGGCTAATGCTCCTGGGTATTGCGCTCTGCTGAGGGTTCATTCATTATAACGCTCCAATGTATTCAGCCAAAATAAAGTGTCTCGGCTTTCAGGATATAATTGAGGAATATTAAGCAATGTTAGGTTTTGTTATGGATTTTGAATTCCACATTTCTCCCTCGGGAGCGGTGATGTAAGTAGGCAAGTTGCTTTTGCACTATTTACAATTAATGTTTTGAACTTGGGAATGAAACATGGGTTTCCTCCACAAGGAAACGGTCAGACATGCGACAGAAACTTACCCTCAGGTCTTTGATCTCTTCGTGCTGTTTGAATTTCTCAAAGAAAGATGAGAAAAAGTCACTTCTTTCTACATGGCGTGGAGCCACACACAAGGCATCAATATCAGCTCCTGTAAGAAACAGTCACTTTCAGAAGAGTATTCGACGCTGCCCACTACCAGTAGGTTAAAGGGATTATGAATTCCATATAACAATCTGATAAATAAACTGATTAAAGTTTCGACAGTCAAGGTTAAAGAGAGTTTGTGTTATAAAACAACATGAAGAGTAGCTCAAGTGAAGTGCAGCAACCTTAGAATTTAGTAATGTGCCTGGCCTTGCTTTGTACAGTCAAAGCTGACAATGTTTCAAGGACTCGATTTTTTTTTATTAAATAAATGACAGATGTTTATTTCTAGACAATGATATCCTTGAGTACACCCTGTAAAAAGGCAGGTAAATAGGAACAATACAAAACCTTTTTAAGATGTGTGTAAGAGTACAGGTGAGTGTCTATCTTCCACCTTTTGTGCCGCCAACATATCCATTTCTCTACACTAAAGCTTGTACATCTTCAATGGTCTCAAATTCTGCTTTGATGAAAGAAATCCTGACAAATCCAAAAATAATTGAGAAGTCAAATCAATGTAGTAAGGGTCCTTATAATTAGGTTTTAGTATTTACTGTTAAATATATATTTATATTCTGCAATCAATGACATTTTTTGAAATGCTTAACATAGGCTGATCTGTACAAAACCAGGGAAAGGTATGAATTACATTTGCTCACTAACTTGTAACATGTTTGAATCAATTACGCCATAAAAAGCGTACATAATTTTGAATAACTGACTTTTCTTTTAACCTCGTGCTTTAGTGTGGTCTTGACAAGACTGAACTGCTTTTCCTTCCGGGAAAAGCTTGTCCCACTCCTGACCTAACAATCACCATCGGCCCCTCTATTGTTTCTCAGACTGCAAGGAATCTGGGTGTGATCCTAGATAACAACCTGTCCTTCACTGCAAACATCGCTGCTACAACCCGTTGCTTCAGATACACGCTTTACAACATCAGGAAGATACGTCCCCAGCTGACCCAGAAAGCGACGCAGGTTCTGGTCCAGGCTCTCGTCACCTCACGCCTAGACTACTGCAACTCCCTCCTGGCTGGTCTACCTGCATGTGCCATCCGACCTCTGCAGCTCATCCAGAATGCAGCGGCTCGTCTGGTCTTCAACCTTCCTAAATGTTCCCACACCACTCCGCTCCTCCGCTCCCTCCACTGGCTTCCGGTAACTGCTATAATCCACTTCAAGACAATGGTACTTGCGTACCATGCTGCGAATGGATCTGGCCCTTCCTACATCCAGGACATGGTTAAACCGTACACCCCAGCACGTGCACTTCGCTCTGCATCAGCCAAACGGCTCGCTGCACCCTCGCTGCGAGGGGGACCCAAGTTCCCATCAGCAAAAACACGTGGGTTTGCAATCCTGGCTCCAAAATGGTGGAATGAGCTCCCCATTGACATCAGGACAGCAGAAAGCTTACACACCTTCCGGCGCAGACTGAAAACTCATCTCTTTCGACTCCACTTCGAGCGATAGAACTATTAACAAAGCACTTATATACTAATAAAGGGCTGGCTTATCTAAAGCTCGTTGAGTAGCACTTGAAATGTTTTGGCTCTATGAAGCCTGATGTACTTATATGATTCTGTTTTCTTCAAGTTTGTATCTCCTTATTGTAAGTCGCTTTGGATAAAAGCGTCAGCTAAATGCAATGTAATGTGGTCAGGGTGAACTGAGCTTTTCAAAAACAAACAGATACGCCTAGACGGGGGTTGAATACTGTGTCACAGTTATGTTCTGATAACTCAATCTCTCTTTGCTCCTTTTGAATACCAATATAGCCAAGCATAGTACAAATGTTGTAATCAAAGTTGATGGATGATGTCTCCGCAATGACTTGACATACCTTTTGTGTGCACTCCAAGTCTGTATGAACCAAATGTAAATATCTTGCCCCCAACACAGCTTATAGCTGATGGTGGGAGGTTCTGTGGAGAGAAGGATAAACATTGAAATCAGTATGATGTCGTTTGGTCATTAGGGCAAAACCATGGATAGCTTTGGTGTCTCTGAATTAATAGTCACCTTTAAGCTAAAAGACTCCATAATACAACATAAATCATATATTTTACTTGGAAGGCATTCGACAGAACCCACCTTTAGTTCACTGATCTCTGATATCCATTCTTTAACAAAGTTATTCAACTTCCCAAGAACTGCAAGTCTAAAAAAGAATAATAACATTTTAGTGGGGGCAATCATATAGTGAGAAGGAAAATGATATAATTATACCACAACTTCACTAATTAATTTGGCCTAAACATGTAGATTCAAACATAATACTATGAAATGTATGCACTCAAGATGCCTAGTAGTTTTGTTATGGCTAAAATAAAATGACTTTTTTTTCTTACCTATGGTTCAACTCCTCCTCATCTTCAAACACCCCAAATGGTTTCATAGCATCACAGAGCTTCTTGGTGTACTGGTGGTCTATTTCTCGTGGGGGTGCAAGGCTGATGGCAGAGGTGATGCCATAATGTTTCTGAGGCTGCTGCCCACCAGGCATGGCGCTGCAAAAGAGGGAAGAGGAGTCAAAACATGAAATGACAGCTACTACACGACACTGTCCATGTTCGTTTTTTCATGCCATTGTTTCTTGATTTCCATCTCAAGTAAATAACAAGGTTTGAAAGTTAAGACGAAGGAATGCATCATTCACATATTGTGAGTGCAATGCTTTGCTAGTTTATGTTCCCCTGCTTTATATCATTACCGCGAACCTGTGTAAACGTACTGCAGCAATGTGCTTAACTTTGAAGTCAAAAGGGGAGCACGTTATCAGAGGAAGACATATCCATGTTATCTGAACAAAGACTTGGAATTAGTCTGCAAAGCAAAACTGGGTGGATTCAGATAACAGTTCGTTGTACACAATATTGAATGATAATGTAAACTTCACGCAACAATAACAGTTGAGTGTCGTTTAATAATCTGTTCTTCATTCGACCCTAGTCTCGTTTAGGCATTGGATTAAAACATAGGATATGGTATTTTTAGTTTATTCAATAATGTCAGGACCGTCCTGAACCTGTATTAACTTAACGAGTTTAGCATTTTAGTGTTTACTTAAAGAATCCCAAATCCAACACTACTAAACGACCGATTTAAATGAAGTATCCACCCCGGATTGCCCACCACAATAACATAACACCACGCGTGTTAATGATAGCATAGTAGTGAGCAATTCCAAATCTGAAAAGTGAGTTTACTGAAAATACAGGAATGAGTTTGAAGTGATTTACGTTAATGTTGGTATTCAGGCTGGCGGCGAACGAGCATTAGCCGAGAGGCTACAAACAGGTTGCAGGCGCTAACAAATTAGCTAATTTAGCAAGTTAGCAAACGTTAGCTTGCTGCTACGGAAGAATTTGTCTAACTAACGACTCGCTTTCCGGTTAGTCCTAATTAAGGGTTGACATTTTATCAAACAAAAACACGTGCAATCCGTTCATTTTGATGGTCATAGTGCCACCATAGTTAAGAAACAACAAACAAGCGCGCTAGCCAACAAATGGTGGCTGCAGGCCTTGTTTGGTTGTTGTGACAGTTGGCTAACGTTAGCCTTTAGCCTATTCTTTAGGACTCTCTTAAACGCGAACAAAGATGCTCATGAAAGGAAAATGTACCGTATGCATGACTTACCTTGACATTTCTTTCATGACACTCTAAAAAGCTTGCACTGTTTTTCTGCTGTAAACCCGTAAAAAACTAAGAAAGCCAGCAAGTGGAAATGATAACAGCCTCGACCTGATTACAACAATGGTCACTTTGGAGCAGTTCAAACCTTCCCACTGAACCGGAATCACTTCTTATAAAATAATGTATGAGCAGCACGCAATCCTGCGGGGATATTCATATCAAATTCATTAACAAAACGCACAGTATTTTTTGGAAGGTAGCACCTGACATGCGTTTAATAGCTATTGTAGACTTTTTCTTTACTCAAAACTACAAATGTAACGGCATTTGTGTTCGCGCAGCACGCTGAGCAACCATCGTCAGAAGGCAAGCATCTCCTATCACGTGACCACCGAGGCCTCCCTCAACACAAGCTCTATACAAGCTAGCTGCTCTGCGCCGTGTTACACGCCTGTAAACACGCTGGGTTTGAAGAAGCTAAATACAACATATGTCGAAACAATTATAATAAATAACTTAACATAAACGCTTACGTTGAATACTTAGCTGAGAGGATGTGTTGGCCAAATGTAGCAATATAATGAGAATGTCTGTCTGTTAGCTTGTGACAATTCAAATATGTTGTGTATTTTAAACATTGGAACTGTCCAAGTCATACCATTGTTAAAATGCATAGATATGTTACATTTTCTTTGAATCCTGTCCCTGATACCTGTAAATAATAAGGAAAGATTGTAAGGCCCACATATGTTTTCTCTCCATGTTTTTTTGTGAGAATATGTGGGTTTGGTCTTAAATGTCTGACTATCATTTACTTTATCAGCAATGTTTATCAGTAAAGATAAAAAAGGAGTTGGCACTAGAAAGTTTGTGACATAGTGACACAGTGGAATGCATTTTACAATTAAGGTGCAAACAATAACTTAACAACAATATTAATCTATTTGTGGTAACAATACGTATAACAATATTGAAAACAAATTATTGGATAAAATGTCAATATTAGTTTTGAGGACAAAAAGCACACACACACACACACACACACACACACACACACACACACACACACACACACACACACACACACACACACACACACACACACACACACACACACACACACACACACACACACACACACACACACACACACACACACACGCACACACACACATTCCCCCAGTCCCCGCCAAATAAAACTTATAATACTTTACAGAGGCTATTATACGATAAAATACGATCAAATTGACCTTTATTAATTAAATTCAGTAGTTCAAACAGCAATAGGGTAAGAATGAAAAACAGGACAGCACAGATTCACACAGATTGGAGATTAATACCATTAAAGATACAATCAAAGATACAAATACAAGTATATACAGTTAAGTAACTTTAAAATAAGAAATTAATTAAAATGAACATTTATACATATTTGGGTCCTATATATATGTACATGTATGTGTGCAAACAGTGTTAATTTTATGTCCAGTATTTGTACTTATTATGATATTCTTTACTCCACAACATTTATTTTATTTTATTTATTTATACTTAATAGGTATAAATAATGAATGCAAAAACATTTTGGATAAACTTTATTTGTACCCCTGATTCTGATTGTTGCTTACACTCAATTTGGAATGCAGGACTTTACATTTTAACACAATATTTCTACACTATGGGATTACTACTTGTGAAAGATCTGCGTACTTCGTCCAACATTGTTGGCAATTTACATTCAAAGGACTCTATATTTATAAAAACTCTTGCCTGAATACTGCAGCTATTTTGGTTCATGTGATCTTAGTACATTGTCGATTCTACCATGGAGGCGTGGATCCTACAGATCCCGCCTACCTTTAATTTGGCGGGAAGGCCCTGCTAAAGTTTCCGGTTTTCTGAAGAATACACAGCTTTCATCTAATTTTACCAGAGAAAACAGCACCACCTAGTGGGCATTTCGAGGAATTACACTAGGTGTCAAAAATAACTTAAAACGTTTTGATCACCAACCTTAGTGACTTCAGTGTGACTGTGAACAGACAATGTTCATAAAGGGAGTCATGGTTGGCTCAGGAAATAGTATTGTACACATTGTATCTGTGTGTTTTATTGCCCAATGTCAAAGTATGTAAACTGTAGTCGCTGTAAATATGCTGTATGATGTCCTTTTTGTTTTTCTGTTATGTTTATATGTATTCATGTGGAACCTACTTGCAGCAGGTCACCCTTGAAAAAGAGATCAATGATCTCAATGGGATTCACCTGCATAAATAAAGGTTTGAAATGAAATGAAAGTGTTGATGTTCTTGTCTAACAGGAATCACCCGTGACTCAAGAGCCCTGTGTTAAACTATGTAGCCTATTGGCTTTTCCAATTTTAATTCATGACTGTTACAATGGATTCCTATAGGTCTCCAGAGTCACTGCAGAACAAGGCTAAGTTACTTATTATGAAAGTGCAAGCAACCCTTCTTCTGTCCAGGGAATAGAAACCCCCACCTTTGGACTTTTCCAGCTTCTACATTTGAAAGTCTTGTATCAGTCACATTGTTTACATTCCTCGTCAAATATAACGCATTATAAAAGATAAATCAATATAACACTGTGTTTTGAATCGCTTTCCGTGTCTTTGCTCATCATGATTTCATACCCAAATATCTAACTAAATGTGGTAAAAACATGGATGTACTCTATGCATTTACACCTAAAGGTTTATGTTTCGCCAAGTAGAAAATATTGTGCAATTATTATTATTTTTGTTTGTTTCTCAATGTTACATTTGTAATGTTGAATTTGACTTCATGGATTCTGCCTGCAGAGTCACTGCAGGACAAATCCAAGTTACTGATTATGAAAGAGCAAGCAACCTTTCATCTGTCTGAACAGAGCTCCTCCCCTTTGGTTTACTTGAACTTCTGTATTATGGACTACTGGTATCAGTCACATTGTTTATACTAGTCGAGGCAGCTGATTATAAGAGAAGCTTAACACTTTAGCACAAAGCACAATTAGTTTTAAAAATGAGCAGCAGTCCTCCTCTTGTGAATGTGAGAAACTGGATCACACAGAATGAGAATGCCTTTCTGCCACCAGTGTGCAACAAGCTCATGTGAGTAATTTTACTTTTATTAAAGCCACATTGTTATGTGTGTGTATGTTTTAACCACTTGTGGAGTTCTATTGTCTCTTTGAGGGTATTCAGTATAAACTTGTCTTTAATACCCTTTTCTTCAGGCATTTCTCCCAGTTGATTATCATGTTTGTTGGAGGTCCAAATACAAGGAAGGATTATCATATTGAGGAAGGAGAGGAGGTAACTGCTTTTGTATTCTGCATACATTTTCTATTTCATACATAGATGATTGGATGCTAACTTCAAAATCATTTGAGCATCACTGGTCCCAGCCATTCCATATACTCAGTAGTGGGAGATAAGAGAGTAAATAGAACATTTTAGCCTTTGGTTGTGCTTCAAAAAGCTTCTGCCACAAAGGGCAAACTCCACCAGCCACTGTTGTTTTTGGTTGAAGTTTACAGAATCAAAGTACAGATAGCCATCTAATGCCCATCTAACGAATTCCAGCCAGAAACCTAACCAATCCCAGTGGCTGATCTATTAATGTGGACCGGAGGGAGAGGGTGACCATAGATATATATAGTGTTTATATATATATATATATATCTATGTGGGTGACGAGCATAAGTTTCACTTTCCTTTTTTATTTCAATTCCAACTTTGGTCATGAAGAATATATTTCTCGGTTGTCCACGTTCATAAAGCATAAAACAACAGCATCAGAGCACGGTGCAGAGTCTCTAGATGAGTTTACAGTAGTCCGCAGCAGACGCGTATTCACAGTGGCGTTTTTATATGTACAAAAGTGGTGGGGCACAAAAAACTTAGATGTCTATAAGCTTCTGCAGTGAGGTATATTTTGACCTAAATCAAAATATAATATTATTTTCAAAAGCTTTTTTTGTCTGATGCTTCAATTAATTTTAAACAGACAGTTCAACAGAAGGATATTGAATTGTTCTCTCTTTGTAAGATCCCATTTTCAATAAAATTGCAGTCTTACCTTGACATTAAGATGAAGTCCATTTGCCTATCCCTCTGGACAAAAATCTCTATTACTTTTTTGTAAAAGTCCTCCTTATGTTCTTGTAGTTTCAAAAGTCTATCATAAATCTAATCTAATCAATAGATTTATGATTCGAAAATGATAAAAGTAGGGTAGACATGTGGATATTATCCGGCTGAACAAAACGTGCATTTATCTAACAGGTTTGTTTCCCACAGATCTTATTTGGAGCTATTTTCTAAAATCCTATGGAGAAATCTCATTGCTTTTTTGTCGAGGGAAGCCATGCGCAGCTTACTTCCGGGTTTTAGGACGCGTCACTGCAGCTCTCTCGTCTCCTCTTCACACACCACACTTTTCGCGGCACACGTACTTACAGCCAATCAGCTCTGAATTATGTGAGATGACGTATGGTGGGGATGGCAGCACTTTGCCCCTATGGTCATTATTTTGTTGCCACACACATTAAATAGGAAAATATTCTGAGCATGCGCAGTGTAGTTTTTACGGTCACCATTGACTTAGACAGGGAGAGGGAGGGGCATTATCGGGTTTTGTCCCACATGGCTCTAAACAGCTCAATAGGCACACACTGTAGACACTAATTAGAAGAACACAGACTAAAACAGCAATGTACAGACGAATCAGATGATTAAACATGATCTTAAAATATATTTAATATTTTTTTTAATTTTTTTTTAGCATTTTTTTGTAATCATTATTTTTAATACTTTCTGCTGACACTGGGTGGGGCTTTCATTTCCAGAAAACATATATACCGCTCGCTCACTCTCGCTCTACCATACCCACATCACATGCACGCGCCACACCCCTCTAACATCTAGATCTAGCGATCTCACTCTGCATGACCCTAATGTCATAACAATAGCATTTAATCACATATTTTGTATGCCTTATTTTCACAGGGAAATGTAACATATTACTTTTACAATTCAGTTTTATTTATAATATTACACACATGCCAGTTTATTTTCTACTTTTTAAATTTCTAATTATGTGCAATGCCTTGTTTTTTTTATCAACTGCTGCAATGATAACAATTCCAGATTTTGGATCAAATAAAGTAGGCTACATCTTATCTTAATTGTAATTCAATAAATCTTTAATTATTTTGAAAATGGACTGTCTCCATAATGAATTAATGATGATGTCAGGTGTAATGAACTTGACACATGTATGTCAATATTGAAACTTGTGTTGAGTTCATTTATATTTCTCTGATCAAGTCTTATAATATAATGGTGTTATTGATCCAGAAGTACCACACTGAAAAAACGGATTATGACCCCTTTTAGATGTTACATGTTTTAATCTAGCCTTTTTTAATAGATTGTAATGTGTTATTGCATCCTTCTTATGTTTTTTAATTAATCTTAACATATATTGTCACTGTTTAAAACAAGCTCATTTCATTCATTTAAAAGTAATTAGAAAAAAATATGTACAATTTAATTACCACATATACTGTCCTGTCTGCGCATGTGCGACAAGCAGCTTTTCCCTCCATTTTCCATTCGGAAAGACAGTCACCGGACTGCCTGTGTAGTATAGGTCCGCTGTCGTGAGGTGAACGTTCTCCACGGCTCTCCATTTTAAGTAAGTAGCTCATTTATAGCCTTTGGTGTATTATATTATACTTAAACAGGTAGTTTAATAACTAACATTAACGCTATTGACTGTTTGTTTTGATAGATTAACATTAGCAAACGTTAATATAGGCCTACAGCAGCTAGCTAACTGTTAGCCTACTGTTAACCTAGCTTAGTTGTGTAGTAATGTTTAAGTAACCTAATTGAAGTGCAACTTGCATCATTAACATTATAAGATAACTTGATACTACTCTCAATTTAAATACGTGATAAATGCAATCTGTCTTGTTAGACTTGCTTATTAGTTTGTGGCCAATATAAGTTGAATGTTAACTGCCTGTTACTATGGCTTTTTTTGTAGCTTCATCTTCCCATTACCCATTGTCAATTAAAAAAAATGACCTTAGATTAATAGAAATACTTTGCTTAGAACACACTGTACACCAATACACATCTTATCAAGGACTTGGTTAATGAGGTCAAAATTAGAATATATCCTTTAATTATATAGTAGATACAAAATATCATTACACCAATGGCTGAATGTGCTCTTTGTCTTCTGTCGTTTTGTTTTTGCATAACAGATACATGCTGAATTCCTGCGCATAACGACTATCCCACTTGAAACAGCCTTCATGGCGCAGTTGGACAGCCATCTACCTCAGCTGACATCTGTCTTCCAGAAGAAGGGAGGAGTTGTTGGCCAGAAACTAGCCAAACATCTGGCGATCTTGCAAAAGGTAAATGTGTGTATATACACTGTTTTATACAAATTGTCATATACTCTGTAGAGCAATTTTATGAAATGTACCGTATAGAGCCCCATTTCCAAATGTAAAGCGTCTTTGGGTTCAAGAAAAGTGCTATAGAAATATAATTTATTATTATGATTTGCCTCACAACAGCCTGGATTACTTGCCAGGTGCAAGAATGCAACACACATTTCTAAGGATATCTGATCTTAATAAGGCAATAGTGGCATACTGGTTAGAGAAGCAGGCTTGTGACTGGAAAGGTGCAAATTCAATCCCCAGGTGGGGAAAGTAAAAAAGCAGAACCTGCCTTGAGCAAGTCACTTAATCCTCAATTGCCAACAGATCAGACTGTGGTTGTACGAGGCAGATTCCAGGTGTGAACTGTGAAGAACAGAGCATTGCTCTTGGTGAAAAGTCCCTGGAAGTGCCCGAAAAAAAAAAAAAAAAAAGTTTTAACAACATGTTTATTTATTGACTTTTCATTCCTGTATAATCATTTTGCGCAAAGATGTCACTGTTTGTCAGAGCACTTCATCCTTCTGGGATTTCATGAGGAATAGCTCCAACGCCTGCCTGTGTGTATGGGAACACGAACACCTCTGGTGCTGGTCCATTAACTGCCAGTGTTTCCCACAGATCTGTTTCCCAAATATCTGAAATATACTTGGGGGGTGGTGGTAGCGGGGGGGTGGTGGTGAGATGACGTGACGTGCAACAACATTAACCTTTCTGTTGGTCGCTTGTTAGCAGACCCTTCACGCGATGGCAGAGCGAACAGGTACAGGCAGGGCCCATAATGATAGCCCTATAGTTTAAATCTACTACCCACACATGAACATATGGAAATGAGTTACTATTTAAAAAAATAAATGTATTTAGGAACCTATCCATGTGATTTTTAGTGGGGGTCGACCTCAAATCCTCTATGGGGGTCCAGGGGCATGCCCCCCCCCCCGGTAAGATTTTATTTTGGAGTTAAATGCATCAATCTGGTGCATTTTGAGGGGAAAATAAAGAGACTAGATCTATGGAAACACCTATATTAAACATAACTGTATACATTTCAATAATCATAAAATCATGGCCATAACCAATAACATACCATTTCCAATATGAAAAAAACACTGAAACTTGTTTATTAATTAATTTGTGGTTCATTTATAGTTGTGAGTGTGTCTGTGCTCCTGAATCAGCCTCTCCTGTCTCCCTCCTCTCCCCCCTGCTCCTCTTTGAGGCAGCAGCAAAGACTAGTTTTCTCTCAACAAGTTTTAAAAGTGTATCTTACCTTTTTTCACCTAGTTAACTTTTTATTTATTTATTCATGCATATTTTACTAATCACATTACATTTCATTTAGCTGACGCTATTATCCAAAGCGACTTATAATGACCGATCACAGGACATTCTCCCTGGAGTAACTAAGGGCTAAGTGCCTTACTCAAGGGCACACTAGTGGTGGTGTTCCTCGCAGGATTTGAACTCACAGCCTTCCGATCTTCAGCCCACCTCACTATCCATTAGACCAATCAATACCCTCTCAAATGGAAATATGTGTTTACATAACTGGTGACCACACCGTTTGAGACCCACTGAGAACTTAGACTAAGTTAACTATCTAAACACTCAGAGAGTCCTTTACCGAGCTGAACTTATCCCGAGCTTGAATGACACACAGAGACCAATCAAGGGCTTTGATTTGTGATCTGTATGACAGTGGCCATGTCGGCAGGCCACATCATGTGGACAGCCAGTCCCCCTGTGTGAGGCAGGCCACTTAACAGGCCAGAAGGAGGCGAGATCAGTGCAAGGGAGCGAGGGATCATTGTCCACAAGTTAATCGATCGCAGATGGCGTCATGGTCACGGACGAATAAAAAAAAAAAATTATTAAAAAAAAACTTTAAAAAAAACAAAACTAAATGGGTCGCGAAATATACTTGGGCGGCCGTTAATATACCTGGGCGGCCCGCCCAAGTATAGTCTGTGTGGGAAACCCTGTTTTAAGATCCTAGTGTCAGGCATCAATTTTAGATAATTATGTTTTACCTTATAAGGAGCATGAAGGTTGAGAATATTTATATGTATGAATGTTGATATTCATATTCACCCTAAAGCATTTCAAACCATCAGCTTGGTTCTTTATACGATGAGGTTGGCTTTATTCATTGTTTTTCTTATTGTCCAATGGAAAGACCATAATCAACAATGTCTTAATCCATCTGTCAATCCTCTCTGACTTCTGACACTCATCACCAAGCTTATTGGGTCCTATGTAAATCTTTAAAAACACCTCACACATATTTAGTTTGATTCAGAAATATATACAGTATGACCAGCTTTGTTTTCAGGGATTAATAGGTATGTGAGCAATATTACAAAAAATGTATTCGATAAAGTATGTAATTAAAATTACATATATTGAATACATGCATGTTTTTTCATTAAATATACAGGACATCGCAGGAGATGACGTCACCAGAGACCTGCAGAAATGTACCATGGGCATATATGTCATCAACAAGGAGGGTGGAGAACCTGGACATTATGACGACGTTGGGATTTTTGTTGGACTAATCATTCTGGACAAAATTGGATCTGTAGCCCGAGCTTGTGCCATCATGCTGGGACTCATCTATTCACTAAACATGGCTTACCCCAAAGATTAAGGTACTACTATGAATTCGTCCAGAAAGTGCTCTTGCAAATGGATGGTGAAAGGCTTTCCCCCAAAGTCCTTGGACTGAAGAACAAGATAAATGCTGGACTGTAGGATTTCTTCAGCCGCTCTTGTGAACAAGAGTTCACAATTCGCAACTTTTTCTACTTTAGCCAAGCGTAAAACATTTAATTTTTTATTTGTATATGGGCCATTTACATCTAGTTCTGGAGAAGAATGTGAATATATTTCATGTATTAATGTGAGGAATGTTACATTCTCCTCAGCTGTTTCAGTCACATGTCAGGATTTATTCGCTGTCTGTTTCCACTGCATTTTGTTGCTCTGATGGCCTCCGCCGTGTGTGTGTGTGTGTGTGTGTGTGTGTGTGTGTGTGTGCGTGTGTGTGTGTGCGCCAGGTTGCCAGGTGTCCACAATCCAATCACCTCTGCTATGAGACTCAAGCCCTGACTCCTCCACTTCGCCATTTCGTAGACTCTGTAACCACAGTCAGTCTCTAGCTTTGGAAAGTCTTCGATTGCGATTCCCTGTTTGACCTGTTTTCTCCTGTGCCGGCAGCTTCAAGCCAGCCTGACTCCAATCTCCTGTCTCCAGACCACCTCCAACGTTGGACCCTGTCCCGTTCCTCCTGGCTCTTCTCCAGGCGCTCCCCAACCTGGTCAGACCTCCGTTCCCCTCTCCCTTGGACTCCGTCTAGCGTCCCTGGCCCAGTACCCCCTCCCCTGCCTACAGCCCAGTATTATTCAATAAACGTTATTATTGTGCTTGAAACTCTTTCCTCCAGTCTCTGCTCTGCTCCTGGGTTCCCTGCTAGCCTTAACAGTGGCGAGATTGTACTGTTAAGGCTAGCAGGGAACCCAGGAGCAGAGCAGAGACTGGAGGAAAGAGTTTCAAGCACAATAATAACGTTTATTGAATAATACTGGGCAGGGGGGTCTGGGCCAGGGAAGATAGACGGAGTCCAAGGGAGAGGGGAACGGAGGTCTGACCAGGAAGAAGAGCCAGGAGGAGCGGGACAGGGTCCAATGTTGGCGGTGGTCTGGAAACAGGAGATTGGTGTCAGGCTGGCTTGAAGCTGCCGGCACAGGAGAAAACAGGTCAAACAGGGAATCGCAATCGAAGACTTTCCAAAGCTAGAGACTGACTGTGGTTACAGAGTCTACGATATGGCGGAGTCAGGGCTTGAGTCTTATAGCAGAGGTGATTGGATTGTGGACACCTGGCAGCCTGACACGCACACACACACACACACACACACACACACACACACACGAGGTGCCATGATAGTTGCATGTTGTTTTTATCGAATCAGAAGATATTTAAGACACATGCTTCATGTTACGTCATTTTGTACAAGATAATAAAGTAAGAGTATGTATCAAATATGATGTTTGTTTTATTTTAATATATTGAAAGTTAACATAGTAAAAATGTTTGATTAAATTCAACTTAATTTTTTTATGTAGGAATTAAACTATAGAATTGATCTGAATGTACAAAAAGAAAAAAGGTTACATTACATAATCCATTTTAGTACACTTAACATGGGTTTAGTGAGTAAATTCTACTCAAAATAGTTGAGCTGAAAATTATCAGTATGAATAAGATGCAATTACTCAAAATAGTTGAGCTGAAAATTATCAGTACGAATAAGTTGAAATTACTCAAAACTAATAAGTACAGTGAACTTAAAAAATATATCTGGATTTAGATAAATTTGTTTCGTGCAACCACTTACCTAAATAAAATTAAGTAAATCCAACATAACAATTTTTTCAGTGCAGAACATTTATCTTCACTGTCAAAACGTGGTGCATTACCCACAATGGAATTAAAGGAGAGTTACGAGCTACAGAGGTCAGCTACATTTACTTCTTTCTATAAGGTTGCAGTCGAATAGTCAAAAAATCAGCTCCTCTATCCCTATCGTCTATCCCTTGACCTCTGTGTGAAACGTCATGGGGTTAAGGGATAGTGGAAAGGAGAATTCAAAAGGACTTAGGAGAAGAGACTGCGGTACTTTAGAGAATCCGACTGCACTTTCACTATCCGAAAGTGTTTATGATGCGCCAGCGGATGTCATTTCTATACAGCGGACTACAACATGGATGTATAATAAGAACGAGGGACTGTAAACTCATCTAGAGACTCTGCACCGTGCTCTGATGCTGTTGTTTTATGCTTTATGAACGTGGACAACAGAGAAACATATTCTTCATGACCAAAGTTGGAATTGAAATAAAAAAGGAAAGTGAAAATTATGCTCGTCAGAGTCGTCACCCTCTCCCTCCGGTCCACATTAATACAAATGATCCCAATACGTATGATTGTATGAACTATGAAAAGATCTTAAAATCAATACAGATGTATTTATTATAAACGTTAGACCATCTATCACGGTGTATATCACCATTCAAACATCTTTTAAAAGTTGAACAAACCCCACACAGCTCAGTAAAGACTGAAATGTTGACTTTATTTGATAATTTCAGTAAAAATTAACGTTCATATTTCTCTTTTTGATTATAATACTGATGAACGTTCAAAACAAAGCACTTTGGCAACTTACCACCTATGTTTTAAAATGCTTAATAAGCACCGTAACTTTCATGTTATAATTTCTCGGTCATAATCGGTTGTTTCTGTGAACGGCTGACTGTTGTCTGACGGCAAATGCTGCGGCTGCAAGGCATTGTGGGGCAGCATTTTCTCCTCTCCTTTCGGTTAGGGAGGTCCAGTGGTTCCTAAGCTAAAGGAGGTTATAAAGGAAGTTTGAAACCTCCTTTCCTTTCATTTATAGAATTCGAACGGCACTTATCATGGCTGCCACTGAAGTACTTCCGGGTCATTTCACTCCGTTAGGAAGGTTCCTAAGCTAAATGGACTATTCGACCGCAACCTAACTCTCTGCTGACTCAATCACCTGAAGAAATGTATCAGAGTTCACAAAGCTTCCTCTGGAGTCACAAAATACTCCCCCCCCCAAAATATGCAGATAGGACTCTCGAGCACACAGGAATCCAAAAATATAGTTCCCCTTTAATCTAGCACTATTTCTTCTTTTGTCTCTCTATTTAACAGCTCTTCTATCAGGTGAAGGGAGACATGTGTCTGAAGGTGATAGAAAATGGGATTCACAAGGATGTGAACATCAAGGAGGGAGAGGTAAGCTTGAATAGGGTTCTGTTTTTTCGTTTTGGTAAAGTTATATCCTTCATAATAAGTCAAATACTACATATTATTATTATAACAGTGGAGTTCATCTTAAGGCAGTGCAATACAGTTTGTCCCTGCCTCTTTCTGTGGTTAAGGATGTTCTTCTTATCCAAATAAACTAGTCTTGTTACAATGCTCCAATGTGTGTCTCCTTCAAACATCATCTTTTTCTTCATTCAAAGATGTTCCTGCTGCCAGCGAGGACCCCCCACTCCCCCCAGAGACAGGCCAACACTGTGGGACTGGTGGTGGAGAGGAGACGTCTGCTGACGGAGAACGACTGCCTGAGGTTAAATATCGTACATCCTTATCTTCTTCTCCCTTCTCGTCTTTTTTTGTTCCACATCTCTTCTTAAGCAGATCATATCAGGGAATAGAGGAAAAAGATCCTGACAAATGAACCCAATTGATATAGCCTACCAGGAAAATCTAAACTTTAGACACCAGGGCTGAAGTCGAATAGTCCATTTAGCTTAGGAACCTTCCTAAAGGAGTGAAATGACCCGGAAGTCCCTCAGTGGCAGCCATGATAAGTGCCGTTCGAATTCTCTAGAATGATGAGAATGAAAGGAAAGGAGGTTTCAAACTTCCTTTATAACCTCCTTTAGCTTAGGAACCACTGGACCTCCCTAACCGACAGGAGAAGCGAAAATGCTGCCCCACAATGCCTTGCAGCCGCAGCATTTGCCGTCACTCGAGTCTCGGCCGTTCACGGAAACAACCGATTATGACCGAGAAATGATATCATGAAAGTTACGGTGCTTATTAAGCATTTTAAAACATAGGTGGTAAGTTGCCAAAGTGCTTTGTTTTGAACGTTCATCAGTATTATAATCAAAAAGAGAAATATGAACGTTAGTTTTCACTGAAATTATCAAATAAAGTCAACATTTCAGTCTTTACTGAGCTGTGTGGGGTTTGTTCAACTTTTAAAAGATGTTTGAATGGTGATATACACAGTGATAGATGTTAAGGACTAATGTTTATAATAAATACATTTGTATTGATTTTAAGATCTTTAGTTCATACAATCTTACGTATTGGGATCATTTGTATTAATGTGGACCGGAGGGAGAGGGTGACGAGCAGAAGTTTCACTTTCCTTTTTTATTTCAATTCCAACTTTGGTCATGAAGAATATGTTTCTCTGTTGTCCTCGTTCATAAAGCATAAAACAACAGCATCAGAGCACGGTGCAGAGTCTCTAGATGAGTTCACAGCAGTCCCTCGTTCTTATTAAACATCCATGTTGTAGTCCGCTGTATAGAAAACTGTGGTTTCCATGGTTTCCCCACAGCAGCAGACGCACATTCATGACGTCCGCTGGCGCATCATAAACACGTCGGATAGTGAAAGTGCATTCGGATTCTCTAAAGTTCCGCAGTCTCTTCTCCTAAGTCCTTTTGAATTCTCCTGTCCACTATCCCTTAACGTTTCACTCAGAGGTCAAGGAATAGACGATAGGGTTAGAATTTAGGAGCTGATCTTTGGACTATTCGACTTCAGCCCAGCTTTTCTCAATTGTGTTCATGTGCTTTTTGATACAAAAGAGCAGTTCTGAGGTTAAGAAGAGCCATTGATTGTTTTACAATTCAAATTAAAGTCTCATGTCTGTATATTCAAGTCCCAAGTCCTTAACTTTGTTTTTCGAGCCCTTGACCGCTTTATGCAATTTTTTTGTTACGGTTAACCAACATGATTTTGGTACAAAACAATATCATTTTTCTTATCAGTTCTCTTTATTGGGAATAATTTGGAAATATTGTGAGCAGATGACGCTGATCTGGAATCACACTCATGTCTTGAATGTCTTGCAAGCAATGTTTCTATAGTTTAGCAAAAATAATGACAATTGTTTGGACAAAAAACAAGAAACAAAGTTAATATATTTTAGTAGTGATAACTGCATTTGGAACTCATAAAATGTGTGAAAAATAACTGTACATTGGCGTACAATGAAAATACTTTATTTTTCCTGTATCCAAATAAACACAACATATGTCATATGCTCTTACATGTCATATATAAGAGCAGCATTAACATTAGCCTGTGTTGATGCCTTCAGGTACTATGTTGACAACACCACTTATCCCCTGTTCGAGAAATGGTTCTACTGTGAGAACCTCGGAACCCAACTGGTGCCAATCATCAAAGAGTAAGACATCCTACCATCTTCATTGGTTCCTTCAAATCCATTTCTTTGAATTAAGTTTGTTAATTCCAGTTTATTTGTTTTACTTTCAGGTTCATGGCATCAAAGCAGTGCAAAACAGGAAAGCCTGACGCAAGTAAGATGTTCTGAGATTTCTTGTGATTCTTAATCCTTATTTCTGATCTAAAGTCTTATCACCCGTAATCTGTTGTCGTCATGGTTATCTTTGGATGAACAGATGATGTGTTCAGAGACCCTCCATTCCAGATGAACACGATGAAGGTGATGTCACCCTTCTCCTTCAAAGACTGGCTGAACACCCAGAGGCCGACCCTGGCCAGCGGCAGCCCCATCGACATGTTCGGGGATCAGTTTGAGACCGAGGTGCTACGAACATGTATTCAGACATGTTTTTATAAAGGTTTTCCACTTTCAAAATGGCTACGTTTTTCAATCTTGTATACTTATAATTTAATCAGATAGTTGCTGATTTAAAAAGCCATAGTCCATTTTACTACGGCACATCTTATCTTATAAATTAAATTAAGTAAAGTCAATATTTATTTATGTAGCCCAAAACCAAAGGGGCTTCACAATCTGTAAAACATAAAATACCCTCGATGCATAGAACCTCTATTCATATAAGGGAAAACTACCTTTTTAACATGCATTTTCATACCAACAGACATTTAAAATATCTTCTAAATACAGATTAAAATAAGCAACATTTGTTTAGATGTACTTCAGAACTGGTCTTACAGAAAAAGCCTGGTACTGTATAAAAACGATTGCTACCGGTGGAAATGTAAACAACATCTAGCTGTATTTTCCAATAATTTATTTCCTAATGCTATAATGACATGTTTTGTTAAAGCAAAGTGAGATTTTGGAATCATCATGCCTGTGGTGAATTACCATGACAAAGCTTGGCAGTTAAGTACTGGATATTCATTGACTATTGAATATGAGCAGATGTGATGTGCTGCACTAATGCTCTCTCTCTCTTGTGACAGGTGATAGTGTATGGACCTGGGCGCAACGAGACGGCAGTACGGTTAACTGATGCGTGGGTTTGGCAGATGGTATGTTGTTCTCTTCATGGTGTGTTCCTTCTGTAGCTTCCAAACAGACTCTCAGTGCTGTTCAGATGCTGCCATCCCTGAGTACGATGTAGCGTTTGCTCATATGTGTGATAACCAAACCCTGTGTTAATAACCTCTCATCTCACAGGAGGGATCCTCAAGGGTAACTTTGAATGAGCAGGAGTTCTTTCTCGCTGCAGGACACAGTTTGCTCATTCCTGAACAAAGCCAGTGAGTAAATATTAAGGATAAACATTAGCCGCTTTCACACCAAGTACTATGCGGTACTTAGTTCCCGGTACTTAGTCCCCCTGTACTCTTTAGTCCCCCTGTACTCTTTAGTCCCTGGAACTGTCCTGTAGATCGCGTTCACACCGGAATAAGTCCCTGAGGTAGTGATGTGAAAGAGCCGGCTCTTTTAAGCGAACGAGCCATTTTTTGTTTTGATTTTTTTTTTGTTATAGGGGACCTTTTATGCAAAATGCACTTTTTGATGTCTCATACATAAATATGTGTCCCCGGTGTGTCAGGGAACTCACAAAGTGTCAGAAAACAAAACAACTCTAAAAAAAAGAAAAAGAAAAGGGGCTGCTAACAAGCAGATTCAGAATTTTCGCTCCTACTACGTCATTGGCGATATCCAGCCGACGTGACACGTCCCAACCTATCGTATCCGTAGCTGAATCCCCTCTTGCAGCTGTGTGTCTGTGTATTCAGCAGGATGTCTGCAGGAGGCAAACGCAATCGCAAACAAGCTTCCGTCCACAAGCAATAGTTATCCGGATAGTGTCTGTCCACACGAGACCGCTCCGTTTAGCTCCAACCGCTGGAGAAGCTGCAGTACATATGCAGGAGCCTGTACGTGGCGCTGTAACTTCCTCCACAAAAGCAGCGAAGAAGCATGGTTGTCATGGTTGCCCTTCTGTTTATTCTCCGCGTGGGGGCCGAGGGAACCGGGCAGAGTGTTTCGCCAGTCAACGTGTATTAAAGTTTAAATCTTCCGGATTAAATTATAAAAGTGCCGGTCAAAGGTCTTCTTTGTTATTTATTGAGCTTTAAAACAAATGAATAACGACTCTATATAATATAATAATAAAATACACGGAGCCTCTCTTTTTCCTTCCTCTCTTCAGACAGCGCCAGTGTCTGTCTCATGCAGCAGCTGATCCAGTAATGAGTGACCCGGCCGACAGTAAAAATAAACATATTTATAACTAGTTTAGGGAGTTTGAGAGGTAATTAAAATAGCTAAGGGTGATGATCTGACTTGAAGTGTGTGTTTTGCTGCAGCGGGAGGAGCTGCAGGTGGGCAGAGCTGCGTGTCTCCGTCCTGTCAGATTAGACTTCACTCGCGTTTAGGTCCATATCGAGAGAAAGATAAATAATCTGAATTCAGGGTGCAGTTTACTTTGACGCGGGGGTGAGCAGCAGAGGCGGGGCTATTGCCTCATCATTATTGCTGTAGATGTTGCACAAACAACTGTAGCATGGTCAATAGCGTCCGGAGCACGATAGCAACTCTGCGATCCGCCATTGTTGTTGTTGGTGGTGAAACACTTCAGCAATGGCGCGGGGTAAGCGGAGGTGAGCAGAAGAGGTGGGGAGAGGCGGGGCTATTGCGCAATCACTATCAGTGATCTGAAAATGTTCGGATAGGGCGCACACACGGAGCCGTTTGACCCCCCAGAGAGTTGCGTATGCCTTTCTATCCACCTTGGGACCCGTTATCGTTTCCTCAGTCGTTTAGTGCCGTATTCAGTCGTCCTCGTGTGGCCGAACGGTCTATATGACACTAAACAGTAACGCAAACGACCAAATTCGTCCTCGTGTGGCCGCAGCCTTAGAGTAAAGTTGTTTAATACATATAATGGCACTGTTCTAGCAGTAAACACTTGAACATGTCAAGCTATGTGCTGTATGTATGTGCTCACTAAAAAGAGCCAGAATTACCATCACTACCCTGGCGGTACTGAAGCTTGCCGGTAGGCGTGTCTGGCGTGCGACCAACAACCAATCACATTAATCTCCCGCCCCGGACACACAAGCACGCGCTTTGATTGGCTAGAGCTTGTACTGGCATATGATTTGATTGGCTGGCGCTTCCGTCGACGCTTGAGAAGTTTAACTTTTCTCAACTTTCGAAAGCGAGCAACGGAGGCAAAGCGACGCGACGGAACCACAATGCACCTCATTCAAAGTGAATGGGAAGTGTCTCCGTTGAAGCATGCGACGCTGCCGTGTGGACGTACCGTTAGGGAGGATTACGCAAATGAAGTTGCTGACGTCACTTCTTCTTCTTCTGTTTTGGGTTTACTGGCAGGCCACAAACAACTTCACGCCGTATACTGCCACCCGAAGTCCCCCGGAGTTGGCTTCAGCAGAAGCTGCTGGGTATCGTCTTCCGAGTAAATCGCCAGAAGCGCCAACACCTCCTCATCACTCCCCCGCTCCCATGTTTTCTTTTGTGTTGCCATAAGTTAGTCTCTCTCCGTTGGTGCGCTGGGCTAATGCTAATGCTAATAATGCTAATGCGAGCAAATAAAATGGCGGCTTCACAACACTTTTCGGGTTTTACGGGGCGTGATTTGCAATTCGCCCAGCCAATCAGAAATTGTTAGTGTGGCCGACACACCTACGAACCATTTCCTCCCCAGGAAAGTACCACCTCTATAGCAGGAACTATCTGGGGGTGAAAAGGTTTGCGCGAACTAGGTTCTAGTTCCAGGTCTTTTTGGTGTGAAAACAAAATCCCAAGATCTATCGGCCTAGTTCCTGGGAAAAGTACTCTTAGTATTCTTCAACCTGGAACTTATTTCTAACAATGTTTTTGCGTCTATGTGAATAATGGGCCAACAATTTCAGGAAATCGGTCCGGTATGGTGTGAGTAGTAATCGTACTTGGTTTCCTCTCCTGCAGGTACCAGTGGCAGAGAGATGAAGGGACTGTTGCTCTGTTTGTGGTCCAAAACCCTGAGCGGAAGAGGCCCTGAACATCACACGGCCATTCACACACACACAATTTCATTTCATTTCAAACCTTTATTTACCCAGGTGTATCCCATTGAGATCATTGATCTCTTTTTCAAGGGAGACCTGCTCAAGTAGGTTCCACATGAAACATAAACACATAAACAGAACAACAAAAAGGACATCATACAGCATCATTACAGGGATTACAATTGACAATAACTATCCACATGAGCAGGTACCAACAGCTTCCAATTGAGTAGCATCCAACCGAGCTTTAAAAACATTTAGTGGCACCAGATTGCTCAGTTTCCATTTCAATTGCAGACTATTCCAAGACAGAGGAGCTGCACATCTAAAAGCTATCTTCCCTAAGACAGTCCTAGCAGTTGGCACATTTAATAAAACTACAGCATGCGATCTCAGGCAGTAGCCACTTACAATTCGCTGTGAGATCAGGGAGCAGATGTAGGATGGAAGTTTCCCTAACATGGCTTTATATATAAAAAAAAAGGTCACAGTGACTAGCCTTTTCCTGGCTTCAAGCGAGAAACAGGACTTGTTCCTGTAGAAGAAACCTAGCCTAACCCTCAGTTAAAATGCATCAATAAATGTGCCAGTGCAGCCTGTTTAAGGCATGCCGGTTCCTAATGGACCCAATTATTTGCCTGTGGTGTTTAACTACAGCTCACTTATGAGAGAAATTACACTAAATAAATCAATAGAGATAAATTGTGATTATTTAAAAAAAACACATGTTCTTCCTGATTCTCCCCTTTCTGAGTTTCGCTACCCAAATGACCATATTTCCTCTTTTTTTCCCCTTAAAGCATTGGGTAGGCTTTTACATTATGGACGGTTTTTACAGGAACCATGTCAAAAAGCCTCCCAGTCCAACTGCCATGTTTTTGATAGATTGTGTAGATTTTCTTTGTAAGTAAAAAAGTGTTATGAATGTTTTCAAATGAAATATATGTATTGCGTGCCAGTTTCTTGTTAAATCAACACCATGCATTTATAAGGGGCTTGCCAAGAATAAAAAACAGAACTGGCTAGGCATGATTTTAGTGATTTTTCTCACACATATTTTACCTATTAAATATAAAACTGTGTACTGGGTGCAGACTTAATAATAAATACATATGTGTGGTTGTGGATGCATGATGTGAAAATGAAATTAACTTTTTCGGACAGGAATCACAGAAAGTATGCCTTAAATAGACAAATGGGAATCTCTGTGTGTGGTGTACACACACAGAGATTCCCATTTGTCTATTTAAGGCATACTTTCTGTTATCTGAAATTGCTGAATTGAGAATAGCTCATTCACTCACATATTTGAATCAAGGGAGACTTATTTTTGAGGGAAATTATAGATATATCCATAAGATGATGAGAAATGTGATTAGTAGCCTACCTGTGTCACAGAGAGTGAAGTATGGTTGACCCAAATGCATGTCAGGAAGACTC
Source organism: Pseudochaenichthys georgianus (assembly GCF_902827115.2). Taxonomy (NCBI): domain Eukaryota; kingdom Metazoa; phylum Chordata; class Actinopteri; order Perciformes; family Channichthyidae; genus Pseudochaenichthys; species Pseudochaenichthys georgianus. The sequence goes on along the minus strand of NC_047517.1, from coordinate 13,504,954 downwards.
AACAGTAAATACCTTTAACTTCAGGTAATCCAGGCAAAACAGAACTTTCCAAAGAACATCCAAGGATCCTAAAAAAGAAGAAGACTAAACAGAAAAACTAGGACTTAAAGGTCACACTGTAAGAAACGTACCGTGAAATTCACAGTATTTAACTGGCAGCAATTGACAAGTTACTTACTGTAATTCATTTTAGAGTAAGTAACTTGTCAATTGCTGCCAGTTAAATACTGTAAAGGTAATCACAGTATTTACAAGTTTTTATTTACAGTAACAGTGTAAAATGAAACACAGTAACTTCCAAGTACTGTATTTGTGTTTACGGTAATAGTGTTTTAACTGTAAAATGAAACAGTATTATTTAATTACTTTATTTTTTGTTACAGCAGTAGTGTTATAGCTGTAAAATAAAACAGTAATTTCCAAGCATTGTATTTTTGTTTAAGGTAATAGTATTTTAACTAAAAAATAAAACACTGCCATTTAAAAAGTATCGATCTGTGTGCTGATGTAGAAACCGCATGGTCTTATTTTATCTTGGTTTCATGGAGATCATTGATAGACATGCACCCCTGCGTAAATTTAGAGTAAAGGGACGAGACAATCCTTGGTTTTCTGCTGAGCTGTCTAGTCTCCTTCATGAGAGAAACAAGGCCTGGGCAAAGGCTAGGCAATCAGGCTCAGAGGTAGAATGGCTGCGTTTTAGGCAGCTAAGGAATAGCTTCACTTCAAATGTCAAAAGTGCAAAGTCGAAGTACTATTTGTCAGTTACCACAGAAAACCTAAA